>NC_137925.1:26224358-26434358 GCF_963457725.1 Sprattus sprattus | reverse complement strand
TCACTGGTAACAGAACACACAGCCTATTAAGTGTCATCATCAGCTCAACTTTTCACTCACAAACCTTTTGTTGAGGTTTGCCACCTCCCCACTCCCTTCATGCTGAAGTACAAGTGAGATGGTAAAATGTGGATCATTGTTTGGGGGCCTTTTATGCCTTTAATTGTCGGATCAGTGAAGAGTGGGACAGGAAATGAGAGGGAGAAGAGGTGGGGAGTGGACAGGAGAAATGGTATCGGGCCAGATTTGAACCTGTGTCCTCCATGGGCGTCAAGCCCGAATGTGGTCGGGGCTACTGTTTGCGCCACAGTGCCCCCCAAAATGTGGATCATTCTTGATCCTGAGAAGAGAGTGCCTCAAGAATCACAGAGTGCAGTCTCACACAGGTCGTTCATCATGATGTGATTACAAGCCCCATTTAAAACAGCCTCCCTAATCCTTGAGATTAGTGCGAACAGCACGACTGCCAATGAGGCCTGAAAAAGGAGGTAAACCACAAGAGCCTTGGATCCACACTCCTCACTGCGGGTTGGTGGAAAAGCATTTCCGCAGCGGCTGTGATGGATAGACGGGCAGCCTGCAGGCTGCCAAAGGTATTGCCAGATAAAAGTTGGCAGAAAAAAAAGCTCCTTCAAAGAATACGTCCACAGCTCTGAACTCTCCACTCACCAAGGAGCCTTATCCAGTTGGGAGGAAACAAGGCAGACAGACAGATAGTTCTGAGAGGGAAGTTCAGAAGTGGAACCCAACCTTACATTTGATCAAAGGCACTCTGGCTCAGAAGCCTGTAAGGCCCGGGGTGCGCTCCTTACCCCCTTTTCCCCTCTTGCACTCTTTTGTGTGTGTGTGTGTGTGTGTGTTTGTGTGTGTGTGTGTGCGCGTGGTTTTTGTCATCTGTCTGTATGGAGCCTGGGGGTGGTGGGGCGTTACCGGGAGCTGCCAAAAAATTATTTCAGTGACTTTTCATCTTTTTCACTCTGGGCCAAAACTGTCACTTTTGTCCCAATTTAGTTTTTTCCATAACAGTCTGGCACTCTTGTTGCTGGGCCTCGCAGTACTTCAACTCAGGCCAAACAGGCTATGTCAAAAGAGCACAGCCAGTCAATAGCTGTCTGATGTTCTTTTAAAAACATAGAATGAAATGTATTGGTCATTTTAGGTGACTGAAGCTTAATCAAATAAAACAACAATTACAATAACTCATAGCAAGAGGTATGCACTGATTTTTAATCAAATGTTTTCTAAGTTGCATTTGGATAATGGATAAATGGATAAATCAGGCTAAATACTATAAACTATGTACAGCCTTCATGTGTTGTGCAACATTCTGTTGGATCACTGTCTGAGGAGATTTTCCAACTCCAACTCCAACAGATTTGTAACCATATAAAAGAGTCAGTTCTTTGACGTGCATTCGAAATGACAGGATCCACAATGATCTTTTATTTTATATCATTCCTGGTAAGAAAACATCAACTGAGTTATCTGCTGCAGCCCAGAATGGCCACTCGCCCGCCCTCTGGAAACTGAAGAGGATCTTACATCGGTACTCACAGCTCAATCAGCATTCCCACTTATTCAGAAGCACTCACAAGAGCGTTCTTTCTATTGAGGAGACCTCAAGTAATAGCCTCCGTTCTGTGCATTGCATTATACTCAAAATAAAACTCAGCACTTAACAGATAATTTCCTCAAGAGCAGTGTTAGATTATAGAAAGAGGGAGTTGTTGTGAGCATACACATTGGAGGCATATGGACTGCTGTGTGCTTTAATGATGATTTAATGCCCCCTCAATAGTTTTCCCAAACTGAATAGTTAGAAAATCTCTCCGATTACACCCTATAACAGTTCATCTTTGGTATATACCACTGCAAGTGCAAATGGTTTCAGGAGAAACTGAACACAGAAAACTGTCACATTAAAACAAAAATGAATTCGACTTCATCTCAAAATATACTACACAAAATACAGTATAAAGTGGCGTTTCCTTTAAAAACTGACTAGACTGCACACTGAACAATGATAAGGCATTTAGTGTTAAGGTGTTGAACAATGACAAGGCATTTAGTGTTAAGGTGTTGAATAATAATAAGGCATTTAGTGTTAAGGTGTTGAATAATGCAATGCTACAGAGGTTTTGCCTCTTTTCCAAAATTGCTCTGCTGTCTGATGCCTTTTTATTTCCCTTATGGCCCTTTCTATTACTGAAATATTCTGCTTTACGAGAGCAGCTCTTCTGGGGTACAATCCTACGGTAGCGCACCACATTCACAGAGGAAAACATGTGACCACTTATCTCGAAATAATGACTACTATCTTGTCATTACGGGAACATATCTCATAATTATGAGATCAAGATCCAAGCTAAAGCTAAAGCCAGCAAGCTGTTACGTTTTTGTCAATGGGAAAACTGCTAAGATTGCTTTCGCCCACTTTAAGGACCTCTCTGGTTTAACTGCAGAGTGGAGATGATACAAGAACCTGAAGTCAGGAAAACAACCTCATGTCTGTGGCAGGATAGCGACCACATTATGGTTCAAAGGAAGACAAAATGTGATTGTTGTCAGGATTTTTGCAGTTTTGCAGCTCGCACACATTCTGAGGATTTTCTTGGATTCAGACGAGATCTCTTGTCACGTTGCCACAGGACTAATGACTTGATAGAGCAAGATTATGGAAATAGGCAGCATAACACACGATGACTGTTAATGTTAACACACGATGAGTGATAATGAAGCGGCACGCTCACTTTTTATGCCCTCTGTTTGGTGACTTCATCGGATAGGCTGGCAAACAGCGTTCAGTCAAAACAAGATTGCAGACTGACTGTAGAGGCACGAGCCTTCTGCTCATCATGGCAAACATCCAAATCTCGCATTTCATTTGAGTTGCAAAAGAGCTTTTTAACACAGAAAACCCCTACCCAAGTCATCCCAAAGCCCCCCAAAAAACAAAAATAGATTAACGTGCCTGCTTAGAAATGATAATCTCAGTTAGAGTGGGGAGATTTTCAGTACACATTTTGTGATGCCCTTTAAAACCAGCCCTTTAAATAGCAAGAAGAACATTTGTTTCAAAAGCATGCATGTGCTCTAAATAAAAGGCTAACTCTTTTATAAGCCATGTCTGGCTCCAGGTCAAAGGCTGGGTGACTCAAGTTGACCAGATGTTATGTTTTAGCCCAATCCTTACTTCCCTAGTTTATCATCAGAATGGGTTTAGTTTCTCCCACATACATAGGGCAATGTGGCTTTTGGCTTTTAGATGCTTTATTTGTAAATTAGACTATCAAATCTCACCTGAAAAAGTTTACCTTCTAAAAATGAAAGGACAGCACCTACCAAAAATGTTCTCAGTCTTAATTGGTTTTGATTGAATGTCAAGACAAAGGTTTTTTTTGCTGAATCTCTGAGTGTGCTGAGCATATGAAGCAGTTCAGTGAGAGACAGACTCAACGAACATTCTAATTTGGTCAAAATCAATATCCATTCTGATCAGAGGATTTAAACCTCTCTCGGACTATCGAGTCTAATTGGCAACGCATCTGTGAGCAGATAAAGCTGCAAAATGCCAAAGAATACCACCCCTTTATCGACCATGGCAGCGGGGGGTCTGCTTTCAGTGCGGCTTGTTTTGTGTTCGTGTCACCTTTAAAGACTCAATATTTTGCCTGTAAATAAAGCGTGTGGAATACGTATGCGTGGGATTGTGGCAAGGTGTGAATGTGTGAAGCCAACACTGCCAGGAACTGCAGTGTGCAGTCAGTTTGTGTGCACCGAGCCAAACTGGCCCTTTGACAAGGATCATGCAGTGTTTCTCAGCAATCTCCCGTGGTCCTGGATTGGTACCACCAAAGGCACTTCTGACTGTGCAGTCGCACTCATTGTGGTAAATGGTTAATCCCAACTCCACTGTTTGTTGTTTGTTTAATCTGATTTTGATAGCTGCAGAGAAAGATTGTTTGCACTCTCCCTTTCAGTCTGTATGTGAGCACACTGTGTGTGTGTGTGTGTGTGTGTGTGTGTGTGTGTGTGTGTGTGTGTGTGTGTGTGTGTTTGTCTATGTGTGTGTGTGTGTGTGTGTGTGTGTGTGTGTGTGCGCGCGCGCACGCATGTGTGCTCATGTCTGAGTCATTTTTATTTTATAGGACACCTTGCCCATTGCTCAGTTTCTCTTGTCCCCAGAATAACCAAATAGCCTCCAGTAGTTTCCTGTAGAGTTAGCTAGTAAAGCACCAGATTGTGCTGCTCAATTTAGCTGAGTTGAGGCATAAATCCACTGTTGTTTCATTTGTATTCCCAGCTCATACAGTAGGAGCTAGATACTCCTGTTTGTTATCATTTATGCCAGGAAAAAAGCTGGTCTGGAATTACATCTGCTAAAGAAGTCATGAGCTACATGTTCTAAATGAATGAGCATTTTGAACGAGGATTATAAAATGACTTGAAATGTGCTGTACGTATATAAATTAATAATCGGCTTGTCGAGGAGCATGCATGAGAAATGGATTGCATATATCCTTGTCTCTCTCGGGCTAATTGTAGTAAATTAAATTTTCAGTCGCTGATGTCATTTCACATCTTGGCTTACCGGCTAAGCTGAGCTTTTCAATGCAGATCTCAACGTATTGATCAACATCCAAGGATGCATAGTAACATGTTCATCCCAGGGGAAATGGTTCAAATCTTACGGTCTGGTTACATGTAATGGATTGGATTAGCAGTTCATCTGCAGAACATGCTCATAGTTAGAGAAACGGATATTAATCATAGTTGGAGGCTGTTAAAACGCATACCTCCCAGCTAGTTTAAAACTCAGATGGCAATGTAGGTATTCATTACAACTGCTGTGACAGTCTCCTGTTCCTCTGTGTCTAATGCCCTTCTGGAAGAATAGTGTGATAACCAATATCAACAAACAGAGAGATGGAACAGGAACATGAGCCTTCATGTTAGCAACGCCCAGCCTGTGTGTGTGTGTGTGTCTGAGAGAAGCAAAGGTAATGAGATTAGTCTGGAACATGTCTACACATTCTGATCCGTATCGAGACATCCCCCCCTTCCCTGAATCGGTCAGCAGCACGTGGCTCATTCACCATTCACCATTAACCATTAATGCATTGACCTTAATGTAATTGTTTAGGGATGTGTCTCATGTTTGCGCTCCGTACTCTCAAAGCTTAGCTTCCCATTGCTGCATGGCTGTGCATGCTAACTAGTGGCTTTTGATGATGTTCACATACATACAGAGGTCAGAGATCATCAAGGAGGGTCCAGGCCACAGCTAGATATGCGGCTGGCTTTTGATGATGTTCACATACATACAGAGGTCCAGGCCGAGGCCAGATATGCTGTTTCTCTCTATTTCCTTTTGGTGATGATAGATTGGCCTGCTTTACCAGTGTGTGTCTTGCCTAATTCACTTTGACACCAACTTAATAAGAGGATAGACTATTTTTGTTTGTAGACAAGAGCAGTCCTTTGACATGCATGAAGCTGGCAGGTGTTTAAATGGATTCAGGAGTGCTTTGATGAGGGCTGAACAGATCCATCTTAAGTAGATAGGGTGAACTGACATCTGCCTAATCCCCATGGACAGAGCTCTCGTTATTTTCAGTGGTTTGTGTCTTTCTACAGTGACTGAGCACTGCACAGAAGGCTTTTGATGATCAATGTCTCTTTTCAGACGCCAGAGAACATGATGCAGCTGAGTGGGGGGAAGAGAAGTCAATCTATTACACACAGCGAGACAAAAAAAAACGTCTATATTGTTTTACCAGGACAGCTGGTCGTTACCTCAGATTTGTCACTCCAGTAAAACAAGCAAAGAACATGCTCATAGTTTGAGAACAGGATCTTAATCATAGTTAGAGGCTGGACTTCAAAACAGCTTCTGTGTGTCTGTGACAGGGTGGCTATTAGAGGGTAATAATTTAAAGTGGGTTTCCTTCCCTTTAAGCTGCTATTGTAAATATCCACATTCAGAAACTTCACCTTGTGTCAGCGTGTTAAAAGGCTGCGCCAAATCACAGTCCACTGGGTTACGCCACTGATGTCTAATTGTTTCGACAGGCCTCTGGGTTCACTCAGTCCTATGTCATCTGCCAACCAAGTCTATTCAGTGCATGGAACAACACACCCTCTGCCTAGTGCAATCATCTACTCTTGAACAGGCGTCCCCCGGAATCGCCCTTAGCACGACTTGTTGCGCCATTAAAAACTGCTGTGATCGTATCCATTCTGACAGCTAACGACCGCCACTTAGCTCCAGCCCACATGAGGAGTAATCCACTCATGCAGAACACTGCACTGTGTTAAAGAGGGAGGGCTCTGGCCACTGATTCAAGACCAGCTCTCTCTCTTTTTCTCTTTGGTACATTTAGATTTTTAGTTTATTGATCGGTGTTCATGTATTTTGACCTGGTGATTTTCATTTTTCATATATTGATAGGTTTCTTTGTATTTAATATATACAGCCGCGGAAAAAATTAAGAGACCACTTCAAAATTATCAGTTTCTCTGGTTTTACTATGTATTGGTATGTGTTAAAGTAAAATGTACATTTTTGTTTTATTCTATAACCTACTGGCAACATTCCTACCAAATTTCAAATAAAAATATTGTCATTTAGATCATTTATTTGCAGAAAAATGACAATTGGTCAAAATAGCAAAAAAGATGCAGTGTCTTCAGATCTCGAATAATGCAAAGAAAACAAGCTCATATTCATTTTTAAACTACACAATAGTAATGCTTACACTTAGGAAGAGTTCAGAAATCAATATTTGGTGGAATAACCTTGATTTAAAATCACAACTTTCATGTGTCTTGGCATGCTCTCCACGGGTCTTTCACATTGCCGTTGGGTGACTTTATGCTACTCCTGGCGCAAGAATTCAAGCAGCTCGGCTTCTTTTCATGGCTTGTGACCATCCATCTTCCTCTTGATCACATTTCAGAGTTTTTTTTATGGGATTCAGGTCTCGAAATTGGGCTGGCCATGACAGGGTCCTGATCTGGTGGTACTCCATCCACACCTTTACTGGCCTGGCTGTGTGGCATGGAGCATTGCCCTGCTGGAAAAAACATTTCTCAGAGTTGGGGAACATTGTCAGAGCTAAAGGAAGCAAGTTTTTCTTCCGGGACAACGTTGTACTTTGCCTGGCTGAGGTTTGTAAAAGACCATATGGATTGAAAAAAGCGGACTGGAGGGTCTTCTAGTTCGTCTTCTCTGATGAGTCCAATTTTCAGCTTTGCCCAACACATGGTCGTCTGATGGTTAGACGGAGACCTGGAGAGGCCTACAAGCCAGAGAGTCTTGCACCTACTGTGAAATCGGACTCATCAGAGAAGACGAACTTAGAAGAACCTCCAGTCCGCTTTTTCAATCCTTAAGGTCTTTTACAAACCTCAGCCAGGCAAAGTACAACGTTGTCCCGGAAGAAAAACTTGCTTCCTTTTGCTCTGACAATGTTCCCCAACTCTGAGAAGTGTTTTTTCCAGCAGGGCAATGCTCCATGCCACACAGCCAGGCCAGTAAAGGTGTGGATGGAGTACCACCAGATCAGGACCCTGTCATGGCCAGCCCAATTTCGAGACCTGAATCCCATAAAAAACCTCTGAAATGTGATCAAGAGGAAGATGGATGGTCACAAGCCATGAAAAGAAGCCGAGCTGCTTGAATTCTTGCGCCAGGAGTAGCATAAAGTCACCCAACGGCAATGTGAAAGACTGGTGGAGAGCATGCCAAGACACATGAAAGTTGTGATTTTAAATCAAGGTTATTCCACCAAATATTGATTTCTGAACTCTTCCTAAGTGTAAGCATTAGTATTGTGTAGTTTAAAAATGAATATGAGCTTGTTTTCTTTGCATTATTCGAGATCTGAAGACACTGCATCTTTTTTGCTATTTTAACCAATTGTCATTTTTCTGCAAATAAATGATCTAAATGACAATATTTTTATTTGAAATTTGGTAGGAATGTTGCCAGTAGGTTATAGAATAAAGCAAAAATGTACATTTTACTTTAACACATACCAATAAATAGTAAAACCAGAGAAACTGATAATTTTGAAGTGGTCTCTTAATTTTTTCCGCGGCTGTATTTGCAAAGGCCGAATGAATGAATGAATGAGCTGCATCATTCCTTGTCTGTCAGAAATAACTTGTAAACAAAATTCAGTTTGATCCTCCTAGTAACTATGTACTAAATGAACCAAATAGCTAAATGGCTCTGTTAGGGATTGTCTGAGTGTTGTATAACATCTTTGATTATTTTGATTATTTTTTATAATACACTCCCAGACTTGATTCATTTACTCTCTGAAATTACCTCATTTAATATTTCCAGTCTCAGTCCAATGAATAAATTGGCTTTTAGAAATGCACAGACATTACATGCTGTTTGATCACAGGGGTAATACAATACTTTTCCCTCTTTTCTCCGGAAGTTACTTTAAAACTCAGATTAATGTCAGATTATGGACTGTGGTTTTTGATGTCTTATTCAGTAATTTGCTTATCTCCTCACACAGACGTGTGTTTGGAGAAATGATAAGACAAGCACTATTTAAGCAGAAGTCAATATGGAATTTGCTAAATAACTATTACATGTTAAACAGGTAGCAGGGCATGTGCTAAATTACTATTACATGTTAGATAGGCAGCAGGGAATGGGGACTAGTGGTTATGAGAGATGAGTGATGACATCATGACTGATGATTAGATGACTGACTGCCTTTTCTTCTGAATGAAGTCAGTCTGTGTTCTACATTGATAAAGCAGTCAGACAATCCTTAACCAAGAGCCCATATAGTGGATCATTTACATAGTTATTTGGAGGATCAAACTGAATTTTGTTTACAAGTTATTTCTGACAGACAAGAAATGATGCATCTCATTCATTCATTCATTCTTCTGAATGAAGTCAGTTTGTGTTCTGCATTGACAAAGCAATCAGGGAATATCACAGATCAGAGTATAGCCTTTAATAGTGAACCTGGCACGAGGGGTGATATACTATAAAGGCATTTTAGTTATACACAGGAAAAGATGTTAAATTCCTTGTGCTATTGTTTGGGGACTTCCCACAGTGGCCAATCCTCTTAATGTCACATGCAAGTACTCATAACCAACAACCTAACCTAACCAATATAACAACTGCCCAGCCATAGACCCTGAGCAGGACAACAACAACGCACCATTGGCTGTAAAATAAAACCCATCCCTATCACTAAAAGTGTGGTATTGCTGGTAGTTGGGTTGTTTGGTGTTTTATGTGTCTGTTAGTTTGTGTGTGTGTGTGTGTGTGTGTGTGTGTGTGTGTGTGTGTGTGTGTGAGAGAGACACAGGGAGAGAGAATGTGTGAGAGGAGATGCTGATGGAGCCTGCTGAGGTGAGATTGTTCTGTGCACTGTGTTGTTTCTGAAATACCCACCTTTGGCAAGGGAACAGCAGGGTGCGTAGAAGCTATTCTCACACATCCACCCCACTGAAAGCTGAGAAGAAAACATTGTTGTCTGCCTCACACACACATATGCTGAGAGGCCAGCCTTTAGATATATCAGTGTCGAGCTGGCGGCTTCGCAGTGTCGGCTACTGCGATGCCTTAAATTCACTAGCAAAAACATCAGAAGGAACTGTCCCTACACATATGTTAGTCACAGAAAAAGGCGTGGTAAAACCCAAGAGTTGAGGGTCATTTGTTGTGGATTGTGGCGTGTGTGGGGATGGGGGTGAGCGTGGGAGCACTTCAGCGAGAGCTTTTCATGCGGTTTAGTCCTGACCTTGAGATGAAAGTGAACGGGAGGTTTACAAACACAGCAATAAAGCTCCGAGGCTCCATCTGTCTCCACCGCTCTCGTGGGCCAGGGCTCATTGTGATTAAATGCTGCGGCTCACAAAGACAGACGCTTTTGTTTCCTTGGCATTTTTTCAAAACAAAAGATTGACCCCCCTCTCCTCTCATCTTAATGGCCATTTGTATCATTTATTCGCATCCTCACATGTTCCTCTGAAGCGGTGCTGCTGTGATTTCGCTTTCATGTTGTTGTGCAGCATGATGCTGTGATTTTCCTTTTTCTTTTTTTAATCATTTTCCTCCTCCCTTCTCCTGCTCCTGTCATACAGTATGCAGTCTGTCTGAAGCCCTCAGCGGGCGCGATGAGAGGCAGATGCATTTCCCCCGCATCCTCTCTCTGATGTGTGGATGATGATCTGTTATGTAAGCAGCAGATCTCATGTAAGCCATTCTATTGCCGCTGATAAAAAAATAAAAATAAAAACACAGAAGTAGAAATGAAAAGGAAAAATGGGAGTCTCTCCCATGGTCCACCATGTTCCCTGTCAATGCGCATTGTACCCTCATTCTGTCAGGGAGCCTTTGTCTCTCAAAGCATTAATCAGCAACTGTTTCTGTCGCAGGAAACGAAAGTGCTGTGAATGCCTTGCGTTCATCCAGTTTCACACAGGACAGTGATCCCATTCTTGGTGCGAAATGGAATGAATTCCTCATCTGCTGATAACTCAGAAGCACAGTGTGTCCTTCGAGAGCAATTGGATGTACACTGGCAAAAAAAAAAAAATAGTTCCAGCCAAGTAACATAGAGGCTTTGTGTTCTTTGTAGTGGGCATGTTAATTGAAAACCTCACAAATCAGCTCTTGTTGAATGTGCTATGAGCTTGGACAGTCCTGTAGTCTGCTCGGGTGGAAGAAGAATAAACATCTTTTCTCCACCTCTCAATTCTGGACAGACAGGTTTTTTTTTTTCTTTGATTCTGCTGGGGTTTGGTTATCAGCAACAGGTCCTTTAGTCAGGGGCGGGGCCATAATCAGGTGTCCAGGAAGTCAGGGGCGGAGCCATAATCAGGTCTCCAGAAAGTCAGGAGCACCAATCACGGGTGTTCCACCCAGACCACAGCACAACTCAAAATGACACAAGGCAAACTGAAGGTGGCCTGAGCACAGTTCAACTGGCCGATTCATATCAGGAAAATGTCAAAGCTAATCGACAGAGACTAATGAGTGTTCCATTTCAGTCATAAGTGTTACTGCATTAATGTGTTGAGAGAAAAAGTAGAATATGTGTGAGTAAGATTTGTTTAGTATCATGATTAGAGTATGTCCAGATATTGGTAAAACATCATGTAACCCTGTTATTGGTATGTATTGTAAAACAGTTTATCAATATAATCATTGTATTATCTTTTCAAAAAGAGAGAGAATGTGAATGTACTGAATGTAAAATGGTAACGTTACAACTTTCATTGACATTATGTCTACTCTAACCAGAATCCTTAAAGCTAAATTGCAACCCTTTAGTTACATACATAGAACACTGGTTATTTAGCTCTTTACAAAGCCCATAAAAAGGCCCTTCATGCAGCTTACCAGATCACTATAAGAGTCAGTGTAGAACCTTCAGGGGTACTTGAGTGGGGATGAGTGGAGAACCTTTCTTCAAGGGTCTTAAGGCACATGTTGTGAATGACCATGTGAGACTGGTATGTGTTGTGTGAGAGCGGTTGTGGTACATTCCTGCCCTGAGTCAGCTGGGGTCATGGTATGTTTCTCTGTAGAGCTGAAGAACCAGGGTGACCCTCTCACAGTCAGCATCTTAACTGTGTATATGAAGTGTGAACAGGCAGTTGAACCACTCAGGTGTGTGTGTGTGTGTGTGTGTGTGTGTGTGTGTGTGTGTGTGTGTGTGTGTGTGTGTGTGTGTGTGTGTGTGTGTGTGTGTGTGTGTGTGTGTGAGTGTGCGTGTGTTTTGAGTTCATTTGTTTGTTCATTGGTCAATTGTTTGTTCATTGGTTGTTATTCATTTGCTAGTATCATACACACACTGGAGAAAAGCTTATATCACAGCAAATGTGTCGTTGTGAATAGTACCATACTGGCCAGTGCTACATCGCGTTCATATTTTAAATGTTGCGCTCAGGCTTACTCTCTGAACTTGACATTTAGATGAGGTTGTAGTTCGTTAGCTCTCCTCATCTCTCGCTTCTGTGGGGAAGTCTGTGCTTGTATGTTGTCGGGTTTGCTTTTTCGCATGGTGTGGGTAGGAGGAGCCGGTTTCCTGTGATTGTCTGGCTCTCCTCTCTCTCCCTCATTTCTGTGAAGTTGCATATTAAAGCCTGGGCTTGTACGGAGCGCTGCGGAGGGTAGGCTACTGCTGTGAGAAAAGCTCCGACACACAACTCTCCGACTACTACGGTCTTATCTCGCCATTTCCTTATTTCGTTTTGGCTTTGTTTTCCAAGATGACAGAGGAAAAGAATGTCCGACATTTAAAGCTGGTAGGTAGCCTAATCCGAAGCGTTCCCACAGCAGGCTATATTGTGTGTGTTTGTGTGTCGGTGACCGTGGGTGTTTTTGTTAAGTGTTAGTAAATTGTCCATACCATGTAACCCTCCACTAGTGGTGGATGTCAAATCAATTAATTATTTGTCACCGAGATTTCAGCTATAATGGACGATACGCTCGAGAATTGAGTATTTTCATTTACATCTTAACACTTGGTCCCAAACAAACTATCTGTTGAAACTAAGCTATCCTTATTGTAAAGCTACCAACTTTTAATAAATACGTTAGCGTTTGTGAATGCTTACAGCAGACGTGACTGAACCCAGGTGATTCAAAGCTGGATATACCACACATTGGCTCTATGGCAATCTTGCTTTGGTTTCTCATGCTGCTGGACTGTAGTTACAGCCTCCGAGCAATCGACTTAGGTAGATTTTTCGGTGCTATTGAACCTTCGAGCGACGATCCATTTGAATGATAACTCTATTAACTTATTCATTAAAATATGGTATTAAATAGGTTTTATTGTCCAAATGAATGAGTGCATTATGGCCACGTGACAGTGGAATGTGCTCTTGTTTTGTCTTTTGAGATGTCATTCGTTGAAATCGTAGGTAGCTAAGCCTATTGCATTTTACCGATATGCAGTCAGATTCAGACGAATGGTTCACTCTAGGTAATTATTAGCCTACACTTTATTTCATTCTCCCTTCCATGTGTCTGTTGATACTTGCATTCCCATTGCGCACGAAACCCGAAATATCTAAATGCCTGCCATGCAGTGCTACTGAGGAATTTAAAAGTTTCTGTGTTGTGACCTCTTTGGTGTTTTTACTGTCAGGCACACCACGGCGGAAAAACACAAGAAAGCAAGTGTTTCGATAATCTGTCGAATGTTTTAAAGGTTGTTCCAGTTCAACACTGATTTTTTTTTTACAGTGTCGCCTACATTCTGACTGGGTGTGTTTAGAGTTGACTCGAGGATTTAGGGTGTTCCTTTAGTTTATTCCAACATTTTGAAATGGCCTAGGCAAGCCCAGTTCACTTACATCTACACCACTATTACCATTACCTTCGCAATTGATCCCTATTCCACTGTTCACTCTTGACAGTTGATGTAGACCCTGTGCAGCAGGCATGATGAAGCATGAACTGACTCTTCATGTAGGGCACTGTAATACATTGAGTTATAAAATATACCAAATTTAGTAATTTTGTAAGTTGATAAATATTAGGATTTCTGATCCCCCAGTAATATTTTTTTAGTATAGGCTACCATGTGCCATAAGATATCATACCACTGGTATTGGTTATGAACATGTATCCGTTATGTATAACCTTGCTTGTAGCTTCAGTCTTTTCAGTGCTATAGGATTATTTAGGTAAACTGTGTAGTATCTTGTGCCCTTGTGATTGTCATTGGCTGGAGCTGGCAGGTTCTGTGTTTCCTGTGTGATATTGCCCCAAAACTCCCTGAGCAGAATCAAAACACACCCGACATTGCAACCAAACAGGCCAGTCTCTGAGCTGAAATGCATGCCGCTCTCAGCTTGGTTAAACATTAACTCGACCAGACACTTTATCAGAATAATAAACCAGTCAGCTACTAGTTTAGAAATTAGGCAGTTGGTATTTTTTTTTTCATCCATAATGGATTTGGGGGTTTGTTGTTTTTTTTGGCAAAACCTGTAAACCCCTCACGGGTGAATGTTAATCAGGTGGCTCTCATTGTGCGAGGTGAATTGCTTTTTGTGGTGGCAAGTGTGGTGGCACAGAACAGAGTGCTCCCTCAGAGAGTGTGACCCAGAGTGCAGTGCATTACGCTCCTCCCAGGGAGATAGCACACTATAACAGAAGCCATGCCTGGGAAGATGGCTTTAGTGAATTCCTGCAGCCATTTTCACAGATTTGCCAAATCCAGTTTGCTACATTAGCAGCTGGAGTTTTAGAATCACCACAGCATCTGAGCTGAATATCAGGACCAGTAAACTCATGACAAATAGAAATAAATCTGTTTTGGAGATGCAGTGTTTATTTCATGGCGTATCTTATTAGTTGTATGCAATAATGTGTCTAGGAATGTTGGGATAGGATTCTTTTTCAGTGGCATTACTGCAAAAGATCATTCTTAAATAATTTCAGTATGTAATGTCCCAAAACTATTTGCTTGTCAAGAATGCAGATTAATTTTCGTTTCATTAATAATTTAATGAAGGGATATTGTAGAAGATTGCAGTTGCCTGCAGATGACATCTGTCCATTTCAGCTTCATCCTCTTTTATAAGCATAATATATGCATGTTTATGGCTAGAATAGGAATTAAACTATGCTTTAGTCAGCAATGATTTCATAGGCCTTGTTCAGACCTCCAGTATTAACAGCCAAATTATTTAGAGTTTAAATAGGACCGGATGAAACCTTTTCCCTTTGTCCCCGCACTGTAACAAACCATTGATTTGACCACTGAGCTTCAGCAAGTACAGCCCTCAAAGACTCAACATAAATCCCAGCTACCTCACAGAAATGGTTAGAGTATTGATTGGATGCTTCACAATTCCATCCCACAATCCCGTCCATTCATCCACCAGCTGTGTCTAATAGGTGGTATTTAGATGTGTTAAATACCATTTCAACTGGTGAAATTGCATTGAACAGTGTGGTGAGACTCCACATGATGGAGATGATATGATAGCTCTGTGCTAATGGAGACCCTTACCTGATCTGTATTCTTGGGGGGACTGTTCAAAACCATATGTTTGTGTAGAGGAGCAAGGTCAAATCATACAGTACCTAATAAATGAGTTAGAGCTCTTAATGAATGAGCTTGAGCTCTTGACAGTGGACTGGACAAACAAGCTCAATGACGCAACCTGGAGTGGGACCTTCCAGTCGAGGCCCCATATTGTTTGTTTGTCACAGTGGCTCACCATCAGCAGCTTGTCACTGGGCCACAGTGACAACAGCTTAGTCTGCACCTATGCCATCAGCTGTCCGCTGCAGCAGTCAAGATATTTACAGTTCTATTTATGTCTGTGCACATACTTGGCATATCCGATGGCACTGTTCTGAATCGTCACAATGTTGTACGGAAAACAATCATCCACGGAAAGGGGCCGGAGACTAGCTATAGCCACTACAATCCCACAAGCAGACGACGCTGTCCAGAGCCTGTGCCATGCGACTTCACTTTGAGCCCAGCCTGTTAAATCAAGGCTGCCCTTGGAGAAGCCTAGGTCATGCATGAAACATGGGGATGGAGCAATGGTGTTTTGAGGGGCTCGATAATCTAGCTGTGAACTTGAGGGGACCATGTCACAGTACTTTCCCCGAATCCCAAGTGTCCTTATACATCCTCGAGAAGCATTTTCACACTTCGCCCCCCGCCCCCGTCCCCCCCGCCCCCGTCTCTCCAGTGCCTCGCCTTCCCCAGCGTGGTACCCTGCTCTGCAGTGCGTGACGTCCACTCAGTCACACACACACACACACATACACGTTCACACACGTACACACTCACACTCTCAATCTCTTGCTTGTTTGCGCTCTGTCTATTAATTTCGAAGCCAAAGGAGGGGGGGGAAGCAGATGGCTTAATTGGATTTTCTGCTTCCCTTGATTTACATTGAAATGCTCCCAGGGCCAGTGGTGGATGAGGGCAGCGAGGACTACAGACACCGATCCTGCACACAGACACTTGACTCTCACTCTCCCCAAAGTGCCGCTGCTGCCGCCGCTGCTGCTGCTGCTGTGCCGAGGGGGATGTTGGGGGAGAGGGTATTAGAGGGGGGGTGCATCCACCAGCCCCTGAAAACTCCAGCTGCACTCCGCTCCTCTTAGCTGCACACACACCAGTCGAGCAGGAAGTGGCCTCGGGGCACCTTGACTCGGCAAAACTCTAAGCCCGGTTACCCATGGTGCTCTCTGTTATTCCAAGTCCACTCTTCAAATAGTAGTCTGTGAAAAAAAAAATCAACCATTCATTTTTTACCCATGCTGCTTGTTATACACATCCAGCGAGCTAAACACAGACACCGTGCATTTCTTTAACCCTGTCTGCTGAGCGGCCATGAACCTCTGAAACAGAGCTTGTGCGATGCCTCCCAGGCAGCAGGAAGCCGAGAGGGCCCAGGCCTGCTTCCACCTCTGGAACTAATTGGCTTCTCTGCTCTGCGCTGTGTGTGAGTGTGAGTGTGAGTGTGAGTGTGTGTGTGTGTGTGTGTGTGTGTGTGTGTGCGCGCTGCTTTAGAGGCGGAGGCCGGCGGGGTCAGGAGTTTCCAGCAGCAGCTGAGGCCGAGCCCCCCCCCCCCCCCTCCCGCTGTGTGTGTGTGTATGTGTGTGTGTGTGTGTGTGTGTGTGTGTGGGGCTCCCTCCCTCCAGCTGTGTGTGTGTGTGTTTCAGGGCCAGCTGTTGTGTGTTCCTGCGGGGCCACATGTGCTTCCCATGATCTCACCTGGCACTGGGGCTCAGCAAGGCAGTCAACACGCACACAAGACAACACACACACCACACACACACAAACACGCACACAGGCACACAAGACAACACACACAAAAACAAGACAACACACACACACACGCACACACACACACACGCGCACACACACACACACACCCCTGACCTCAGACCTCGAACAGAGAGAGAGTGATGGAGAAAGTTGAGAGGAAACAGAGGAAGGGGTGGAACATGGAAGAGCCTTTCTAGAACAAGCACACATACACATACACACACGTGTACACATGCACACAAACATACACACACAAACCTGTTGGAGTGGAAAGCAAAGGTGGAACATGCTTTGAGGATGCTTGTGAACAAGAACACAAACCTCCGCAGTCACACCCCCCCCCCCCCCCCCCCCCCCCACACACACACACACACTCACACACTCACAGTCTTCAGACTTTAAACAGTTCTGTTGCTCAAAGCCCCAGTGAAGCCAGAGCACTTACGCTTGTGGACTCTGACTGACTGACTGACTGTGCGCCCCACTTGTGTGTGTGTGTGTGTGTGTGTGTGTGTGTGTGTGTGTGTGTGTGTGTGTTCGCCCCACTGCCAGGAGAACTCTTTTTAGCATTAGTCTCCATGCCTCTGACAGCACTTGCACGTTAATGAGGTGAGACCCAAGTGTATTGTGTGAGCCGAGTCATCAGTAAATGTCACCATTTACTTCCACAGTTTAGCGCAGACTAAACATTTATGATATTAAGCTTAGACAAGCATAACATGGCTTGAAACATTCTTGTGGGCCTAACCTCCCTGCTACCTCATGAATATTTACTTTTCAACAGAGCAGAGGGATGAGAATTGCAGCCATCTCAGGGAAAGTTTCACCCGTCCATGAAGATCAAGGTCCAGTGTCCAGAGGGAGGAGTGGTCGAAGGACCAGATGTGTTGTTTTGAGGAAGCTAGTGGCTGGCCAGAGGAGACTTGCTAAATTGGTGAAAAACAATGAAATGTAATGGTTTTAAAAGAAAAATCTAAACCTTTGTTTGATTAATAGCAAGTTGCAACAGGGCAGGTGATGGTCAGATTGTCAGAAAGCTGCTGAATTTGGAATGGCTAGGTTGCTACAGCAAAGGATGCAGATTTGTGTAACTTATTGTAAACAGAACTGTAGAATTTATCACAACAGAGCACACAAGGTATTCAGAATCAGAATCAGAATCAGATTTTATTTGCCAAGTAAGAACAAACAAGGAATTTGACCTGGTGAACTGACTCTCAATGTGCTTACACATATATTACACATAAAATACATTACAACACAATACAAAAACAAACAGTGCATTCCATACGTTTTTGGTGTAGTTGGCACAAGGTACACACAACATTCTGAGCAGATCGGTTCCATATCAAATACCATTTCATTGTGTGAGCTGATGCCTGTCTCTCAGATATTAAACAGAGTATACTAACAACCTTATTATGAGTCGCACATCATGCTCTTCTTGTTATCGAGAACAGATGATATTTAAAAAGGTTTGTTCTCTTCCACTTAAAAGGCAGAGACAGTTTCCTACCAGTTTCAGACAGTAGCGTGGCATTCACTCAAGTGTTTAGTCTCATTTTCTCGAGGCGTCTCTTTTTGTATCTCATAGCGCTCTTGAGAATGAAAGGAGCTCATTTGCATGTGTGGGTCTAGAGAGAGGCATGAAAGTGATCTCATCAGTGCCATTCTTAAGATGCCCCTCATTGAGAGAGTAATCAGGCTCACCTCCAACACCCAAGCTCCAATCTCCTCAGAGCTCCCCGCATTGGGTTTTTCCCAAAATCTACCAGGATTACACAACCCAACCTGTGTACACCGCTGGATGAAAATAGAATGGAATGTAAGCAAGAGAATCACTGCAACTGTTTGACCCCATACAGAACATATCAGTGCAGGAGGACCTTACCCCAACATCCACCCCGACACCCTTCTCCATCTCTCCATCTGGCCTCACTCAGAACTGAACATGAACCGCGTGACCTTTGTCAGTTTTGTTAACGGCCTGTAAAAACTAACACCAAGGGAAGTTGATGTGTTTAGTTTAAGTGCCAGTAAATATTTTCCCCCGGTTTTGAACTCTGATGCTCTGTGTTTGTTTTTGTTATTGACTGGCCTTGTGAAACCCTTGAGAGAATGTCACAAATGTGTTTGTTTTCGGTTCCTGCGTGATAAGAATGATATCACATCAGGAGCTCTGAGTCGTGTTACAGATATTAGGTACAATAGGCAAATACAAATGTGCATCTTATCCTAGATTAACCACAACACAAAACACAAAATGCAGTGATAATATGATTATATTGGAAAACAAACGGGCAAATATCAAAGGCCACTCAACAAGATGCGGGAAGGGACCCCCAAGTGGAAGAATAAATGCTTGACATTTCAATGCACAGAATAGGACCAGGAAAAATCAGTGGCTGCCAAGAAAAAACAATGGTGTGACCCCCATCCCCATTCCTTTGGAGGAAATGCCAAACATTACAGCTGTGTATAAATAGAATCTTCTGACTTTCAGGATTGCAGTTACAATACAGGAACCACGTCTCAAGGGTCAATAGAAATGTTTCCCTCTCGTTCTCCCACCATTTGTATAGATTGATAACCTTGCCAAACTCTAAAACTGCTCTTAACGTATCTAAATGAGGCTTGTTGGGAGGTAAATGTTCCCTGCGGCGATAGTTGATATCGAAGTGAAGTGCTTCAGTCTTACTTCTGGTGATTCCATATGCAAATACATACGTACATACAGTAAATCTAGCCAAGTCACTGTGGGTTGTATAATTCCAGATAAAGGACAGTGGCAAAGTAGTCTCTTGTGGGTTTTAAATATTACATCAAGAATGCATACCTTTTTTCACAATTTTCAAAGACAAATGAAGAATGTCTCATAAGATAACTTCACCTTAGAGAATTCTAAGGAAGGGATTTTGTAGAAATGGAGATCATCATCATCATTCATCGGCACTACCCATCAGCTATCTCTTCCTGCTTGGCTGTGATCCAGTTTGTAGTCATCCTGTAATAGCATCATTTTGAAGTTTGAGTCGGCTGCGAAGGTCACTTCAAGGACATGTTGGAGTTTCAACATGCTAATGAACGAGTGGTTAGATCAGGTAGTGAGCTTTTTAAAAAGTTTTAGTTTTTAACAGCATTTCAAGTTTAATATACAAATAACATAGGACAGAGACATGGACAGATACAGATCCTTACACAGGGATTTCAGCATTTATGCCTTATGTGAAAGAGAGGGGAGAAAACCTATGCAGTATCTGTTTCCTGTGAGTTTCCTGTTTCCACCAGCATTTTTCCCCCTTGTCTTTCTTTAGTCAAGCGGTTTAAGTCATGTTTTCCACGGCGCGTATACAAAAAGGTTCACAGTAGGGGGATTTATCTGAAACCAGCATTTGGTGACCGCTTTTTAACATGTCAACAAGAAAACCTTTAGGAAGTAGCCAACACCTTTACAAAAGGTAACTCCAGCGTACAGAGAGAAACATTATAGAGACCCAGCATCCTAGACATTAAAATGTAGTGTTCATTTGATGAATGGGCTTCTCATGCTATTTTTTCCATTGTGTCAGGTAGTGAGTTTCTTGTAAATCGGGGATCAGGAAACACCTGACCAAGCTGATTTAGGGAATTGCTGTGTAGTTCCGACCCAATTAGTGAAGAGTGAAAATGTATTCTGTGTGAGGTTTGTTATGAGAGAGGCGAATGTAGCATGTACCATGGGTCTTCAACTGAGTTTACAGGGTTCGCTAGTGGGAAGTTCAGGGTACAACAAGAAACCTGGGGGCTCACATTACGTATTCCACAAACACCCTGATGTACGTGGAGAATCTCAGTTGTTAGATTGCATGCAGCCGAACCCTGACCATCAGATTTGCATGACCATAGCTAATGCAGTTTGTGAACAGAGTATTTGTACAAAAACCCATCAGGCTGCATCTTACACTGTGGATTAGGATGCTTTTTCATAAGGTCGGCACAAAATTAGCATATTTATAGGAATGCTGGCATAAAGGTAGGCATTAGTTGCATATTTTCTGTCAACACATTTTTTTTTCTGGAAACATGGAAATGAAACAAGACTGAAAATGGTTTTGTTGGTTCTGGAGAAAGATTAACTGGCATGAAGTTAGCACAGTCCCTCCTCTTATGCATATTTTTATGCTAATGTTGATCATAAAAAGGTTATGATTGGGGATATTTTTATGCTTATGTTGATCAACTAGCTCTGCATGAGGGAAGGATTTACAGTAATATACTAACATTAACCTCCATAATCTTGAATCTCTTTCAGTTTAAGCAAAAAAAAAAAGACATTAATTTTTCAGCATTCTTGCCAATTGCTCAAGTGGTAGGAGGACATATGGCAAATATGCTTTACCTCAGTAAGTCTGTTTCACCATCCATCCATCTCTTGGTGAGATTAGATGTTTGAGTATGTCAGAGAGGTTGGGTAGATTGGAAAGTTGTCATTTTTTCCTGTGTGGATATAGGACTGGATAAGATAATGGGAATTCATATAAGTATATGTACATGAAGATTGGGGAACTACTACTCCTGTTTTATGATGTATTATTAATTATATAGTATCTTTTAGTTGAACCTTCCTCTGTGGACTTGTTTGCTACTACCACCTCATCTATTCCGTCTCCATCACTAGTCTATAACTGACAAGGCTATGTGTTCTCTCTGTAGTCACTGTAGCAATTTGAAAAGCCTTTCTAGGCTCATGTTTTGGCGAGAGGCTAGTCTCGTTTCCATTCTTTGAGCCTTCCTCTAGACAGAGCCCTGGTAAGAACCGTTGCCTGGGTCAGTCGTCCGCGTTGGGCATGCCCGGCCAGTGGGGTGACACTTAGCAGCTCTCGCTTTTCCCCGGCTCACGTCGCCTCTTTAAGCCACGCTAAATATCTTATAAGCTTTTGCGCTGCGTTTTTATCCCGGTTTTTGTTCTCACCAGAGCAAATGCACATCAATAATGGAAGAGCTGAGGGGAGAGGGGAGAGCACGGCAGAGGCATGTTGTGCGAAGGCTTGATAAGACACTGCTCCGGCTAAGAGCATTAGAGAAATGACAAGACGTTTGAGGGTATTAACGGTATTGTGTTCGGCACACCACTGCTTCTGGTTTGCCTGCATCTGGTGGACTGTAGGTGCATAATTAAAATGACGAGGGGGGCAAAAAGCGTCCCCCTTTGAGGAGCAAACCTTACCTCTGCTGACTACGCTGCTGTTCCCCGATTTGAAAGCAACACAAGGAAATCAAAACCCCTCAGTGAAAAGCTGAGGAGGGAACACCAACCCCTGTGGCCTTGTGCCGCTGTTTCCTCTTCCTTCCTACAGAATACTCTTCTTCATCTGTTTCTTGTTTCAGTTTTTTGTGATTACTGAGCTCATCAGCACAACTATCTAACCGTGCATTGTCATCAAGATTTTTGTTCAGGATGCTTGGCTTGAATCGAGTCACAGATGTCTGGCTGCATCGGGACCTTTTCTAGCGATGGTTAGAAAGCTATTCAGTCTCTCCAAAATGCGAAGGACTGGCCACTTCCAGTCTCCCATCTTGTTAGCCCCCTCATCTCATTAAGTGCCATAGGCTCTTTGACCTCAGTATCAGCCTGAAGCCAGGCAGGTGAGTGAAGCGTATTTGCTCAGGGGAGATGGGAACAGAGAGGAACCAACAGCCAGGCAGGTTAGTGAAGCGTATTTGCTCAGGGGAGATGGGAACGGAGAGGAACCCAAAGCCAGGCCCTGGTGCACTGCTGCCCCTTTAACGGCTCAGAATGTCCAAATGGAACCCAGCCCAGATGCACCGCTGTTTGCATTCTATGAATAGAACTTGCATGTTTGATTAAAGCAAGCACCACGTCAGTCAAAGGAAGGGAAGTGGAAACGGCTGAATGGCCGCCAGTGAGCCCCCGTGTGTTTCAATATTTTCTCTGACAACACTGAGTGGACACTTGGCCTCCGCAGTGGAAAACTCAAAATACAACATGACCCGTTTTTAATTTGCTACCTGATCTGAGCTGTGTGCTATTATGCACAGTTTTTGGACTGGGACTGGGACTGATTTAGGGAGGCAGTTCCTGGGGCATTACTCGGTTTTGCCATTTCTGTTCCCGTGGCTTGTTTACGTTTTCACCGTGCCAGAGAAAAATGGGATCATATTTGCAGTGGATTTAAAGCCTCCCTGGATTCCGCGATAACCAGCCAAGAGTTCTTACTGTTACACGTCTGGGTTCTTTGGACTCTTTCTTCCTCTCTGTCTCTCTCTCTCTTTCTCTCTATTTCCCTTTATCTACTGCTCTTTCTTTATAAAGACTAAAGCCTTCCCCCCCAAAAAAAATACGTTTTGCTACTCCTCAACCGTACACAGAGTCTGCTGATGATGTGATGGCAGCCGATTGGGCGAGGCATTCTCCCAGTAGGCCATGTGGTGGGAGAAATTTGTCTGAAAAGGTTCTTAGTCACAGTGATAACCACACCATCTTTACACTGCCTTCATGAAGCTGTCAGCGAGATCAGCCTCAGCGCACTTCACCACTATCACAATATTCCCAGTCCTCAGAGAGCCCAAGTCAGCGGGCTATTCAAAGAGTTTTAACCTATTGGTGTTGTTTCACCCAGCGAGTTCTGCTTCTGACACAGCCACTCGCTTCAAAATGCTTATTTAATTAGCAATCCATTTCTGTTCCAGTGGAATAATCCAGTCATTTGTAATTAGTGCCCATAACCTTTTGTTCTCATCTAAATATGTGGGGAATGCGTCTTGCATACCAAGAGCTCCACTGCCGTCCTGACCCAGTCGTGACCTGGCATCTGTCTTTTGTTAACGCTAATCAATGTGAAGAATGAGAGTTCTGCTTGTCCCAGAAACCCTGAGTTCCTCTTAACGTCACATGTGTTTACTGTCCCAGAGAGCCAAGATACAAAAGATAGAACTAAACGGCTCACACACATGCACACACACCTCCCCTGACAGAGGAAAAAACGTTGATGAATATCTCCGCTTAAATGCAGAAAGCATGTCAGATTATTTGTTTAAGGTCAGTAAGTGGCAGGGACTGGGGATGATGAGAGATGGCTGCCCGAGTTAGCTGCTAAATTGTTAGTCCTAGTGTGACGCTATCCTGCAGCCCTCAGACAAACACACCTGCTCACACCTCCAGCTCAACTACACCCCACCCCACCCCCGAGACAGGCCTGGTAAATATGCCCCACAGGCAAGCCCAAGCCCTGGCAGAGAAGTCTGTGATTCACTGTCACTCATAGCGTCCAGGCGGATGTATTCCCCTGAGCCACCGTTATTCTCACACCACAGACAGATGCAGCCTCCGTAAATCCCTCTCTGTGGAACGCGGTTCCATCCGACTGGCCCAGTTTCACTCGGTTCCTTTTTGTGTCCAATAATTAGGTGCTCATCCAGCAGCACCCTTCTTCTTCCTCCAGTGGGGTGTGTTGAATTGGGAGCCTAAGGGGTTGTTTGAGCTGAATTCGGGGCGGTAGGTTGTGGAGGCACGGATGTTTTGCAGCCACCCCGCTGCCAGACCCAGCTTTCGCTCGAAAGCCTGCTTAAGCTCCAACTCCGGTGAACGTGAGCTAGTTACCGTGCACACACGCAAAATCTCTCTGCTTTTCCTCTCCTAGCCCACACAGACAACCCGCCATCCAATCCAGGGTGTCTCCACTCTTCTCCACCCACCCTTCACAGTTCAGGCAGCGGCTGCCTATGTGATCCCTGACAGAAACCCTCCCAGCCAGCTGCACGTTGACGGCAGACGGATGACTCAATCGCAGCGGGGCCGGGCCGGGCCGGGCGTGGGCCTGACCCACAGGTCCTCCCGTCTCCCGGGCCGACCACTAATAACCCGCCACCTTTGCTCCCCTGACATCTCCATGCTTACTCGAACCCTCTCTTGACTTCCTGACAGCCACCCAGAGAATATCCCAAGTCATTTAATATCCACTGTATAGGTACAAAGGCTTTTTAACAGCCATCTGTGTCAAGGCATATATGTAGCTGGAAGTGTGTGTATGTAATGTGTGTCGGCCTGGGAGTTCAGCTGATGTAACATGCAAGTGTGTCAAAGTAGCCGCCCATATCTCACCTCTTTGAAAGGCTCTGGATTCATTGGTATGGACTGTCCTGAGGACTCCCAACAAGTACAACAGATTGCTGTTACTTTAGCATCAACTATTTATGCATTTGTGTGTGGGGATAGCTGAAGGTTTAAAAATACGCTGTCTAAGTGGATTTGTGCCCGACCCCTGAAAGCATGCGTGACACTGCCCGTTTAGATCCAGGGGTCAGGTCTCATACCGCAGGACTTGGACTTCTCCGCGGTGTGGTGGTGGTGGTGATTGCCTTCCCTGATGATTTGATTTTGGTCTCATTATTGTACCACAATAATTCAAGGAAGAGCTGTCTGACCAGTCACGTTTACAGGCAAATTGTACCAATTGTTTGGACAAGGCTAATTGTCATTGTTCCAGGCATGCCACATTTGGCGGTGACGCACGGCCCTGTGTGGGGCTCTGCAGTGGCCGAGGTAGCATGGCATCCCCAGGGGATTTTCTTTGGTTTAAATAAAGCAACAAAGAAACAGTGCACACAAACAAAGGGCAATCAAAGCCAAACATGCACATTTGCTTTTTCTTTTTTTTCAGACTGCTTGCCTCAGCCTATGTCTGCATTCCCCTGACACGGCTGGGATTCGTTAGCCAATGGCCTGAGAGTAGCGAAACCAGCCGAAGAGACACAACAAGGCGTCTTGCCTTTATGTCTATTAAATCAGCCCGAAATAGGCCGTTTGTGTCTGTGCCAGCCTCGGGCGTAATTTGCCGTGGCATTTTGGTCCGTAAGCGCATGAAGTGATAGTTCAGCAATGTGCCCAACTCTCAGATTAAGCTGCTGAAAAGAGGTGGCAGTGTTCAGTCATGAAGCCGCGAGTCAGCTCTCACATTAATCCATTTTCATCTGATTTGAACAAAGTCAACATCAAAGGACAAGTCGCACAGTAATCAGCATAAAGAAGGATCAAAGTGTTGACTCCTCTAAACAGTGTGTGTGTGTGTGTGTGTGTGTGTGTGTGTGTGTGTGTGTGTGTGTGTGTGTGTGTGTGTGTGTGTGTGTGTGTGTGTGTGTGTGTGTGTGTGTGTGTGTGTGTGAGTGAATGTGTGCGTGTGTGAGTGTGTGCTTACGTGTCTGTCTGGAGGTAACCACGAGCTGACACTGTTTGTCTGCCATATGGGGCTGTTTACCTTGATCTGATTAAGTGGAGAGGGGCTTTGGAGCCGTCTCTGTTTCTCATCTTCTACGCACCCACCCCTCCTCCGCACACACACACACACACACACACACACACACATCTGATCCTATTACGTCACTGCTCCCCTGGCATCACCAAGGCACCATGGCAGTGGCTCTAATTATGAATCCGGTCTATACTCTATTTACCTTTGGACACACACACACACACACAGACAGTCCACCCCCCCTCTCTGCCTGCACATCCTTGCTAATGACATAGAGCAGGCCTAAGCCAGGAGGGTCATCGATGGTGACCTCCCATTTAATAGGCCAAGGGCAGTGGGGTCAATCCCCCTCTGCCTGCTATCTCTCCCCTCGCCTCTTATCAGATGGAGGTAATTGTGCCTTTAGTGGCCAGTGGCGGCAGGAAGTGGGGAGGTAGCCAGTGAATCACATCATCCATAAATCACAGGGGCTGCCAAGGTGAAAGTTAAAGAAGGACACAGCCGCCCCTTATCACAATCATATCTGCCTGATTGCCTCCTGGACATTATTTACTTTCTCCTCTTGCCAGTAATGAATTTTGGTCCCCAATCACTTACTCATCCGAAGCCTTCTTGGAGCAGTCTGAACGTTGGGTTGGGCAATTTGTGACTGTGCTCACTGTTCTGGAAGCGAATAAGTTGTTTTCCTGCAACTTTGTGTGACCGTATCCATGTGTGTGGACAAATGGCTTGAAAGAGGGAAGATAGTCTGGTCTGGTCTTAACATTACACCCAGCATAGCTCAAGAAAGCTGCTGTGAAAAGCAATCATAACCTGAATTTGCACAACTAAATGTGTAACCTCCTCGTGATTCGTGCCACTAAGAAGCCATGAATCTTTTAAAAAGCTGGCCAGCCAAATAGTCACATGGGTGCAGGCACAAGCTCTGGGATTTTGATGAAAGGATGGGGTTGCACAGAAACCAATGAAGTCATGGTAAACAGGGTCATCTTTTTTAACCACACGCTATCCATCTCTCTCTCTCTCTCTCTCTCTCTCTGTCTCTGTCTCTTTCCCTCTCTCTCTCTCTCTCTCTCTCTCAAAAAAAAGTTTTGAGAATGACACAAATATGCATTTTCACAAAGTTTGCTGCTTCAGTGTCTTTAGATATTTTTGTCAGATGTTACTATGGAAGGCTGAAGTATAATTAAAAATATTTAATAAGTGTCACTGGCTTTTATTGGCATATTACATGAAGTTAATGCAAAAAGTCAATATGTGCAGTTTTGACCCTTCTTTTTCAAGACCTCTGCAATCCGCCCTGGCATGCTGTCAATTAACTTCTGGGCCGCATCCTGACTGATGGCGGCCCATTCTTGCATAATCAATGCTTGGAGTTTGTCAGAAATAGGTTTTTTTGTTTGTCCACCCGCCTCTTGAGGATTGACCACAAGTTCTCAATGGGATTAAGGTCTGGGGAGTTTCCTGGCCAATGGACCCAAAATATCAATGTTTTGTTCCCCGAGCCACTTAGTTATCACTTTTGCCTTATGGCAAGGTGCTCCATCATGCTGGGAAATGCATTGTTCATCACCAAACTGTTCCTGGATGGTTGGGAGAAGTGGCTCTCGGAGGATGGCCACGACTGTATATAAATATTGGAAGTAAACAGCACTGGCACAGTGCACTTAGGCTGTGATGGGCCTCAGCCCCTTGCCTCTTGTAGTTCTCCACTGAGAGGTTGGTGTTGATCAGGCTGTGTGGCAGATTCCTGGGCTGGGCTGGGCTGGGCTGGGCTGGGCTGATTAGGCTAGGGCTTGATGCAGGCAAGGCCAACCAGTGGCAGGTTGATTTATGCCTCTCCAGCTCCAGGCCCATTCATATCCATCAAAGCCGAAGCACATACATCTGCTTAGACTTAGACTGACTAACTGCAGCAACAAGCTTGGGTCAACAACAGCCTGCTGAGTTCCCAGCTCTGCTTCAGCGTGTCCTGCCCTGCCGACTGGTTCTGAGTCTTCTGTACCACAATTTTGAGTTCAGTCTTAGAAACTATTAATTGACACGCGAGTGAGACAAGTAAATCTTCAATTAAAAATGTTTACTAGAAAACGTAGAGTTACAAGTTCACACGGTCAAAAACGATGTCACTTCCAATATCTCTGAGCTGAAATCTAAACTAAAAGTTCTATAAGCAGGTATTAAATGCTCCCCCCTCTGCTGCTGGAGCCGCCTCTGAAATGGGTCGCTCCCTGTCAAAACATCTGCAGCCTCAATATTCCATATGCTGCCTGCTCCATTATGTGTGAATAACTGTATTTGTGTGGGTGTGTTGTGTGTGAATAACTGTAAATGTATGGGTGTGATGTGTCCCCATTGTGAACTAACCCTTTGTCAGATGTGAGGCTTAATTGGGTCGGCACCATGCTAGTATTGTCTCTTCCATATTCTACTGCAGGGATCATTACAGTGCCGTTGTGTTGCCGACCAGATAGCAGGCGAGCAAAATTCATGGCTGTGATATTTATTGGATATGATTTGGCAGTCGGTTGCAAGTTAAGCCATCTCATTATGACAGCTAACTCATGACCAGATGCTAGCCTTGACTCAATTAGAGAAATGAGAAAAGCCCCACTGTCTGACAAGCGTGTGCATGTGTGACTGGCTTGGCACTAACCCCCTCCCCCCCCCCCCCCCCCCCCCCCCCCCCGTCCGCTGTTTGCCGTGCAGGTGACTGACCAGCTTCTGTGGGATTTGATGTCACCTTTAGATCGGCCCAACTGAAGATGGAAACACTGGAGTCCGAGCTGACGTGCCCGATCTGCCTGGAGCTGTTTGAGGACCCCCTGCTCTTGCCCTGTGCCCACAGTCTGTGCTTCAACTGCGCCCACCGCATCCTGGTCTCCCACTGCTCCACCAGCAAGCCCCTCGAGTCCATCTCCGCCTTCCAGTGCCCCACCTGCCGCTACGTCATCACGCTGAACCACCGCGGTCTGGAGGGCCTCAAGCGCAATGTGACGCTGCAGAACATTATTGACCGCTTTCAGAAGGCCTCCGTTAGCGGACCCAACTCGCCCAACGAGAGCAGGCGCCCGCCGCGGCTATCACCTCACAGCGTGAGTGCCCGCGGCAGCCCCTCCCTCACCCCCAGCAGCGTCACTAGCCCTCCTCCCTCCGCCACCCTCGCCATGTCTCTGGAGCAGCAGCACCAGCGCCCCCTAGTGGGCTGCCAGTTCTGCGAGCAGGACCCGCCACGGGAGGCCATTAAGACGTGCGTCACCTGCGAGGTGTCCTACTGTGACCGCTGCCTGCGCGCCACACACCCCAACAAGAAGCCCTTCACCAGCCACCGCCTGGTGGAGCCGGTGCCAGACACGCACCTGCGGGGGCTCACCTGCCTGGAGCACGAGAACGAGAAGGTGAACATGTACTGCGTGGTGGACGACCAGCTCATCTGCTCGCTCTGCAAGCTGGTGGGACGCCACCGCGATCACCAGGTGTCCTCGCTGAGCGAGCGCTTTGACAAGCTCAAGGTGAGTCGCTGTCTCCGTCTCTTATCTGTCTTTCTAGTCCTGTCACTGACAAACAAACACAGACCGTACATCTCCAGTGCTTGGCTGCTGCTGTTACCCTGTACAGAGCTCTAAGCCGATCCTCGACACAATGTGAATGAAAATTACCAGCAGGCTTCATGTTACTGGTTACTGGCGGGCAAAGGAAATGTTTTCAGAGAACTTCTCTTTGGTCATAGCGGTTGAGCATGGGCAGTTTGCCGCAGCATGAGTTTGCTATTTTGAAAACAAAAGTTCTGTTGGGAATTCCTGCTCATTCCCTCGCCAAGCTGTGTTTATACAGTTGTTGAGAGCCATACGTCTGTCCTCATTTCTCTGATGTTTCTTTTCATCCATCTTTCATCTCGTCTCATGCTTCCTCACCCTCGTCCATTGTTTTCATCCATCTTGTTTCAGACTGCTCTAACCGCTAGGCTATATTTAACAGCCACAGAATCTCCCAGCGTTACTGTGCACCCCCACAGAACCCCACCAGGCCTCTGGCCAGCTGCTCTATTCTAATAGTAGATGACTCCGCACTCTCCTAAAGCCCGGCCTCTGTGCCTCTGTTCAGCATGGAAGCCCTCTGCTGAATCAGGTGGAAAGACAGAAAGAAAGGAAGAGCGAAAGACAGAGAGAGGGTGGGTGGGTGGCGGCTGGCTGGAGCTAATTGTCACCCTCCCGTCCCTCATACAGTCTGCTCCCTTCAAGTCTGTCGCCCGCCCCCATTATTTCGGTTGAGATTAGCATTACCATCAAGCCATCGTCAGAAGAGGCAGGGTGATATTTGGTGCAAGTGAGACATTCACTTTTTCTTCTTCTTCTTTTTCCTTTTTTTTCTCTCTAGTGGAATGAATGCATGGCCGGTGATGCACACGTAGTTTCGCAGGGATCATATTCCTATTGGACACAATCCCTCTTAGAAACCGAGTGACAAAGGCGAAGCAGGTTAGAAGCAGTGATGACATGTCCGGGTTGTGTTCTCGCGTGGAGGATAGGGTGTCTGAGGATGGGGGGTGCGGGGGTGTTATGCCGTATAAAATCAAGGTGGGACACAAAAGCGCACGTTGGAATGTGTACAGTAAACGAGTGCGGTGGCCATAAAGTCCTGTGAAGACAACTAAGTGGTCATTGTGTGCACATGTGATCTCCCTGTGATCCCCGGCACTCCTTTGTTTGCCCCGAAAAATCCCAGAAAGAAGGAAATTCCAATCCCTGATGCCCTCCCCCCCCACACTCAAAACCAATCCCACCCACCCACCACCCACCCCTGCTCTTTGAGGATGTGAGCGCAGCCGTGGTTTGTGTTAAATGAGGTGGCATTGTGTGTCAGAGAGAGGAAAGGCAATACCTGAGAAAGTTCCCCTTCTGCTGTCCCAGGGATTTCCCTGGGGAGCATAGAGTCGACTACAAACAAACATTAGCACACGTCATCAAAGGCGCCGTTGGAATCAGAGTGGACTTAAAAGATTACCGTAGCCTATGGGAGCGGGGGTGGCGTTCATAGACTAGGATAAGATGTACATTCGTTGTAATCAAAAGTGAGTTTGCCTTGCTCATTAGTGCTTCAGGAGATTATTCTGAGTTGTCGAGCAGTATCAGTGATGAAAAATAATGCAATTTTGCGATGTTCGGGATAAGAATAAAAAAAAAAAATTGTATTATGTTATGGCCATGTTCTTTGTGTTCCATCTACTGAACTGTCATTATATGTACATTTCAGACATATCCGTGGGCTTTCATACATGCCTCAGTCCTCGATTATAAGAGCATGCAATGTCACATCTTATTATGCCCCTATAGTACTTCACAGTAATGCAGTTGTGATCTACTGAATTATTGGGCTTTAATAAGGGATGGTATATTTTGTGTCCGATGTAAATAAAAAGCTGAGTCATCATTTGTTGTCTTGAAAGGCATTGGATAATGTACCAGATACCGTTGGACCAAATCATTATCATGTAATCTGCTGTTTGACCATCTTGTTTTATCTAGATGGTTTGCATTAGCCTGTAGGGTAGACAGACAGATAGATGGATAGATGGATAGATGGCTACTTTATTTATCCCGAGGGAAATTTAGGTCATGACAGTGATCTCAGTCATCTCAGGATCTAAGCAGCTCTATTCATTAAAACAATAGTCGAATCAACTAGAGTGCATTTTATCCTAACATTTGGGGCCGCTAATTTGAAAATTGTTCTCCATCTCTTGGAAAATGTCTGCTGCCATGGCACCTCGCTGTCTCTGCTGCAGCAGCAGCTCATTTGAATGTCCCCCTCCTGAAATCTTTGAACTTCACTGACTTTGAACTCCAAATCCAGAACCTTGGGAAAGAGGATGTGCAGCTTGGCTTAGCTCAGCACACTTTGAATCTTCTACTTTCTCGACAGAAATGCAACCGGTCATACGTCTTATTTGTAAATAATTGAGGGGGAGGTGGTTGGTTTGTGCGGTACTTCATACGCACATTCAGTACACGCATGGGAAAACACCCTCAAACGCATGCAAATGCAAACACATGCTCAACATACGTACACAAACTACTGCATGAGATCTTTCTGTAAACTGCATACTGTGCATGGAGAGAGGTTGTTTTGATAAACAAGGAATCTCTGATACTTGTTGATGGGGATGTGTACTTAAGTACAGAGTTCAAGGGGGCACATTCCTCTAAGCAGACAGAAGGGCACTTAATGGGTAATTGATTTGAGGTCTGGAGGGATCCTGGTTCAGCTTTATGTGTTTTACATTGAGAGGTGACATTGTCATCAAAGCTTAGCATCAGCATCAGCATCTTTTTTTTTTTCTGTGAGCTTAATGGCACATACTTAAATATGCTAAGCTAGACATTTCAGTCTGTTGCTGATATTGTGTGTGTGTGTGTGTGTGTGTGTGTGTGTGTGTGCGTGTGTGTGTACACTCTCCAGTTTACACTCCACTATTGATCCCTGCCAGTCTGCAGATTCCATCATGACTGACACCAGGCAACAGTGGTATCTGTGCCCTTCATAAAAGTGTCCAGTGAAAAATCCCTGTTCCTGAATATAAAGAAGGGGAGTAGAATGTTCCACACTATATATCTGAGAGCAGAAAATAAATTAAGGAAAAATAACATTTGGTAGCAAACTCTGACGAATGGATTCATTTCTGTTTCCGTGGCTGCTGGCCAAAGTCCCACCCCATTGTCCCGGCCTCTGACTCTCTGACAGTAAGCTCCTTAAGGAAGCCATCTATCTGGGCCCTCTTCGTCTATCTGGGCCTTCTTCATCTATCTGGGCCCTCGCTCCTTAAGGAAGCCATCTATCTGGGCCCTCACTGCTGGTGATATACGCTGGGCAGCTCAGCTGCTGCCGTCTCCCGGTCCCAAGCTCCGTATGTCCACAGCCCATCTCTGGGCCAGACAAGGTCACTTCCTAAATGCAGCCATTAGCTGCCCTATTTAAGGATGAAACGGCTACGACCGAGAGTCATTATAGTATCCTCACCACCCCTCCTCCTCCTCCTCCTAATATCTTTCTCTCTCTCTCTCTTTCTCTTTTACCTCTGGCCTGTGACCACACTCCCTCCATCCCTGCAGGTCTGACCCAGGCCTCCCCATCCCTCAGTCCCAAGGTGTTCCTGTGAGATAGCACAGCCACATTAGTCCACAGACTTCAGTGTTTAAAAAAGCAGCTCAGGCCTAAGTAGGTTTAGGGGCTTGTGGCCTGAAGCATAGTTTAACCATCCATCCAGCCCCTAGGATCCCTCGGCAGTAAACAGGATGGCATTTAGAGTCAGCTTAAGCTTCTGAGAGGAATTATTCAGCAATAATTGAAAGCTGTGGGTATAATTGTGCATAACAGTCTTAATCTGGCTCTTAAAAGGAGGCGTTGTCTGTGCTGTGGCTCTAGAGGTTTGTGGTGGTGTGAAAAATGGATACCACTGTCTCTGAGCAAGGCTTTTCTTGGAGTCTTTTTTTTTTTTTCAAGTGTTTGAAATTTTATGATTGAATATGTGTGTCTGTATGGTAGCTCTTCATGGAGGGGGGGGGCTGTGCACACACACAGTATTGCGTGCCAGCACATGTACATGTGAGTAATGCATGATGCATGTTGTCGGGGAGGATTGTGGCAGGTTAGCCAGGATGGGCCAAAGGGGGGCCTGGTTATTAAATCGCTCTGTGCCTGCAACTCCCCATACACAATTTATGCAAAAAGGAACTGGAAAGCTTTTAAGAGCTTCAGGTTGAGAGTCATCAGCACTACAATGTAGCGGTCGGTATGCGGTGATCTCCACTTCTCTCAGCTCTCCGTTTACAGCCCTTTTTTCCACTTGTGGGGCCTCCACTTGTGTCTTTTTATAGGGTTTTCTTTTTTGTGTTGGCCTGCGCAGTTCAGTCGTGACCAGAGCCGTAGGAATATCTTCCTTTTGCTTGAAACATGAGACAGAGCATCAGCATTGCCCAAGGAGAGGGATTAAAAGCGGTAGCAACCATGGTTTTAAAAGATTATTTTTGTCAATCTTACAGCTCTTAGAAATAGGATTTGCAAGGCGTTTATTCATGGATAGTCCTGCTTTGGGGAGGGGGGAAGACCCATGTATGACAACTCTCCCACCCACCCACTTTCCTGAGTCATTATAAATCCATATGTAGTCACGTTCGTAAAGACATTTGCATGGGTTGTCAGTTCTCTGTGCATAAGCTTTTTTTGATCCTGTGTTAATACGAGGCAGTGCAGAGTAGCAATAAAAAAACTTGCATCATTAGAAGGCCCTGTTTTCCCTCTCGTTTGCAGATGAAACAGGTTTGTCAAATATCCAGGGGTTATGGAAGTGATGACTCCTGTTTTTTCTTGCCAAGACGGATCTTGTTGCAAGCAGCAGCAGACCAGGAGAGTATTTAAGTATCAAACAGATGTTGCAGGCAACCAATCCCCTCTCTGCCCCTCAATGTGCTGCCTGCGGATTAGCACATAATGCAAATAGAAAATGAACTTTGTTGTTTGGCTGACCCAAGGGTTCCTCTTATAGATTCCAAGAAATGAAATATTTACATCACTCTCATGTCTGCTTTGTTCTCCAGTTGTGCTGAAATAACACTAGTTGGCTCAGTGATTACACCGTCCAAAGGTCGGCTTTGTCCCGCCACGAGATGAGTTGGGTATTTCCGTCTTTCATTTCAGAATGTTTCAGACAAATCCGAGAGGTATGGGCTTCCTGTTTCTCCTCTGCAAGGAAGACCATAGCAGACTGTGTAGCCTCTGACATCCTGCTGGCTTCACACACACACACACACACTTGTCCTCCTGCCAGCACACCCCAGGAAACATCCGTCCTTCCCTGGGGACCTCTCGGGGACCGAGCACAAGACAGCGAGCACGTCTACAGTTCGTCAAACCTCTCTGAGGAATTTCAAAACTGCCCTTCACAATGCAGCTGTCAGTGACAAAAGAACTGAGCTGCATTTTTTAGTCCCGTCTCCTTATCTCTTCACTGCCGACACCCACGCCACAGAAGCTGACAACAAACCCTCCCCTCTCTACTCACAAGCACTGTCAGGGTCAAGGTGGAGACAAGTTTCTGAAGCATCCAGCAGGAAGAAACCCTACTACACATTTCTGACCATATTTAGATAGATAGTGTTGAATAGAACAGAATAGAATCTTCCTCTGCCTGTATTGAGTTTCTGCTCTGCATGCAGCAGACCCAATGAAAGCAGCAGACCCAAGAAGTGGAGGCACAGTGCCTTGTCTGTTGCATGATGCCCTTTGCTTTTCAAGCTGGGGATAAAGGAGGCCAACTCATGCATGCCGTATAGCACGCCACAATGCCTAATGGTCTTCTAAAAAAAGGCTCCGTCACCTATCTGTGAACCACATAGGCTGGGGATGACAGACAGAGAGAGAGAGGGTGGAGCAGGCGAGCGACGGGCACTCTGCTGTTTAGCCCACGCTAAAGCTAAGCTCTCTGCTCCACAGGCGTAATTACTCCCCTAGATTATCTCCACAGGTGGCCAGAACAGCCTTCCCTGTCAACACGATTCCATAGGTCTTGTCAGAACGTTCATGTGTCCTCACCTGGAGGGGTAACTGCAGGGGGAGCATACTGGCATTGGAAGCCGCTGAGTTGCACATGAGGACCATGATCATCTCCTGCTTGACCTGCACTTCTGTGAAACCCAAATGTGTTTTGTTTTTGTTTTGATTTTTGGACATCAGAAGGCATTGAGGGATTTGGATTAATACCCTGTCTGACACAGAGACTTTAGGAGCTAGTGGGGATGTCTCTCTGTCTGTCTGGCACGGTGCTGTTGATGGACAATGTCCAAAGGCTACTTAACACATTCCCACTGCGGTCACCAGTGTTGTCTGTCTCCAATCTGAGGCATGTCCTTAATGTGTGGTGAAGGTATTATGTCATGACGTCATAGTGAAAAGTGAAAAATGCTCTTGAAGCAACACTTGAATTGCCTGGAATTAATGCTTCAGTTTCTGTGTTAGTTTCCCATTTACAGAGCCAGGGATGGACTTTGTTTTAAGCGTGGCACAGTGAACAGACACCTAAAGGTTCTAGATGAGCAATTAGCAAAATTTGTCCAAAAAAAATGTCGGATTAGGACGACAGACCTAACTGTTAAAAGCTTCCTGTGATCCTCTTTATGGTTCAGCTTCTGTGCGTTATCCTGCTACAGTGAATGGATGAATGGCCCTCTTCTTTCACCCAGCACCGGATGTCACCTGTTAGTCAGTCCCCTGTGGTCCACCCCCGCTCCCCTCTCACCCGTGGGTCCTCCCAGAGCCAGTGTCCATTACGGCCCCGTTGCCAGCTGGATTAGATGTGCTAATCCCTCCTATTGTCAGGCTGCCACCGCGCCCCGCTGAATGGCAGAGGCCTCATGGGCTAATGGAGATGCTTTGTTAGCCTATTGACCAGCCGGGCCCCTGCGTGTGTGTGTGTGTGTGTGTGTGTGTGTGTGTGTGTGTGTGTGTGTGTGTGTGTGTGTGTGTGTGTGTGTGGCTCAGGTGAACAGGAGAGGGCTGTGTGAGCACGCTGTGTTTTTCCACTTCTGAGCCCCACACAGTTATGTGCTGTTTTTAAAGTGTGGGTGTCATAAATTATTGTATATTGCCACAGTAAACCAGGGCAGATTATTCTTGTCGCTCACACTTAAAGAGAGTAAGGTAAAAGGAGGGCGTGGGAGGCCCTTGAAGAAAGTTTCAGAATAGTCTTTTAAAGCGACAGAAAATTTAAGAAAGTGAAGTGTTGCTGTGGAGACTGCTCGTTTGCGCATCTCAAAATGGCATCGCAACTCTCGCACAGCTCAAAAACGAGGCCGAGTCTTTGCTGTGACACCACTCAACAAAGCAGCAATGGTAATTCCCTTTGCAGCTTTGTTCTTCTCTCCCACAAAGTATGTTCAACACTCTATGCCGCCTGTAAAAAAGCTACTGTGTGAAATCTTTTTGGCCACAGAACATCGTCTGGCTGAATTTCCTCTTCCCCATTCCTTTAGTGTTCCTGTTTTGACAGTGCAGAGCTGCGGTGGCTACTGTAACCCTGCAGACGTGCAAAGACTCTCAAACCCCACGGGCCCCAGTGGCTGCCACAGCCCAGCAGGCACTCCAGCCGCCGCCTCTGTGTGAGAGCAGACTACACACAGGGTCAGCGTCGCCTGCCCCGCTGGGACTCGCCTCAGTCGACAGAGAGTGGGAGAGTGGGAGAGTGGGAGAGTGGGAGAGAGGGAGAGAGGGAGAGTGAGGGAGAGTGAGAGTGAGAGTGAGAGTGAGAGTGAGAGAGAGAGAGAGAGAGAGAGAGAGAGAGTAGTATGCCAGTCTGACTCACTCATCAGCAGCGTTGCTATAGCAGCTTTGAGCACATGCAGAGCCGTGTGCTCCACCCGTCAAGCATTACCAGGACCCTGAACAATGAGCCGAGTGCCAGGGAAATTCATAGCGTGTTTTGGAGCCCATTTTGGCTTAGGAAGGGGAGGCTCATGGAGGGGTATGGCTTTAGGATTTGATGTTTCCATCCAGTTGAAGCAAATAGCATAACAGGTGGGAAATGATCCCTAGCTTTGTGGAAAGGTTGCAAAGTTTTCATTTCTGTAAAATCTCTCTCCATCTCCCCCTTCATATTGGATTTTCCCACTGCCTCAGGGTGATAGTCCTTTTTTATTCATATGTGAAGAATCTTCTTGCTTGAAAATGTCAATCATTTCTTTCTCACATGAACGGTTTGATCAGTCATTAAGCAAACTGGGGCGATTCTCTCGAGCGATTCCTAGCAGTCCCACGCACTAACTCGATTGCCTTTGAGGTTAGCATTAAAAGCTGGCAGAAATGTGCAAACATGTATGAAATGCACGTCACAAGCTATCAGTTCTCGGACTTTTGAGGAGCTCCCTTTCTCCGAGAGGCTTCTGGAACTCGAAAAATTAACACCTGACATGTGATCCTGCGCTCAGCTGATCCGTGGATTTGTCCATTAAGGGAAATACAGTGAGACTTGAACAAACAGAATGTGAAAGGCATTTAAATGCACGGTATTTATTATTGATTCTGTTGTCGTGTTCAGAGCTGTCAGATGTGCCTCTGTCTAAGGGACACACTCCTCCGAGACGGAACTACAGAGGCCATGGTGTGTGTGTGTGTGTGTGTGTGAGAATGTGTGAGTGAGAGTGTGTGTGTGTGTGTGTGTGTGTGTGTGTGTGTGTGTGTGTGTGTGTGTGTGTGTGTGTGTGTGTGTGTGTGTGTGTGTGTGTGTGTGTGTACATTTAAGTTTTTCAAAGTTTTTCTCTGGGCTTCTCATGTTGACACATGTCTGCCATCAAATAAGTCAGCAGCACACGCCCCACTGTTGTCCACCGCCCCATACTCTGACAGCATAATGGATGTTGTTCGAAGGGAAGAGAAGACATGCAGGACCAGGCAGCAGGCAGGGTCATGTACTCATTCATCAGGGATGATGTCGCTCAGGAAGATGGATGTGTGCTCTTGGCGTTCTCATGTTGGCCTGAAGCCATGTGATTGGACTGCATGGCGTGGACCAGCGAAGGCTCAGCCCTGAGAATGTTTTCCCTGAGCCAAAAACAGCCACACACACCCAACCTTCACTTTCTCCTCAAGCTTGCAGCAGACAAGATATTCACCAGAAGAGTGAGAACACACACACACACACACACACACACACACACACACACACACACACACACACACAGCTCAGGGAATGTAAGCGGAGGGGAGCAGACATGCATGTCATTCGAATTCGAAACTAATCGCGTTACACGCAAAGGCAAAAAGCGCAGCGGCTCGCCGTCGTCCCACGTGAGTCACTCCATAGGTGAGTCATGTCCGTTCGGAGAATTGATGCCACTTAACTCATTTGCAGGAGGGCCCATTGCCTCAATTCATTTCCTCACATTCAGACAAGCATGTCAGACCGCGGCAGGCTGAGGGGCGGCTGCGGCCTCGGCTCCCGTCTGCCAGGAGTCACTCCGAGGTGAGGGTTCAGAGGTGGATGATTTAGTTACAGGACTGGAGTCTGAATGTCCCACACAAGCACTGCATTCGTGGTCAGCTGCCTGCTGCCTGTCTGCTGGCTGTCTTGACAGAGAGTAACAGCTAAAGGCTACAGAGACTTAGCCTAAGAATTGTGATGCTATCCAGACAGCCGGGCAGCAAGCAGCTAATTGATTAGGCCTAGCCTTGTAACCTGCCAGGCAGAACTATCAGATGCATTCTGTGTCGACTCTAGCCATTATCTGGAAACAATCTGTTGATCCCCGCTGCCCCCAACCCCAAACATCTCAGGCCAGTGGGCCATAGGGAATACAGGACCAGGCCTTCAGACCAGAGGAGATCTAGTTTGAGCTACACTGCATCCTGCCACCCACCAAAGACGGCTCTTCTCTGTGCAGTGGTGGAGAAAGCATTTGCATGCCTCTGTGAAGACACCCCAGTCGGCCGGAAGTATCAAAGCTCTTTGTAAAAATCAGCCGCATTTTTCTGAGGCAAAGTCGACTGAGCGCTCGCTTTCCCTGCCGTCCCTTTGTGGTCGCAATTAGGGTAGCCAGATTTTTCCTGTTTCAGCTGTTTAGCATGAAAAACTCAAATGAGCCAGAAGGGATTTGCGCTCTTTTCTCTGGAGAGGGACACAGGCTTCCGACGCGTGTCCCTTTAACCTACAAGCTGCTCAGTTCTTTTCAGTAGCTCTTTAGGCTTGTTGTTTTGGGTTGTGTTAGGGTTAGGGTTCGGGTTCTTTCTTTCGGCTTGTTGTCTTGTGCTTTGTTCTGCAGCATTGGATCTAATGTCTCTCCTTTTTTCCCTCCAACTTGCGGCTGATTTCAAAACAAGCTTGTTCCCGGTAGTCTCTAGTGGCATGGGTTTTTTCTGTGCAAAAGGCCAACACAATTTATCACCTCTTATAGCTGTTTTTAGTGTGCGTGCGTGTGTGTGTCTGTGTGTCTGTGTGTCTGTGTGTGCGCGCATGCTCTGTTTTCATGCATGTCCACATGTGCTATCAACACTCCCATTCGCTCACAAGGGCATCCCAGTTTCAGGCGGCACTAACAAGACGACGCTCCGCTTTAGCATGTTTCTCAGTCGGAGCAAGACTGAACCCAGAGCCTATCAGGTAGCACTGTCTGTTTAATTAGGGACCAGCATCAGCAGGAAATGCCAATGGCTTCTCATTAGGGCTCGGCGCAACAGTCCTGGGAGATGACCGGTGTGGAATATTATCCCCAACCGTGCAGCCTTTCCCAGACGGCTCTGGTTACTGACACGCTAGCGCTGCGCTGGCCAGCCTCTTGTTAACAGCTGCTATGATGAGCTAGCTTATACTGCCTCTGTCTCTGTATCCCTTCCCCTCTCTCTCTCTCTCTCTCTCTCTCTCTCTCTCTCTCTCTCCATCTCTCTAGTTCTCCATTCCCCTCTCCCCCTCTTTCACTCTCTCTCTCTATATCTCCTTTTATGTGGCCTTTGCTGTTTTTTCTTTGTTTACTTTTTTCCTCTTCACTCTTGCTCTCTATCTTTTCATTTTCTTTCTTTAAAATGGGAGGGCTAATGATTAAAAAAAAATGGAAAAGGCCTCTGCTTTTGTTGTTTGTAGTGCTTCACCCTCGGGCCTCAGATTATTTCTCTCTGTTCATGTGTTGTCTGTGATTGCTGCTGTTGTTGTTGTTGTTCTTGTTGTTGTGTTGGCCTCAATACTATAGTGGCTGATGCCTGCCAATTAGAACCCTGCACTGCTCCGCAGGTGTGCAGAGAAACAGCAACTCGGCAGCTAGCGTTGGACTCACGCGTTGACTTCTCTTTTTGCTGTGGATCAGGCCTCCATGCACCCCCCAGCCATTGTTACAAATATCTGAAGTATTTTTGGACAGACAGCACAATGCATGTGGAGGCCACCAGGGATGGCGGGGGATGAACAAAAGCTGTTGTCACAGCAGACCAACGGCTCACGGCGGTCTGGAACATTCTAGCATCGGGGAGGCATAGGCAAACAAGCGGTCACACCTGGCGGCGACCTGCGTGATGTCATGTGAGGATGATGTGGTTGACAGGCGGTGATTTTGTGTGAATGAGTGTGTGTGTGTGTGTGTATAAGAAAGAGAGAGAGAGAGAGAGAGAGAGGGAAAGTGTGTGTCTGTGTGTGTGTGTATTAGAGAGAGAGAGAGAGAGAGAGAGTGTGTGTGTGTGTGTGTGTGTGTGTGTGTGAGAGAGAGTCTGTGTGTATCTAGGGTGGGGGCAGGGATGACCTTGGCCCCGAGCGCTGGCTCTGTCAGTCAGTCGTCTCCCGACACACGTGGCCCTGGTCCGCTCCCCAGGGACGCATCATCCTCTCCACCGCTCCACTCGCTACCTCAGAACCCGAGCGTCAGTGGTCATGGGAGGTTTGTGCCCCTTCATTGGTTAAAAAAAACAAAAAACATCCAATGTTGGATATCCATTACTGACTCACACCGAGGGACTGTGCCAGGCATATGGCTAAGAAACCAAATGAATTGAAGAATTTAATTGAATTAAGATTCATCAGCCACTAAGACACGAGTTTTTCCATAAACCCTCTCCGATTGGTGTTGGTTCATAGATAAAATACAAAACATCTTTTATTGAAGATACTGCTTCGAAGAACCCCCCCAACCTGAACCCAACCCTCCAGCATCAGTACCCTGGCTAGCAGCGCTAACACCACAGCTAGAGCCCTCCACTCTCATCTCCCTTACCGTTATCTTTCACACTTCCTCTTAATGCTATCTCCATCACTCTCTTTTTAAAGATTTGTTTTTGGCTTTTTTATGCCTTGAATTGATAGGTTAGTCAAGAGTGGGACAGGAAATGAGAGGGAGAAGAGGTGGAGAGTGGACTGGAGAAATTACTTCAGGCCGGATTCGAACCCGTGTCCTCCGTGGGCGCCAAGCCCGAATGTGGTCAAGGCTACTGTGTGAGCTACAGTGCCCCCCGATTCCTCTCTTTTTCATGTTAGTGTCTCTCTCGTGTGGTCACAGTTTTTCACACAAATGAATCTCATTATTTCCCTCATCACATTCATATTAGACTCCTCTCTCCCCCGCCCTCACTGGCCTTTGGTGTGTTAGTGTTGGGCCATGGCTGGCCGTGTGGCTGGCCGTGTGGCTGGCCGTGTGGGGCATGCAGCTGGTGTCGGCTGGTGTTTCAGCTCCACTGGACGGTTCTGCTGATTGGCTGGCAGGCAGGCAGAGACGCCACACTGACGCCTCGCTCCTGACTGTGCTCTGCTCTCCCTCTCTTTCTCTAACTCCCGCTTCTGTCTTTATCTGCTGCTCTCTTTTTCACCGTTGGTATTCCCGTCGTGCCGCCCATACCCCATTCCCAAAAGAAGAACAACACAGCTGCTTACTGCCGCCACTACACACACGCACACGCACACGCACACGCACACGCACACGCACACGCACACGCACAAACGCACACGCACAAACACACACACACACACACACACGCACGCCTTCGTGCTTCTGCCCACCTTGTGTGTTGTCTCTGAGGGACAGCTGTGTTTCTGATGTATAAATCACCTCCTCTCCACCTGCGCCACTCTGAGACTCCTTAATTAATGACCCATCTGTCCGCACCCCGTGGGTTTGCATTTAGAAACGCTGACACGTGAAAGCCCTCCCTGTGTTGTGTCCGTGTGTGTGTGTGTGTGTGTGTGTGTGTGTGTGTGTGTGTTTGTGTGTGTGTGTGTGCTAAAGCCCTTTCTCTTTCTCTCCCTCCTGTTTCTCGCTTTCTTTTCTGTCTCTTCCTCTCTCGTGCTGATGCAACACGTCACCTGATTCGAGTAAGCCCCCGCCAAAATGTCCTCCGTCATTGCGAGTCTCCTCACACACACACACACACACACAGCACAGGTACACCTTTCTCTCGCTCTTTCTTTCTTGCACACATGCACCTCAGTCACACACGCAAAACTTCCTGCGCCCATACACAGGTCACATAGCGTGCTGCTACAAAGGACAACAGCGCTCCTCCCTCCTGTCCTCCTAAGATAAGTGAGGTAGGCTGTGTGCAGTGCGGACTGTGTGGAGTAAGGGCTGTGTGTATATGTGTGTGTTCGTAGGCTTTTCAAGTGAGCCCGGGCAGAGTTTCTGAAGCGGTTATGGAGGCATCAAAGACAAGTGCCGCGGTGAGTCACCGGTCGCCTTTTTCTTTTTCATTGTTATGGATGTTGTTCGTTTTTTGTTGGCTTTCTCTCTTTTTTGTCTCTTCTATTGTTATACATTTGAGGGGGGACTGCGTTCAGCCATTGTGGAGTCGGTCCAGGTGGACCAGGGCTTTAGAGCTTGTGTTCCACATGCATGAATAGCTAGCTTCAAATAGCGCCTCACTCCAGCTTCTCTCCCCCCTTTTGCTGTTTGCTGTGTAGGTGTGCACTTTTTCATCATTTTTTTGCTTGTCTCTGTCCACTCTTCTCTTCTCTTTATCTCAAGCCTCATGTCCATATCATTCTCTCTCTTCTCTCATTTTCGTCAGCTCATGTCCCCTACCCCTCCAGCCTTCACACTAGGTCTGCCATTCCTTTATGACCTGCTGAAACCATTTGAAGAGTTGGCAGCTCTCATTAAATAGGATGACATAGGAATTCCTCTCGGTATATTGACCTTCAGCTTCTCGTTAGGACTCAGTAATTGTATAAAGATGATGTTTACTCATATTTTCAGTTGTATGGCTCGGCAGCGTGACACATACCTGACTCACCCCGTGCCGAAGGCTTGGATGGAGTTGCTCTTGACTGGGTAGAGCGTCTCCCTGCGACCATAACAAACATTAGTCATCGTAAACAGGCACACGGTGTGTGGGCTCGCACTTCAAGCTCTGCGCGGGACTAGCCTGAAGCAATCTGTCATCGGGAGCTGACACCTGTCCACCAGCTCTGTCAGACTGCGGCTAGCGCTGCTTTAGCGACTGTTCGCGTGAGAGCAGCTGGTTTCGGCTAAGTGGTGATAGCTCCAGAATTAGGCTGTTCCCACCCCATATGTGAATATCTGCTCGAGTGTCTGCCAAGTTACAGACGATTACCCACTCGTTAAGAGCAGCTTATTTGCTTTAAAGCTGCTTGCTTAAAAATTGATCACTGGTTTTTCCTCTACGGGAGGATGAGGGGGTTTGTTTCTTCATACTGGGTTGGTATGTTGGGGGTCATTCTTTTGCCAGGGTAGACGTGAAAGGTGGATTCCAGGTTAAGTAGCCAGAGGCACTGAAAGCAGGGTTGTGTCGATTATGCAGAATTCAGCCAACGTGAGCCAAAGCTAGATTTCATTCACTTACTGATCCTTAATTATGAATAAGACTCACATTTGCAATTTACATTGTAACTCATTCTTTATTTTCAAAAGAGCATTCAGTGTGACCTTTCCATTTCATAGCTTAATTTGAAAAATGACCTGAATAAAATTGCTTTATTTTTCTTTCAACCAAGAAAGAGCTTTCTGTTTTTCACGTATGTGCACTCTCTCTCTATCTATCTCTTTTTCTCTTTCCCTCTCTCTCATTTGCAGCAGACCCTGGAGAACAACCTGACCAATCTGGTGAAACGGAACAGCGAACTGGAGAACCAGATGGCCAAGCTTATCCAGATCTGCCAGCAGGTGGAGGTGAGACCTCTGCGTCACTCAGCCCCACATTCACTCTCACTCACTCACTCACTCACACACTCACTCACTCACTCAGCCCCACACTCACTCACTCACTCACTCACTCACTCACTCACTCAGCCCCACACTAACTCACTCACTCACTCACTCACTCACACGCTCACTCGCTCGCTCACTCACTCAGCCCCACACTCACTCACTCACTCACTCACTCGCTCACTCACTCAGCCCCACACTCACTCACTCACTCACTCACTCACTCGCTCACTCACTCAGCCCCACACTCACTCACTCACTCACTCACTCGCTCACTCACTCAGCCCCACACTCACTCACTCACTCACTCACTCACTCAGCCCCACACTCACTCACTCACTCGCTCACTCACTCAGCCCCACACTCACTCACTCAGCCCCACACTCACTCACTCACTCATTCACTCAGCCCCACACTCACTCACTCACTCACTCACTCACTCACTCACTCACTCAGCCCCACACTCACTCACTCACTCACTCACTCACTCACTCACTCAGCCCCACACTCACTCACTCACTCACTCACTCACTCAGCCCCACACTCACTCACTCACTCACTCACTCACTCACTCAGCCCCTCACTCACTCACTCACTCACTCAATCACTCAGCCCCTCACTCACTCACTCACTCATTGCTCACTCACTCACTCACTCAGCCCCACACTAACTTGCTCACTCACACGCTCACTCGCTCGCTCACTCACTCAGCCCCACACTCACTCACTCACTCACTCACTCGCTCACTCACTCAGCCCCACACTCACTCACTCACTCACTCACTCACTCAGCCCCACACTCACTCACTCACTCACTCACTCACTCACTCACTCACTCACTCAGCCCCACACTCACTCACTCACTCACTCACTCACTCACTCACTCAGCCCCACACTCACTCACTCACTCACTCACTCACTCAGCCCCACACTCACTCACTCACTCACTCACTCACTCAGCCCCTCACTCACTCACTCACTCACTCAGCCCCACACTCACTCACTCACTCACTCAGCCCCATACTCGCTGGCTCACTCACTCACTCACTGACTCACTGACTGATCATTCTTCATCCCATCTCGCTCGCTCTCTCTCTCTCTCTCTCTCTGTCGTTCTCTATCTCTCCCTCTCTCTCTTTCTGTCGTTCTCTATCTCTCCCTCTCTCTCTCTCAATTTCAATTTCAATTTCAATTGGCTTTATTGGCATGAATGCACGATACATTGTTGCCAAAGCACTCAATACAACAATAGTGATAACAACAACATTAGTGATAACAACAATAGTGATAGCAACACACACACACACACACACACACACTCTCTCTCTCTCTCTGTCCTTTCCCTCTGTTGTAATCTCTTTCACTCACTTACTCCAGCTAGCTCTGGCTGGCTGGTGATCATGAGAACATTCATCATGATTTAGCAGCACATACGAGTTTAGGGGTGACAGTCACAGCACTCTACTCCCCCTATTTTCCTCTTTTTTTTCTTCATCCTCCTGTACATCCTGTACATCCTCATCTTGTCAGGCAGTTTTTTTTTTTTTTTTTTTTTTTTTAAAGCATGACACAATCTTACACTAGGAAGAGATAAGGTGTACCATTTGTATGTGTGTGTGTGTTGCTGTGTATGCGTGTGTTTTTTGTATCTGTATGTACGGGGAGAACCTAGACACCAGCCGCAACACACCAGCCCACTGCTCACACACACATCGAACCACACATAGCCTTGTCAGACTACACAGATTTGAAGAGCTTGCTGGTAAATAACAAATGGAGGTCATTCCCAAGGAAAACATCGGCATTTGCTCTGTCAGTGCTGACATGTAGCAGGAGCGTATCAAGCCCGCTGGCACATGGGAAAAGACGTGCCCTTCCTCAGATTGTAGATATTGATGATTGAGATATTTCGTATGGATTTTCAGTGTGTCCCGCCCGTGGCAAGTCAAACATTATTGAAGTGCAAGGGAGCAGCAATGGTTTCATCAATTTGCATTAATTTGTATTGAACTCAAACTTTGTGTGATTCATCACTCATTCTTATTGAAAAGCTAAGGTTCAGAATATTTTATGTGATTTAACAGAAAAGACTAATTGGCTAGACTGAATGCAAAAGAAATATTTCAGATTTGTCGAGCAATAATGATTATAATGCAAAATCAAACATGCTCTCAAGTTTACATAAAAAAGATGATAATGGAAGCAAGAAAGAAGCCTCCCACTTGACTGGAGCTCTGATTTAAGGCCAGTGTGGGGAAAACAGAGCGAGTTGAAAGGAGCTCTTATTTAAGGCCAGTGTGGGGAAAACAGAGCGAGTTGAAAGGAGCTCTTATTTAAGGCCAGTGTGGGGAAAACAGAGCGAGTTGAAAGGAGCTCTGATTTAAGGCCAGTGTGGGGAAAACAGAGCGAGTTGAAAGGAGCTCTTATTTAAGGCCAGTGTGGGGAAAACAGAGCGAGTTGAAAGGAGCTCTTATTTAAGGCCTGTGTGGGAAAACGGAGCAAGTTGAAACTGGGACAACAGCATTTAATGAGAGGTTCACAACAAGCGTCCTTGCCACGCGCCTGAAACAGAGTCAAGTGACGAGTCATTGTTATTTTATTACCCCCATTAGCTGGGATCCTGGGAATGGCTTGCGTAGCCTGCAGGTTTGTGTCCTAAGGTGAACTTGACGAATCAAGGAATAAATACGACTGGCATACGGGCCCAAGGCAGCCGGATTTGCGCAGTGCCGGGGGTTAAGGAGAAACCGGAAAAAAGACGCAATGTGTGGTTGACAAAGCACAGCTCAGCCTGCAGTAGCAGTACTGCAACACGTCTATTTTCTGCATGACCCGCATGACTTGCTTTCGTGCACGTAGTTGTGATAAAGTCGCTGATGCTTGGGGAGGTAAGCTCTCCTCCTCCAGACTGCGGAGCCTCTCCGGCCCCCCCTCCCCGCATCCCCTCCGAAATTCACGCACTTCAGTCAATCATACTGATATTAAGCTTTGCGTTTGCAAAAATTGGCCGTGGGATTAAAGCTTAAGGGTAAATCCTACCCAGGCTTTCTTATGTATTTTTTATATTCCCAAGTCAGAGTGGTATGCTGAAGTTAATTTGTGCCTGATCTGGTGGGTGTCATCAAACAAACCCAGCCTGTCACTTGGCTTCCAGCGACACAGCCGCCGGTCCCCCTCAACCTCCTCTAAATTATTCAGGTGCACACACTGCGCTGAGCATGTGCCACAAGCTAAGGGCCCAATTATCAGAAGAAACCGTTTCCTTCTCTGTGCCATTTCTGCAGGTAGCCTCACATGAGCTGTGTTCAAAGGCACTGTGAATTATTTAGCATGAATTGACACACAATACATGCAGTGCGGCGTGAGCTAGCCGATCCACGGAGCTTAGATGGCTGTGGCAGGTGGTGTCTGGCAGAGTGGCGCACCTCTTCCCAGAGCCCCCCACTGTGGAGAGACAGGGGGTCATCCCAGAGCCCTCCACTGTGGAGAGACAGGGGGTCATCCCAGAGCCCTCCACTGTGGAGAGACAGGGGGTCATCCCAGAGCCCTCCACTGTGGAGAGACAGGGGGCCCCTGTGGGGCTCCACCATCTCCTTATGTGCAGATGTGCCACGGAGAGGGCAGTCGCCTTGGTCAAGTTTGTGCCTTTTGATTCATGGAGGCACATTCTGTCGCTGGTACACACTACCATACATGAAACACTTGAAATACACCGACATTCTCTTTTTAAACTATACAAAAGACCCTGTTTTGCAAACATGCTCCCTTGACTGTAGCCAAGCCCTTAGTTACTCCGCTGAAATATGTGATACAAGGCATGGTTAAGGTCTTTAACTGAGTTCAAAATTCAAGGGATTATTAAGTAGCTAAATGATTACAGATTGAAGTCAATATCTAAATTACCCTTTAATGGCAGATACCTTAAATGTGTGTGTGTGTGTGTGTGTGTGTGTGTGTGTGATCTATGTTGTAAATTAAGGAGTTCTGTAGTGACAGTTGCTGGGCTATACTAAGCTGATTCAAGGGGGGGGGGGGTGTACTTCTCTCTCTTTTCGTGTTTTTATTGTGCTCTTCAAGAAACATTTTTGTCAAGGATGCAGCAAGGTAAATTGCCATCAAGTGAAAGTAATCCAGTCAGCTTATTCACATTGTGCAGATAAGATGTCCCAGCAGCGCCGCTCCAGCCTTTAATCCCGCAGGAGTGCACACAGAGCCAGCGTTCCCGGGAACGCTAACTCCCACAGGCACTCCAGCCTTGTCTTGTTTTTCCTGGTCTCACCGCAGAACTAACCGCGCCATGTTTGACCACCAGTGTTTCTTTTTTTTTTTTGTGGAGGAGGGATGAGCTTATTTTGACACGTCCCTGGTCAGCCGCCGCGCTCGTAGAAGATGCAGTGGGAAGCACATTGCACACACACACACACACACACCACAGTCATTCATCTTTAATGCAGGCCCTGGAGTCTGCACACCGCACAGTGAGAATGAGAAGAGACATATATCCATTCAGGCACTTAGCTGCTTCCAGGTGTCTCAACTGCTTGACAAAAGCATTTCTTAGTGTTCCTACTCTCTCCAAGTATAGTGCATTCAAACCCATTCACTTTTTTTTTTTACATTTTAGTATGTTGCCACCTCGTGCCAAAATCGTTTAAATGAATTCCCCCCCTCATCAATCTACACTCAGTACAACATTGTAGACATTTTTGCAGATTTATTAAAAAAGGAAAAACTGAAAAATCACATTGACACAAGTATTCATACCCTTTACCCAGTGCCTAGATGGAGCCCCTTGAGGAGCGATTACAGCCTCGAGTCTTCCTCTGCATGCTTTTGGGGGGATTTCATGGGATTTGGAGATTTTCTGTCATTCTTCTGTAGATCCTCTCAAGCTCTGTCAGGTTGGATGGGGGCTGTCAGTGGACAGCCATTTTCAGGTTTCTCCAGAGATGTTCAAGTCAAGACTCTGGCTGGGCCTCTCAAGGACATTCACAAGCCACTCCTGTGTGGTAGTGGCTGTGTGCTTAGGGTCATTGTCCTGTTGGTAGGTGAACCTACGGCCCAGGGTGAGGTTCTGAGTGCTCAAGTCCAGGTTTTCTTAAAGGATACTCTGCTCCGTTCAAGGATACGGTTGCTCCTCAACCCTGACCAGTCGCCTAGGCCCTGCTGCTGACTGTATGTCTCTTTCTGCCCCTCTCTGTCTGTCAGTATCTCTTCATCCTCTCTGTCTTTCTACGTGGTCCATCAGTTCATGACAGAAGGTCACACAGTCTGCCTGTACAAAGTGAAGCCCTACAGTATCTACTCTTGAGCCAAAACAAACAAGGTCACCACTCTGGGTGATGAATGCACTCTACTCTCTCACTGCCATCTCCCGTCATGTTCCATGTATCTGCTGGCTGGTTTGCCCCCACTTTGGTGTGAGAGTGAGTGCATAAGTGTGTGTGTGTGTGTGTGTGTGTGTGTGTGTGTGTCGATGTATGAGAGAGTTGAGAGGAACTGCAGAGTGCTAATGAGAGCAGCTTATTAATAGCATATCAGTGGCACATCCTGCTCTCCAGCATGCTGAAAGGTGGTGCTTGGGAGAGGCAGCAGAGGTGGGAGGTGGAGGAGACAGAGGTGGGAGAAGCAACAGAGGTGGAGGAGGTGGGAGAGGCAGCAGAGGTGGAGGAGGTGGGAGAGGCAGCAGAGGTGGAGGAGGTGGGAGAGGCAGCAGAGGTGGAGGAGAGGGAGGTGGGAGAGGCAGCAGATGTGGAGGAGGTGGGAGAGGCAGCAGAGGTGGAGGAGGTGGGAGAGGCAGCAGAGGTGGAGGAGACAGGTGGGAGAGGCAGCAGAGGTGGAGGAGGTGGGAGAGGCAGCAGAGGTGGAGGAGACAGGTGGGAGAGGCAGCAGAGGTGGAGGAGACAGGTGGGAGAGGCAGCAGAGGTGGAGGAGACAGGTGGGAGAGGCAGCAGAGGTGGGGGGTGGAGGAGTTCTATTTCAGCAGGTGTTCTCTGTCCGCAGCTTGCTAGATATTAGCAGAGTGGCATTATAGCAAGCCACAGGCCCCCCATCACATCCAGTTTATTCTCCAGTGCTTTCACTGCAGCAGGAGAGCTTAAGTCTGACATATCCCCTACGTAACACGCTGCCGACTTATCCCCCCTCACGCACACAAACTCACACACTCACACATCACATATACACACACACACTTTTTCTGTCACAGGCCGGGCTCCTCCTCACTGCCGAAGCCCCAGCCGGCCGCTGCAGTTGACCTGCTGTAGGATAAATCTGCCTAAAGTGTCTCCGGGAGAGATGAATGCACTCACCGTCAGAGACAAAGCGGCCTCCAGACAGGCGTGATTGCTGGCCAGAGGTGCCGGCATGAATCTCCTCAGACGCAGGCCGCCACTCCGGGGACTTAGAGTGGACGTGACCACCGTCTCCAGGGGAGGGGCTCGAGAGAGGGAGAGGCCAAATGTACTGGAGCCACAGTAAAGTAGCACGTTAAAGCTGGAGAGTGGGCACTTAACGTCTCAGAAGAGATCAGAGCTCGAGAGATACGAGGACAAGAGTGTGTACATCCCCGAGAGAGAGAGAGAGGGAGAGTTGAGAGTTTATGTGTCTCAGAAAGAGAGGTGGGGGGGGGGGGGGGAGACGAGTTGCAGTACAATGTCACCATGGCCTCTGATAGGGAATCTATCACTATCTGGAGAAAGGGGACCATCACTCCTCTCTGTCAGTGAGCCACCCAGGTGCTGTGAATGTGTCCGATAGCCGAGTGATGGAGCGCCTGGCTCCCGCAGGAGAGCACCAGGGCCCTGCAGTCCGCTCCATAGTTTCAGGAGCTACAACAGCTAATTGCCATCCCCCTCAAAATAGGAAGGCTGGAATGGAATTAATGGTGTGTGTGTGTGTGGGGGGGGGGTTGAATAAGTCCATGTTCGTGTGTGTGTCTTTGTGCGTGTGTGTGATTAATACCGCTTAAGTGGGTTTTAACTAGCATAATGAGCTTTGTGGAAACATTGCCGAGCAGTGTGATAGAGGGGGAATCAGGTCATTCTCTGGTCTTTGATGGGAAGTCGTAACCCTGTGTAATTTATTTCTGAGGGTGGAGGGGGGAGGGGGGGCAGGATTCCCACTATTTAAAAGGAGAGATCATTCTCATATTTAGTGCCAGAGAGTATTCATCCGTGCATGCCATGTGACAGGCATGCAGACTTCTTCCACTCATCCTACCTCTGCTTGCTTTGGGCCCACTGTAAATTGGGGGTCTTAATTACATTTAGGAAGTGATTAATAATGTTATGTACATCTTATGGAAGCACACTCACATATGTGATTTATAATACAATACACTTCTCTTGTTAAGACATAAGAAGGATATTCTGGTAATCAGTATTTAGATTTTACCAGGACAGGAAATCAAAAGGGAAGGCATTTATTTATTTTTCCTTCCAGGCATTAGTTGCAGCATGAACCACCTGTGCTGAGCATCTCTGTTGTGGTCCGCAGGTCAACACAGCCATGCACGAATCCAAGCTGGTGGAGGAATGTGACGAACTGGTGGAGATCATCCGCCAACGGAAGCAGGTCATCGCCGTCAAAATCAAGGAGTCCAAGGTAACGTGCCCACACAGCGGTCGCAGCATCTCCCACACATCGCCTCAAAGCTCAGAAATGCCTGCTCTAGAGTTACAGGCGCCAATGAAATGAAAGAATATTATCTTTTTCATTTTGGGGACTTTGGTCCTTTCAGAAGGGCTTCTCCACAACGTTCCCGATGGTACAGGGGTACAGATGAGATGGCTGTGCACCGTCGCCTGCCAGTGGTCTATTTAGTGCATGCATGCAGATGTGGCAGCTCTGTCAGTTGTGGGATCGTCAGCACCTGTCTGTCTCCTGGCTGCTCCATAGGAGCCTGTCACTGCCTGTCTCCACATTCTGTAATGGGAGCGGATTGCTGACATTTTGTGTGACAGCGACGGAATTTAAAACGCTTTGAACCTCTGTGCCTCTCTTGGGGAGACGCTTTTGATTTAACCCCTGTTTGCAAAGAGAGTTTAGCACACAAGAAGGGGTATTTGGTGGAAAAGTAAGGACGGTTGGTTGGGGTTTACAAACAGGGCATGGATTTTTTGTACGATTTCTAAGGTCTGAAACCTCTGCAGCAGAGATGCCGGTGATCCAGGTATGGGGACCTGCAGCACAACGCAGAGATAAAAGACAACACAAAGTACCCATTCCTTCGAGGAGCCTCAGTTCACATGGCCTCACTTAACAAGCTTTCCATTCTTTATTCCCTCGCCATGTCTATCTCTCTGTCAGTCTCCCTGTATCTCTTTCCTTTACCCTCACCCTGTACATCCTGCTCATCCAAGAACTGGGCTTCCTTAATCTGCCATAGCATGAACAACTACTGTAGGAGGAGAGAGAGGGCAGCCCCTCTTTCTGAGTGAGTCAGTCAGACATGCAGGCAGGCTAGGCCGGACCGGGCCACTGATTCTCTCATCTGCTGCTGCTTTGGCCACTGCTGACACTTCTGGAGCTGCTGGCTCTCAGGCGCCAGTCACAACACCCCAGAACTCCTGTCCTAGCAGCCCAGCCCAGCACAGCCCAGCCCAGCCCAGTCCAGCCCAGTCCAGGCAGTCACAACACCCCAGAGCTCCTGTCCTAGCAGCCCAGCCCAGCCCAGCCCAGTCCAGGCAGTCACAACACCCCAGAGCTCCTGTCCTAGCAGCCCAGCCCAGCCCAGCCCAGTCCAGGCAGTCACAACACCCCAGAGCTCCTGTCCTAGCAGCCCAGCCCAGCACAGCCCAGCCCAGCCCAGCCCAGCCCAGTCCAGGCAGTCACAACACCCCAGAGCTCCTGTCCTAGCAGCCCAGCCCAGCACAGCCCAGCCCAGCCCAGCCCAGTCCAGGCAGTCACAACACCCCAGAGCTCCTGTCCTAGCAGCCCAGCCCAGCCCAGCCCAGTCCAGTCCAGTCACAACACCCCAGAGCTCCTCTCCTAGCAGCCCAGCCCAGCCCAGTCCAGCCAGTCACAACACCCCAGAGCTCCTCTCCTAGCAGCCCAGCCCAGCCCAGTCCAGCCAGTCACAACACCCCAGAGCTCCTGTCTTAGCAGCCCAGCCCAGGCCAGTCCAGTCTGTCTCCCTGCTGCTGCCGCTGCTCACTTGGAAAGCACCTCCTTGTCTTCATAAGCTCATAGCATTGGACCTGTCCACTGTGTTTCTGATTGAGGGGATGCTGTCCGTCTGAAAAGGTCAAGGGAGGTTGTGAAGATTGAGATCACTGTCTGTCACAGTTCCAACGGCAGGGCTACTTCCTCATATGAAGTGGACGTGAAGGCATGTGAGCAGACTATGAGTTTCAATATTGGTTCTGGCAGATGGATGATTCAACGCTGTCGATGCTCTCCATAAGCAGGGGCATATCCATGGCTTATGTCATTTTGAAACCACAGATGGGTACTGTTGATGGACAGGGGATCTTGAAGTGCCTCTCTGATAAGCACTGTATGTTTTCGGACACTTTGTGACGTTGTTCTTCGTTTCTTAGTCTGAAAGGATTTGTTTTTGTTTTTGTTTTTTTTTCTCAGGGATTTAGTCTGTCCCTTTGAATGCTCATAATATCAGCCCTCAGACTCGCATCAGGGAAGAATCTCTCTCGAATCACCCTTCTTTCCTCTCCTGGCACGCACACACACACACACACACACACACATACACAAAAACAAATCAGCTTATTTTATTTGCTCCATCTGCAGTGGAAATTGGACTGAGGATAAACAGATGAGATAGCGGCGCAGTGAAATGCTCTTTAATTTGTTGCCCTGGGACGAGCGCTGAGCCCTTGTGCCCTGTGAGGTCGTGCACCCGAGCGCATGCGGCCGTTTCTCCCGCCTCGGGGCTGGACCGCGGAGAGACATTGCGGTGAGACGGAGAGACACCGCGGTGAGGACACAAACAGCCGCTGCTTCTCTTTGTTTACACGTACACGGCGCTCGCCGCACGAGAGTTTGCCCACTGTGAGCTGTGTCACGCAACAGCGAGGCCTGGACAAGGCATCATCGGCTGTTTGTCCGTTTAAATCAGCATTGTTATTCTCATGTTATTGTTTGTTTGTTTGTTTGTCTGTTGTCGAGTAGGTCAAATGCGGTCTAGACAAGAGCCCTAGACATTGACTAAGTAGAGCACTGGGCACCCAGCAAACTGATATTGTTTAGGCTGACATGAGTTTTCCAACCAGCCTGCATATACACATAAACACCAGAAATGCTGACTTTGTATAATTTGTGTTTGTGTGTGTGTGTTTGTTTCAATTGAATTTCAGTAGTATCTGAATGTGTGTGTTTCTTATGCCTGGTTTAGCTGCAAGCTTTTGTTTAAAACTATCCTGACACCTGTCTGGTGTTAATGCACTGATGAGACTAGCTCCTCATAATTGTTTGTACAGACCTGCTCCTCTTCATATGCCTTCTGTATCTGTGTGTGTGTGTTTGTGTGTGTGTTGTCAGGTGATGAAGTTGCGAAAGCTGGCCCAGCAGATCGCTAACTGCCGGCAGTGTCTGGAGCGTTCCAGTGCTCTCATCACGCAGGCGGAGAACAGCCTGAAGGAGAACGACCACGCCCGCTTCCTGCAGACTGCCAGGAATGTGGCTGAGAGGTGAGAACTGAGACACAAACACACATACATGCACACACACACACACACACACACACACACACACACACACAGATAGAGATTCACATATACACTGTGTGCTCCTCAATCACACACGTTCACACACAGTCAAATACACACAGATTTGAAAGTACACAGACACACACACACACACACACACACACACACAAAAACACACACACACACACACACACACACACACACACACAGTCCCCAAGAGCAAAACCTCTAGCCAGGAGAACCTTATGTGAGCCAGGGCGTGTGTAACAAACTTTAAGCAATTCTGCACATTCCCCCCCGTTGCCCCTCCTCTTCCCGGGCCGTCTCCCCAGCTCACGGCTGCCCCCACCCTATCCAACACTTCCAGACAAGCCCTCAATATTCACCGATGCTGTTTCCTGGCCTGCCAAATACAAGCTCAAGATTTTTGCATTTGCTTCTGCAGTTTTCTTCTCCGTCTGTTTTGTTGAGTGTTTTTTTTTACGATGCTATCCCTTGTCCAAGAGGCAACAACGCTGTTAATGCATTCAGCCTCTGCCAATGCAGAGCCTTATTAGTGTGGGGCTGTGGAGCGATGCCACTCCACCGCTCTCTCCTCCTCTCCTCCTCTCCTAAACCTCCTGCCTGTCTCCCGCCTCAGGGTTGCCATGGCCACTGCGTCCTCACAGGTCCTCATCCCAGACGTCAATCTGAACGAGGCCTTTGACAACTTCGCCTTGGACTTCTCCCGAGAGAAGAAGATCCTTGAGGGCTTGGACTATTTAACAGGTGTGTGTGCGTGCGTGTGTGTGCGTGCGTCTGTGTATGAGAGAGAGCGAGAAAGGCAGCTTGTTAGACAGAAAAAGATGCATACCGAGAGAAAATGATTAACAAACTGAAAGAAACAGCTAGACAAACTTCGCACCCTAAGGTGCACCAGGTACTGCAGTCCGTCCAAAAAATGTCTACCCTCCAGCTATGTGTTCATGTCATTTACAGAACTATGTACTTGTGCGTAGGGGGTATATGTGCAAGCTTTTCTTTAAAAAACCCTCTGTGTTGATTTACAGCTCCCAACCCTCCGTCTATACGAGACGAGCTGTGCACAGCATCTCATGACACCATCACTGTGCACTGGACCTCTGAAGATGAGTTCAGTGTCACCTCCTACGAGCTGCAGTATACCATCTACACCGGCCAGACCAACTTCATCAGTGAGTTACACACACAAACAAACAAACACAGACAAGTTTAGCTTTTTCCCTTTTAAATGACCCAGCTCTGCCCAGCCCCGTGTCAACAGTAAATCCTCCACATCAGTAACACCCATCCCTGAGGCCTATACACACACACACACCCATCCCTGAGGCCTATACACACACACACACCCATCCCTGAGGCCTATACACACACACACACACCCATCCCTGAGGCCACACGTCATACTATCCCACTAACTTTAGTGTTTCTTAACTTCCCACTGGAGTGGTTGAATCATCACATGATCACTATCCTGGAGAGATCTCCTCCACCATCAGGTCTGTCCATCCATGGCTCCTCTCATCTGACATGTACTCAACCACTGCAGGGTTCATCATATCAAGCCATCCGGTGACGGTGATGCCAGCTGAGTCTGAAAGGCCCTCCCTCCCTTTTTATGTAATCTCTTATCAGTAGCAAGACTCGCTTCCCCGCCGAGCAAACATTGCTCTTGATTCCTCACATATAGAGCTCAGCCCCCCCTTGACTTTATTTCAAAAAGCAAACACAGTGAAAATCCCTGGCTGGGATATATAGTGGAGAAAGTCTCTGTGTGCATCCATAGCCCAGAGTGCTGTGTTTATTTACTGAAAGATGCATGGTAATCTGATAAGAAAAGAGAGAATCATTTGACAGCTGGGTACCATAGTGTGTGTGTGTGTGTGTGTGTGTGTGTGTGTGTGTGTGTGTGTGTGTGTGTGTGTGTGTGTGTGCGCGCGCGCACGTGTTTGAGGGATGGAGAGAGAGAGGCATAAAGCAAGATGGAGAGAAAAAGCAGTTAAGGATCAGTGGCAGTAGGACAGGACTATAGAGTGAAAACTGATAACAGCTTGGCAGAGGAGGGAGGTACACTCTTTCAGTTTCTCATTCAGTCTCTGTTAACCCCTCACTCTGTCTCCCTCGCTCTCTCTCTCTCCATACATCATGAGCTGTCTCATGCATTCCTCTTTTCTTTTTCTCCTCTATCTCTCTTTCGACCCATCCATCCACTCAATATCAGTTACCATCTGTGCTGCCCCGTCTCTCCCATGGCAGTTCACTCCAGCCCACTCACACAGATCTCTGCTTGAGAGACACTGGGACCTACACACACACACACACACACACACACACACACACACACACACACACACACACACACACACACACACTGAGAGCCGAGTGAGTGAGATCTCTGCCTGAGAGACACAGGGACCTGCACACACACACAAACACAAACACACACACACACACACACACTGAGAGCTGAGTGAGTGAGTGAGTGAGGTCTCTGCCTGCGAGTCACAGGGACCTACAGAGCCTCCACCACTTCTTCTGCCACTGCGTCCTCGAGAGAATACACCAGAGAGACGGAGAAATGGAGAGAAACACATAAACATTTGTTTGTCCTGGTCTCTGCCAAGTGCGTTCCTTCTGTGCCATTGCCTTGCGGAGGCGGAGTGCCTTTAAACGGAAGCACTAGCATTTTATCAACTGCAATTGCCCCACGCTCCCAGGAGGAGCCATGCGATCCGCCCCACAGTTTCTCCGACTGTTGCGACTGACTGAGCGGGTCAGCAAGAGAGTGGTTCCCACACACACACACACACACACACACACACACACACACACACACACACACACACACACTCACACAGCGCAGGGAAGGCCAAGGAAGACACCAGCTCCCATTAGGAACTGGCAAATGCACTCTATTTTAAAACCGAGTAAAGATCTATTTCATTCAGTTAGGTCTGGAAATAGGCAGCATTGGTTGGTTTTCGTTTTAACTTTGATGAAGGCCTGACGGTGAATAAAGTATGTCTTGCGGAGGTGACTAGATCCGGTGACCAGATTGCTGTAAACAGGAAAGAGCAGCTTGTTCATGGGAGCGCTTTTTCGGGTCAGACCCAAGTAATTAAACGGCTGGCATCCGTACAGAGGCGACCCTCTGCGGTTAATTAATGTAGATGAAGAGCCAGCTCAATTAGTGGCGTCTGGGAGGCTCCAGGTTAGCATCGGAAGTGCTAATGGAAAGCTTCTTCTTCCTCGTCCTCCTCCTACTCCTCCCTCCTTCTCCTCCTCCTCCCTCGTGTTCCTGGGATAAAATGGCCCAGACTCGGATCCACCGCGGGGCAGCTAATGGCCCAGACCCCAGCCTTAGCATCGGTTCCACCGCGGGGCAGCTAATGGCCCAGACCCCAGCCTTAGCATCGGATCCACCGCGGGGCAGCTAATGGCCCAGTCCCCCAGCCTTAGCATCGGTTCCACCGCAGGGCAGCTAATGGCCCAGACCCCAGCCTTCGCATCAGTGTTAATTAGCGCTGACGTTAGCGATTGCTCTCTGTCCCCAAACAATGGCTTGGACTCATGAATGCCGCTGTGCTCTTAACCCAGAGCTCCGCCACTGAGGTAGTGATGTAACTACCGACAATGTAAGAACTGCCAGTAACGTCATATTAAGAGCAGGAAAACAATGTCATAAAAGCAAATAATAATAATAACAACTTACCAGTAATGTAAAATACAATTTCTGAACCAATAACGTAATACACACACAAGCGCACGCACCTACTCTCTCTCTAGGAATTATGACTTTATTTGTTTGTGGTACTTGATGGTCTCCAACACTGTCTTCTGCTACCTCTACTTTCATATGAAAAGCGATCTATACTACACCTCTTTGATGCCTCTTTCACCCACTTAATTTGGTACTCACATCGAGTAAGCTTTTTGAAAGAAACAGTAAGGGTAAGTGCGAGAAAACAATTGAACACGCAGTGATATAAGGATATTACTATCTTTACTATACATTTTTGATGATTTTTTTTTTTAAACCCAGCTATAATGTAATAACAAGCCAGTAATGTGTTGACTTACTATATCATGCACAAAAAGTTATGTTGTCGGTTCAGAAATGTTATTGCATTAGTGGTAAGTTATTACCTTATCGGCTTTTATTGCTTTCAGAAAAGAACAATTATTACACTATTGGGATTTATAACTGACTTTATTTTAGTGGTTGTTTAATGGCCTTGTTCCTCGAGCACCACTCTAATGCAGGTGGCGGCAGGAAGGTGAGAAAATATTTTATTCATAATGTTGTCGCCATATTATCAGCCCAACTCCAGTCTCCATTTGTCACGGTGATAATTGATTTTTCTCTCAACATGCCACAAATTCCTGAGTTAGCTTCATCACTACTTGCATCATAGCACTATTTATTTAGCTTATTAACACGACCCTGGAGGTGAGACTTGATGAAAGAATGACTTGCATCACTATGCCTGTGAAACGGCAGGAGCTGGATGTGTGATTCATATACATTCATAGGCAGAGCCCTCGGAGGGCCTCGCACTGCCCTGAAGCTGGGGTGAAGGAGCCACTGCTGGCCCCCTGTATGCCAGTGTACTAGATAGGGAGGAATGGAAAGACATCGTGCCAGTGGCGTTATTTGTATTGTCCACCTCCAGATTGGTGGGGCACCAAAGGACTGCGCTTTTTGGTGTGTCACAGATGCAATGGGACAAGCTTAAGGTGCAGGGCAGCACTTCCTCCAGCAGCATCAAAGCCTCCCTCTCTCTGGTAGTGCAGGGAGTGGCTCCTCTCTCTCCCTCTCCCTCTCTCTGGCAGTGCAGGGAGTGGCTCCTCTCTCTCCCTCTCCCTCTCTCTGGTAGTGCAGGGAGTGGCTCCTCTCTCTCCCTCTCCCTCTCTCTGGCAGTGCAGGGAGTGGCTCCTCTCTCTCCCTCTCCCTCTCTCTGGCAGTGCAGGGAGTGGCTCCTCTCTCTCCCTCTCCCTCTCTCTGGCAGTGCAGGGAGTGGCTCCTCTCTCTCCCTCTCCCTCTCTCTGGCAGTGCAGGGAGTGGCTCCTCTCTCTCCCTCTCCCTCTCTCTGGCAGTGCAGGGAGTGGCTCCTCTCTCTCCCTCTCCCTCTCTCTGGCAGTGCAGGGAGTGGCTCCTCTCTCTCCCTCTCCCTCTCTCTGGCAGTGCAGGGAGTGGCTCCTCTCTCTCCCTCTCCCTCTCTCTGGCAGTGCAGGGAGTGGCTCCTCTCTCTCCCTCTCCCTCTCTCTGGCAGTGCAGGGAGTGGCTCCTCTCTCTCCCTCTCCCTCTCTCTGGCAGTGCAGGGAGTGGCTCCTCTCTCTCCCTCTCCCTCTCTCTGGCAGTGCAGGGAGTGGCTCCTCTCTCTCCCTCTCCCTCTCTCTGGCAGTGCAGGGAGTGGCTCCCCTCTCTCCCTCTCCCTCTCTCTGGCAGTGCAGGGAGTGGCTCCTCTCTCTCCCTCTCCCTCTCTCTGGCAGTGCAGGGAGTGGCTCCCCTCTCTCCCTCTCTCTGGCAGTGCAGGGAGTGGCTCCTCTCTCTCCCTCTCCCTCTCTCTGGCAGTGCAGGGAGTGGCTCCTCTCTCTCCCTCTCCCTCTCTCTGGCAGTGCAGGGAGTGGCTCCTCTCTCTCCCTCTCCCTCTCTCTGGCAGTGCAGGGAGTGGCTCCTCTCTCTCCCTCTCCCTCTCTCTGGCAGTGCAGGGAGTGGCTCCCCTCTCTCCCTCTCCCTCTCTCTGGCAGTGCAGGGAGTGGCTCCTCTCTCTCCCTCTCCCTCTCTCTGGCAGTGCAGGGAGTGGCTCCTCTCTCTCCCTCTCCCTCTCTCTGGCAGTGCAGGGAGTGGCTCCTCTCTCTCCCTCTCACTCTCTCTGGTAGTGCAGGGAGTGGCTCCCCTCTCTCCCTCTCCCTCTCTCTGGTAGTGCAGGGAGTGGCTCCCCTCTCTCCCTCTCCCTCTCTCTGGCAGTGCAGGGAGTGGCTCCTCTCTCTCTACGGCTGGCGGGGGCCTCACACTTCCTTTCATCTGCTCACAGAGGCAGTCACAGACAGACTCACAGAGAGACATGGGGAGTCTGGGAACAGATTCCCTCTCTCCCTCCTTTCTTCTCTCTCTCTCCGACATGCGCACACACACTCTCTACATCTCTCGTCATCTGCCTCTAACGACACAGGCTTTCGCTCTCATCTGCTCCGCTTTGAAGTCTCTCGCCAGGCATTGCGTGGAGCAGTGGCAGGAAAGCCAGTGTCGATAATACAGGCAGCATATTGTAGTTTGCACAGCTAATTCGATGCATCAAAGGACCGATATTCAAACGCATATTAAATGTCTGACAGGAACTCATTTCAGTGTCCCCAGTGTGTTCCGCTTATTGTAATGTGACTTTTTTTGTCTTTGTCAGACTTTTTTGTGAATAGAAAATGAGTTGCAGTCAGAGATTCTTTAGCACTGTGCTGTCGTGTCAAGACTCAAACTCCATGTTTGCTCCCCCCCTACCAAGAATCAGCCTTTCTTCCCTTATCTGCGTCATGTTAAGAATTTATATTTACAAGCAGCTTTTGTTATTACTTATACATGCAGTTTGCCATCCCTCTCAATAATTCAACAGAAGCCCTTGCCAAGAGGGACATTTACGTCCAGGCTAAAAGCATCTTTTTTCCTCCTCCTAGTCTCTTAAGGTACAGGACAGTTTTACCGAGGGAGACTTAAGACACAGAGAAGAATTATTGCAGACCCCTCTGTCTGGCATTAGCAGATATCAGCAGTGTTCAAAGACAGTGTGATTACATTTTACCCATTTGACATCAGCTCTTCAAGGCAATGGGTTTGCTGTCACTGCTCCGAATGAGAAAATAATTGTGTGTTTGTTTGTTTGTTTGAGAGGAAGAGAGAGTTTTGCTCTCTCGTGCTTTTGCAACATCAAGTAAACATGGAATCATCCAAACATCGTAGGTCTGTGCTCACATAAACAGACATATAGACAACCTCACATGCAGGCACAAACGGACAATCATGGGCTGCACATTCTCAAACGCACAGAGAGCACTGTGTGGTTTTGCCAGCTGGCCTCGCGGCTCCATTGATCCTCCCTGTGGGTTTGCGTGTGCAACTGCTCTGCCATTGGAGTGGCGATAGACGCGTCTGTTCGCCTCGGGGCACAACATACAATGAGAGCGCCCCGCCGAGACTCCCCACATACACGGCGAACATGTGTGTTGTGTGCTCGGCCAGATGGATCAAAAGGGGCCGTACCAGCGTGTCTGGAAGCGCTGCTCATCCCCGCCCACCTCAGTTCAAAGCCATGTGTGCTCTTTGTTCTCTGGCAGAGCTGGGGCCAAATTAAATGTTTCATATGTTCTGTGTAGCCTTCACCATAGTACAGCACCAGATTATTTATCACTCCGAGGCTAGCTGAGAGGTGTCAGTCCTGTTACCGCTGTTAGATCATGCCATAGAAGTAATCGATGGGAAATACGACAAGATACGGTTCGTTTTCTAGTGTAGAATGTGTGTGTCTCCCTCTAGCTCGATCAGACTGTTGGTTTGGTTCCGAGGCTTTCTTGCTCACACTTGTGTGCTCTTTTGTCCGGGCAGGTCTTTACAACTCGGTGGACAGCTGGATGATTGTGCCCAACATCAAGCAGAACCACTACACTGTGCACGGCCTGCAGAGCGGCACCCGCTACATCTTCTTCGTCAAGGCCATCAACCAGGCCGGCAGCCGCAACAGCGAGCCCGCCCGCCTCAAGACAAACAGTGAGTACACATAACACTACACTGCACTTCACAAGGGCTACCTACCACCTACACTTCACAAGGGGCTACCTACAACCTGAGTATCCACCTGCTAAACTGCCCCTAACAAGGGCTACCTATAACACCAGCAGTGAGTATCCACCTGCTAAACTGCCCTTCACAAGAGCTAACTATAGCACCAGCAACACTCAAGTACACTGAAGGTAGAATGTTCTTGAAGACTTGGTGGTCGATAAGAAGTGTCCTTGCTCTGTAGTTCTACAGGATGAATCATGTAGCTGAGGATCCGTGGAGTATGGGTGCAGAGTGTTTTGAAAAAATATTCTCAATTTAGGAAAAGAAATTCCAGTCCCTTTCTTCCATATAAATACTAAACATAAAGTAAATGAGAAAAAAACCAGCCAACCACTTTTACTCCTCAGGGCTTTCAGCTCAGCACTGTTCTGCCTTTGAGAGATGTCCTAGAGCACTGATACTGAAGAATCATAATTCTCCCAAATTAAATCAGCCAGCTTTTTGCCTCCTGTCTCCCTGGCCCACCCCCCAGCACCCACCCCCACCCCACCCCATACTGTTCCGTGTACCACACTGTACTGCAATCTCTCCTGTGCAATCAGCTCTCCATCAAAGGCAGCCAGCCAAGCATGGTTACAATACCACTAGGTTTTATCACTCTCCCTCCTTGAGCGGCAGGTAGCACCCCCCAACCACCCCTCCCCCACCCACACCCCGGTCACTCACATTACACGCGATCACAGCCCTTGCCTGCCCAGAGTTCAATTACTTTACAAAATGGCCTGGAACCAGGGCCTGGTGGCTGACTGCATTCAAATGGATTATTGCATCAGAGGCTTTTGCAGGGGGCAGGTTTGGAGGTTAAACGCAGGCTATCTGAAAGCAGCAGCAGCAGCAGCATTGCCCTCCCCTTGCCTCTTTCTCCCCTCCTCTCCTCCCTCCATTTTTTCTCTCTCTTTGGCAGCCATTTATCGGCTGGTCCCGCAGCAAAGGGTTCTTGCTGTCTCACTCGCTTCACTCGCCTGTGGCGCCTGAACTTCTTTGTATTAACGGAGTGTCACTCAACCTCTGTGGCCTTTCTTCTCTCTTTCTTTCGCTCTTCTTACTCCTCCCAACAAGTCTCCCGCACTCTCCCACTCACTCTCTGTTCTCTCCGTTTGCTGCAGATAATTCCTCCCGATCTGTTTTTCTGTGTCTCTCACTATTGGCCTCTCTCTTCTTCCTTTTATCTCTTTCTTTCTTTCTTTCTCTGCCTGTCAGTGTGTGGTCTGTTCTTCTCTTTCTCCTGTTTTCCTGCACCTCTGAGATCATTTCAAAGGCAGAATAATTCTGTTGAGCGAGAGGCAGAGTGAGAGGAGTGCGGTGGTGTTCCGTGTCCGCCCACCTCTCCTGGCTTTGATAGAGACAAACGTCCCCGGCTCCCAACCTGCCACCGCCGCTTCCTCTAATGCCGAGCCCAGGCGGCGAATCTCTCTCTCACACACACACACACACACACACTCACTCACACACACACAGGCAGCACCGTACAGTCTAACAAGGCCCAGAGGAATTTTAAAACACACGCTGTATTTCACTCTGTCAGCCATTCCCTGGCAGAGCGGTTTGCCGGGGGGGGGGGATAAGCCAGGTCCCTGGAGCGCAGACAGATGTGGAGTGCTCTGGTGATGCCAGCCCTCCTTCAGACTGGAGCCTACCTACTGTACGTGGGTGTCTGCACCTGGCAGTTGTCCGCCACCCATCCAGCTCCTCTCTGGGGCCCTGTGGTCTCTGTGGAGGGGCGGAGAAACCTCCGCCAGGTATCCCTCACCCTCTCCTACAGCTGTGGCTCACGCCCCCATCTGCTTGTCTCAGGGGTTGGGAGTCATCTCTTCCTTGTCTCCGGGGGATGGGACTCATCTATTCCAGGACGGCTCAGATGCCCTCTCAGTTGTTTACTCCAGCATCTCCTTTCTGGCTCCCCTCGAAAGCCCCACAGCTGTCTCATGCCCAGTCATGGGAAGTGTTGTCAGCTATGACGGGACCAGTCGTTGTGTTTACTCAGTGCCTGATTCTTGGGTATGGGTGGGGGGGCATTGGTGCAGCGGAAGCACCTGTGTCCCACACACAGTGCGGTCCAGGTCGGTTCGAGTCCGGTCCAAGCCGGTTCATGTCCGGTCCAGGTCCTTTTGTCAGTCCTACTCTCCATCTCACTCACAGTCATCTCCTGTCTGCTCTTCACTGTCCTGTCCATGTGAAGGAGCATAGCATGTGGCTCTCCCATCCTGCCTCACTCTGCAAGAACAAGTCCCTCAGAGACCTGGCTGAACAGGAGGAGAAAGAGGGGCAGAGCCTGAGAAGTGATGAAGAGGAAATGAGGGAATGGTGTTCTCTCTTCTTTCTGTTGGGTTCTCTCTGTTCAGTGCTCTCTGTTCGCTCTTCTTCATCTCTTACATTCCTTACCTTTCTTCTTTTTTTTTTTCTTTCCGACAGATTGTTGGCCTCATCTATCTCTCTCTTCCCTCTCTACCGCCATTTTCCATCCCCTCTCTGTCCTCTATAGGACTTCAGAGAACACGGGCGAAAAGCTTATGGGAGCTGGGAGGGTTGAAACCTGCCTGGTGGCAGCGGGGGTAAATTATTCATGCCTGATGAAGGGACTGGAGAAAACAGTGTGTGTGTGAGTGTGTGTGAGTGTGTGTGTGTGTGTGTGTGTGTGTGTGTGTGTGTGTGTGTGTGTGTGTAATAATAGAGCGTAAAAGATAGACCCTTCCTCTACTATCCCCATTCTCTTTTATTTACCTTCTTCACTCTATTCATATGCCAGCTCAGGCCAACATGGCATGTTGTTAAGAGCAGCTCAGATCACGCAGAGGACAGAGAGAGGGTTGGAGAGGGAAGCTTTCAGTCGAGGGAGGGAGGGGGAGGGGGGGTCAGCAGCAGACATCATATGGCTCTTTGCAGGTGTGTGTGCCTGAAACCAAGGTTTGATTTCTCTCACAGCACTCGCTAATGGGATAAAGCATTTAGCAGTCCAGCCCCCACACCAGCTTAAGGCCAGAGACCTAGAGCGGAAGGCAGAATATCACATTCCCCCACCACCACCACCACCCTCATTTTAAAGCTCATCATGCAACATGGCCCCCCAAATCTTGCAGGATTCTGCACTTTTGCCTGGGCGATGTAATGTGGAAAGCAGTGACCTCAGCTGTTCAGGAGAGGGGGGTAAAAGAGGATGCTGAGCAGTTGACTCTTCACCGCAGGCCTCAGCAAAATAGCCCTGTTATCGCCCTCACATCAGCCTGACCGGACAACTGTACGTAAGCAGAAACCACAAACCTGCATATCCAGTATCCAGCCCTCCTTCTCAGCATGCCTGCTGCCTCTGTGTGTGCACTTTCTTTTGTGTGTGTGTGTGTGTCTGTGTGTTTCTGGACGCTGTGGTTATACTTTGTGTGTGGTGATGGGAAATCTACCATCAGCAGTCCTGGTGAAGCCCATCCCCTCCCTCCCACCTCACCTATTACAAGGGCAGCAGGAGCCCTTCCTGTTGAGCGGTCAAAGGAGGCGGAGTTCACACTATGGACCAATGAGGATTGGGCAGGCTTTGATTCCGTCTAATTACAATCCATTGCCACGTCCCAAGACGTCTCACAGTGCAGACGTGCCAGGCTTGATGTCACATGACACGCAGGCCCAAGGGTCAGGCACTGTGTACATGTTGCAACAGCCCATCCCTGATAATATTTACTCATCGGTGCACACACAGACATCGCTCAAGCTGTCGGGGGCTCAAGAGGCAAGTGCAGCCCTGCGTGAGGCATGGGCCTGCCCAGCAGAAGCACGTCCCTCTGGGAGAGCTTACACGGTCTCGCTGGGGGCAAAGCCAGGCACTGATCGTGAAATGTTATGTGTGTAAATATTTTGCGAGCCCACAAGCGACTTCCACTCACGTCCACAGCAGTAGTACCAGGCCACTCAACACAGTGTCAGATTTGTTAGCATCATCCCGAAAATCTGACACTGTGTACTGTTCCAGCGACGTCATTCCCAACCTCCTAGTTTTCCTGGGCATCCCCATTGTTATATAACCCTGTCATTCTTCCAGAGAACTTGGTGAAATGCCTGTCCCTGTAGTCATGGAAACTGTCACATGAAACAAGGGGATAACTATGAGCTCACACTAGGGGCGAAATGCCCACAAGCAAGTCTGCTGGAAAAGCATGTTCTTCCTCGCTGCCATTTAAGTGAAATGAGGTACTTGTGTGTCTAGACAGCACTCTAAAGGCGCGGAACCTGGCTTTCATGACGAACTGAGCTCTCCAAGTGCAAGACGAACTGAAAGGCACATAGGGAGAGATTAACAAATGCTGCAAATGAGGCTGCAAGGAAGTACAGAAGACATTAACGTCCCCCAGCAATTCCTTTGTGGCCCGAGAGCAGAATACGCAATGAAATAAATGTCTCTGCCCAGACTTAATGCCCTGTTTTTATTCCTTCCACTTTTGAGCACGATCTCAGTGGATTTGTCCTGGACTGAGAGAAGTTTGCCAATTTGATTAAACGCACACTGTCAGTGTACTTCCAATCTGATATCAGAATGGAATTATGGAATGCGGAAGGAATGCATTATGTTTCCTATAATCACTTACTAATCTCAATGCATTTGAATTACCCACAGTCCTCCCCGTGACCTGTTGGTTGCTTGTCATGCTGCTCAACCCCAGCTTCAATTGTCAGCTCTCAAAATATGCTGAAGCTCCAGGAATGAGTCGTGTTTTTGGGGCGTGCAGTTGGTTGTGGCAGCATGTCGCCTCGTTGCATCATCCGGCATCTTGTCTCCCTGGTCAGTCACGTGTGTGTGTGCGTGCCTGTGTGTGCATGTGGCCCCATTTCTCCTCCTGGTCCCTAGGTGCCCTCGAGCCAGAGCGAGAGGGTTTGCAAGTGTCTGTGCTCACAGCGATAAGCAGTTCAAAGACGAGCGCGTGCTAATGTAATTGGCTTCCAGTGGCCCAGCGCCCGAGAGCCTCGCAGCCCAGTGCAAGTCCGGCGCGCTCTTCCTCACAGCGGAGATTATTGGGGCTTCTTTGTGAGAGGGGTTGGGTGGAAGGGGGTTTGCATTGTTCCACCATTAAGTCTGCGCTGGCAACGGGATGCGGGTGGCATCTAAGCGTAAAATGCCAGGTCTGCAGGGTCCATAAGGGTGACCTCTACTACCCTCATGTGGTACCCCGAAGGAGAAAGAGGAATCTTCATAAGCTCAGTCTCACCTACCCCAGCTTTATCCTCACTTCACCCCTCCTTCCCTCCCCCGTTCTCTCTCTTTCTCCCCCACTCTTTCTCTCATCTTCTCTACCCTTCATCTCTCCCTCAACCCATGATCAGCCAATTAGGAGCGAAAGTGCAAGCTTCCATCGGAGAGTCAGCCTCAAAATGTGCAAGCTCACAGCGAGATAGATGACTTAAATTTTTCCCTTGGCCTTCCTTAAAATTCACAACTACAGTAGCAGATGCGTTCCGAGTCTCATTACTTGAAAGCAGGCCACTCTGAGTGGCAGCGTTCAGTCCGACATGAATAATTCCCAGTGCTCTCAATGATTCCGGTCTGTTGGCAGATAGGATTATGGCTTTGGGTGACTCAAATACTAAGTGCTCTCATTTCCAAAGTTTCCCAGTGACTTATGTTTGTTGGCTCAACTTAAACCCCCCCCCCCCACCACCACTCTCCTACCCACAGGCCAGCCTTTCAAGCTGGACCCCAAAACGGCCCACAAGAAGCTGCGTCTGTCCAACGACTGCCTGACCATGGAGAAGGACGAGAGCTCGCTGAAGAAGAGCCACACACCGGAGCGCTTCAGCAGCACGGGATCGTATGGCTCCGCCGGCAACGTCTTCATCGACAGCGGCTGCCACTACTGGGAGGTGCTGCTGGGGGCCTCCACGTGGTGAGTGGGGTGACCAATCGGTGGGGGGAGGGGGGGGGGGGTCTTTACCATCACTGATTGTGGTACATGCTATATTTTATTTTTGGAGCAAAAAAAAAATGTTGTATGCTGTTCCTGTGGCACCTGCTGTTCAGGAGTAACAGGAATCAGCAGTCAGGAGGTTGCTAGTTCGATCCAGACTTCTGCTGACCAAGTGTCGAAGTGTCCTTGAGCAAGACACTTAAGCCCCACCCACTGTGCAGGTTAGCTTGGTAGCCTCCACCATCGGTGTGTGAATGGGTAGATGTCTGAGGCATAAACATGTAAAGCACTGTGAGTGTTCTATGAGTAGAAAAGCACTATATAAATGCAGTCCATTTACCCTTTACTTTCTCCAGGTACGCGTTGGGTGTCGCCTACAAGTCCGCACCCAAGAATGAGTGGAGCGGCAAGAACTCGTCCTCGTGGGTCTTCTCTCGCTGCAACAACAACTTCCTGGTGCGGCACAACGGCAAGGAGCAGCTGGTGGAGGCCTCGCTGCAGCTGCGGCGGCTGGGCGTGCTGCTGGACTACGACAGCAACGCGCTGTCCTTCTGGGACGCCATGAACGCGCAGCACCTGCACACCTTCCACGTCTCCTTCCTGCTGCCCGTGGCGCCCACCTTCATGATCTGGAACAAGTCGCTCATGCTGCTGTCGGGCTTGCCCGTGCCCGACTTCGTGGACTGCCCCGAGCAGCAGGAGGGCCTGTGCCGCCTGCAGGAGTCACCCTACGGCTCGTCCACCATGAAGGTCTGCCACTGAGGGGAGAGCTGGGGGTGGGAGAGAGCTGCATATTGAGGCAGTTTGTGGGATAGACTGAGCTGTGTCGACGCTAACGGATGGACTTGCGCTACTGCTGAGCGGCTTCTTGTTCCTTCCCCCTTTCCTGTCTCTTTCTCCTCTTTCTCTTCCACCTCCTCTTCTCCTCATGTTTTCATTTTCGATCCACTGTTTTTTAAATCCTCTTTGGTTTCTCGCTCCTTCTCTGTCATTGATGGGTTAACATCACCTATGCTTCTCAGTTTCAAAGGATGCGTTTAGTTTTTGCGACAGTTCTAGTTTGATAGTTTTCCAAAACAACAACAACAAACTTGAGACACTTCGACTTGCATCATGTGACTACTACTTGTGTATGACGTGACCTCTGATGATGATGATGATGATGAGTGTGATGAGGAGGAAGAAATGCATTTGTAAATTATTTATCACTAACAAATTTGTTTGCTTTTTGTCAGTTTTGATGTAAACCTGATGCACTTTTTAGATTGGTTTCAATGCCCCTGTGTGTAAAAAAAAAAAAAAAAAAATCTGAATATGGATTTGGACAGGGTTGCTCTTCCATTAGATAGAGTAGAAGAGGTTTATCTTATTAATAAAAAAGGGATACAAATTTGATGTTTCTACCGAATTAATGAATTTACTATCTGATGGAATTATAACTCACAGTTTTTATTATATTCAGGGAAGACAAAGCAATCCTTTTATTTGCATTTTGTGTAGACGTTACGGCATGATATGTATTTCCTCTGTGATTTGTTCACTCTCCTTCTGTTTGTACTTTTCTTTTCTTGTGAAAAGCATGATACAGTATGTATGAGACCACTGGTTCCATGTAGTCGACAAACATCTATCCCTACCAATATATTTATTGCACCGTGGAAAGAGTAACCCTTTATTACACCTTGAGTTCCCATCACCTCAATCAGCCACTGAGTCAAAGTGAAATATGACTTAATATAGAGACATGGATGCACTTAAAGCATTGATCAATTTTTTTATTCAGCAAAAAGGCTGTACTGTGTTTTCTGACGCCTCATGTCATCTTTGAAGTCAACAGACACAAGTTTATGAACATACCAACCATGCCAGCTGCCTAAGCTGTCCATAGAGCTAACAAGCTAAGCTAAAATGATCCACACTGAATCATCAAACCATGATCAGTCATCAGCAAACATGATTCTCACGTGTATTTGATATTTATTTCCTCCGTACTGCTCCTGGTTTTCTCTTGGTGTTCATGATCCTGTAATATTCAGGGCTGAGGTAAGAGGATCCCTTATAGACAATCACTCGTAATGCAGGAAAAGACATGTAGCAAGACAAATGCATGTAATACTTTTTTTGCATTGTTTGGATGCATTGCCATTGTACTTCCACAGGGCTTGGGGACAAAGATACTACTGATGCCACTGGCTTTTCCTGGATGTTGGCCTATCTCTTCTGGTTTGTCATTCTCCTTTATCAGCCACGGTAAGGCGAGCAGCTGTTGAGTACTGACAGGATAAGATGTTCCTCAGGATCCGATTCTAGATCTTTCTCTTGGACCATCAGTGGTAGCAGCTCTGTTGTTAAGAGAGCTCAGCTGAGGCGTTTTGTTCATCTTCGAGACGCCACCTGTCTCCCCTGACTTTGAAATCCTACATTCCAAAGAACAGAGCGGTGTGAAATATCAGTGTGAGGGCCAGCAGAGCCCTGGTGTGTGGTTCACTTTAAGTTTTTGACATTTACAGCAGGTCACGGCAGGGGAAGACTAGGGAGGCTGTGGTGTTGTGTGGTAACAGTTGATGTCTGAACTAGACTGATGTGTTCAGTCCATTTGTATCCGCGTGCATCACCCGGTCATGACGAAGCGACTCAGGCTCAGTCCTACTCCGTCTGCTCTTTGCCATTTAGTCGGGGCATGTTCTTTTTTTATGGAAGTACACCCAGAAAAGATATCACCCACTGATCCACTGGTGTCTCAACATATCAGGTGTCAAGTAAACTATGCCTCTCTCCGTGCTTCATATTGTAAAATCTGCAGAAATAATAGTACTTACATTTTGTAAATTACAGTAATCTCATGGGTTTTTTCTTTTTTAGTTTCCGTTTTATTTTTTCTTTCTTAAACAATTCTTTTTTTTCTACATCTCTGGGTAACAAAGGTTGAATAAATCCATTTGTTTTGATATTTCAGAGCTTTAAGAAGTGATCAAATCAGCCATGCTCATCTGCTTCATGTTTCCGTTTCAATAAATATATGACTTTTAGAGGAAAAGAATGTAAATCATAGGGGGAAATATATATTATATAAGAATTGTATAATATACAAGAAATATATATATATGAACTATTGTTATTTATGTGAGCTGAAGTCCAATTAAAAGTCTGATCCCAAAAAAGCCCTTTGGTTTGTGTTGTCTTTTGACTTTTATTGTCTCCTCCACCTTGAGACAGATTGCACTGCATGTGGAGGAGACTGAGAGCGTGTGCATTGTGCCCTCCAGGCTCTGTGCGTGACCCAGCAGCCCTGGCGGCCTGGCAGGCCATCCGCTGCCTACAGGCACATGAAGTGGGAGATGCCCACACCCATCAGCTGTCATTGTTGGCCTGGTGCAGTGGCAGAGCATGAGGTCTGGGGCACAATGCTTCAGCAGATGGGTGTTCAGCCAACTAAGGGGAAGATTCTGCGTTTTACCCAGAGTTAGAAACTATGCTGTGAAAGAAGCAGATCTTCCATTCGTGCTTCAGTTTACCCAGAGCTAGAACCATGCTGTGAAAAGAAGCAGATCTTCCATTCGTGCCTCAGCATTAAATTGATAGGTTAAAAAAAGAAAATATCTTGTGTGTGTGTGTGTGTGTGTGTGTGTGGCGAACAACTATTTCCTGTTTTCAGGGTTGCTTTTTTCCCCCTCCTTTTTCCAATTTATTTCTCTTCATTTGATTCACTGTGAAGGAATGAAATGTCAGCGTAGCGTTTGAGTGATGCCTGACTGAGAGAGCATCTCATCAGGTCTCATTCTGCGCTCCCATCCTGTCTCTCTTCATCTCTCCGTCTCTCTGCAGCCATTTGAGGCTGTGTGGTGTAATTATGCCCCCTCTGCTTTAATAGGCCTTATCTCCGTCACCACACTGAGGCTTGGAAATCACGGTAAACTCCCTGCATTCACACACCATCTTCTCTTCACAAGAAGACAATCTCTTTAATTGCTTCACCAATTCCACGAGGCAGAGTAAAGCCCGAAAATTGAAATATCGACGACTCCATGTGCTGGAATCCCTGTGCAAAAAAAAAAAAGGCTGATGTAGAAATAGCTGAAACGGAAGCCAATAAATTTCATTTCCATCTCATTCGTGTGCAGCCCTATGATTCCTGAGAGAGATGTGCCTAATGCAGATCTGTAAATGCTGCTGTCAGAATAGACTTAATTATTGGCTTAATGAAACACAGCCTACATGCGGTAATGTAATCCCCCACATGCTGCTCGTACTGGTGCAGGCTGATTTTAAATATGAACGTGAGGGGTGTTTGGGTAGTGGCCTTGGATTTTTGTCTCGGCTCTGCATAATCATGGTGAACTGTGTATGCCCCCCATCATCTCAATACCACATTCACACTGCAATCCTTTGTGCTCATCTTGGATTTATTGCTCAGAGCCGATTTTTTTTACTTTATTTTTTTTGGCTGTCCACATACATTTTTGAATGTGGCAAATATCAGATTCGGCAATGAACTGGTCACGGTCCCGAACTGACCTGCATGTGGAAAAGAACAAAAACAATAAAGATGTCACGCACGGCACACTGTCCTGTGGAAGTAAACATGGAGGCCACGTGGAAGTCAGGGTTTAGAGTTTCAATTTGTTAGTTGATGAGCAATCTAGGTCTAAAGATCAAGTTCCATGTGATTTGTCACACGGTTGTGAAAAAAATACAGATCTGAGTCACATAAAGAGGGGGAAATAATATAATAAATAAACTTCTTTTGCCTGCAGTCTGAACATAGTGAGTCACCGTTGGCTGTGTTCTGTGTTCTGACTGCACCCCTTTATGCTCAGTGTCTTCCCATTCGCCTTAGAATTAGACCTAAATCAATTCACCAATGTGAACTGTAAACTCTCCTGAAATGACAAGCTTGCATAAAAGCAAATAAACAAATCCTCAGTTTAGTGCGCCACCAAAAGATGGAGAACGCAAGTAATCACCGTGTTGCTGCGCACGTTATGTTTCCTGCGAGCGTAAGCAAATGCTCAAGCTCATTATGAAGAGGAAGTGGCTCGAAATGCTGCCTTTGCCTCTCTGGCTTGAGCTTCTGCTCTCTCCATAGACAAGGGCACATGGGTACGCATGACTATGATGCAATTTATCTTAAGTAGCAGGCACAGGCTGATGCTGTGAAATGACAGGATAATCCAGGGTGGCTTCCAGGGTGGCCTGTTCAGTCACATACGGGCCACATACATACATACATCTGATTTATTTCCACATGTGAATTAGGCTCAGATCGGATTGGAAAACAGTTCAGTTCCATGCGACTTTTTGCCGACTGCTGACTAAAAAATCCGATATCTTCCTGCAGTCTGAAGGTTTACAGCAGCGCTGGCCTGAAAAGACTCGTCCTCAAATCACCCTAATTACCCAAAAGGAGCCTCTCCCTACATCAACTAGCGTGATCTATTTTCCTTTTTGTTGTTATTGTTGTTCTGCCTTTGTCACACAGGGGGGTGGATAAAAATGAACAACATAAAGAATGTGAGCTCATCTGACTTGACGATGCGGTGAAATGTTTCCGTACACGATACTGTCCGCGGCCTATTTTTTAGTTGTTCCAGGCCCATTTCTGTGTGTGTGTGTAAACACAGAAACTACTTTTTCACATAGAAATAATCCCAGCTGCTTTATAGGGTGTGATTCACGTGAGAGCCAGCAGTTGAGTTCAGGGCTGTCTATCTAATGGGGCGGGGTTGCGTGCATGACAGATGGCCTGCCAACCAAGCACAGTGCTCGTTCTGTCGCCTATTCTGTCACCCAGCAAGAAGGAAGAGCCCCCTCGTTATTACATCTCTAATGGCAGCTGTAATTAAAGGCTCCAGCGCAGCTCGTTAAATAGTTTGTCACCCGTCCCCTAATGTGGTGTAAAACAACAAATTAATTAAATGTGCTCGGAAGTACATCGCACCCCAACACACTGGAGCTAAACCTGTTGCCTCAAGAACCCTTAAGTAATATGTCAACGATTTGAACAAACACACTGTTGCTTATCTTCTCCTAAATGACCACTGCCTCTGCTTCTCACTACCATGTCTTGTGTGTGAAGTGACAGGACTTGGAATTCCTCCAAGATGACATGCACACAAAAACAGTAAACAACTTGTCAAAAACACTGGGAGCCATTTCGTGTTTTTTGTAGCGTTCAAGTTGGTCCTGTGAGATTCGGCATCAGCTGAGGTTTGGGTTAGGGTAAGGGTTGCTATCTGAACCACTCGCCTAAGTCCTCTCTCAAGTCACTGTATTGCGCTGGTTGTTGTGTGTTGCTGGATGGCACTCTGCAGGAAGATAACAAGCTAGCGAAAGCTCTAATCAGACCACAGCTGACTGGCTCCTCGCTGACACCTGCTGCAGCTGGGTCCACCTGATGACATTCGCACGGTTCCACACACAGCCCAGGAACTCCATCTGTTTCTGAGTCAACTCGACCTCGACTCCCACTGGAGAGCGAACTCCCAGGCGATCCTCCTCTCTCTCTGTGGTCCAAAGTCATTACTCACATACAGGTGCCACTTAATGGTCAAAATGTAAGAATTGGAGGTTGTTAAGACCAGGTCTTGAGAACTTCAGAACATGGCCACTGTCCTTTTTTCTTTTTTTTTCAGCTCTAAGACTCTAGAGCCTCAAAGTAATGGGGTGTCAGGCTGAAGGCTGGGCGCTGGGCGCCATGCCCGCTGTCTGATGGACAGGGACAGAGAGACCTGGGAAATGAGGATCTAAGCAGACAGTAGATCATTACCGGCCAGGACTCCATCCTGATTCATCTCAGAAAGGGGCATCAATCACACAGGCCACCCCGCCAGTCTCCGAGCCTCTGGGCTTTTATGGCATCCGCTGACAGAGACTGATGACCCTGCATCTGAACAGCGCTGCAGCAGACTTCTATGGATAAAAAGAGAGGAAAAAAAATACATTGCCCGTTCCTGGGCACATAGATCTAAAAACGACCCAGTGTGTTTATTTCATGTTTTACTGCAGCTGATATCATCTAAGGCAGAGTGACTGCCTGGCCTTGCTGACCTGTAGGTACTGCACTACCCTGCAATAACATAAATAAGCCGTCATTCTCTGGGTGGTAGGAGTCTTATCTAACGTCTATTTGTAGCCTGGAGCCTACCCCACAGAGACGCTATGGTTCTGGCGTTCTCCGGAGCCTGGATTATAGGCATGTACACCTGTGCGTTCAATGCAACTCAGCTGGAGGAAATAAAAAAGCACAGCCTTTATTTAGTCACACCTCCTAGTGCCTCTGACAGAGTGAAAGAAATCACTCGCCCTCGAAAACCTCTCCAGCTTCCCACACAGCGCTGGAGACACATCTCTCCCGGTGGGGCTGACTCCCTCCCCTTCAGCACATGGGTGAGTCAGCCCTCGGGTCAGCTCCTCCACACAGCAGGAGCAGGAGCAGGGAGAGGAATGTACCACTCAAATATCTGTGAGGGGGAGGATCAGATGAGGAACAGGGAGAGGCTTTTTCTTTCTCCCCAGTGCTGCTGGACAGATGTTCACTCTCTGTGTGCTCAAGAGAAGGGGGATGTTTTTGGTTCCTGAAGTTCCTGAATGCATTCCCACACTGTCCACCTAGGAGACCAATTAAGTGGGTTGGTCCGAACCCGGCCTGCAGTTGAGGGTGGAGAGTGGTGCGCCCCGAGAAGGAGAGGCGCGTGGGGGTGTAAAACAATGAACACACACTTTCACACAGCCTGTCCTCTGCTGTGCTAAGGCAAAAAAAAAAAAAAAAATGACAAAGAAATGAAAGATACCACTTTGTGGCCAGGAAAAAATCAGCCAGACAGAATCTAATTTAACACGGCTCTCGAGGGAAATGTATTGACCACTTTGTGGAAGCTTTTTTCGTTGCCATGCATTTGAAGCTGTTTGTATCTCATATCAGCGAAACTGCTTTGGTCGAGATTGTATTTTCCTTAATGTGAAGTCCAATAAAAATCATTCCAAGGGGATATTTCTGTTTCGCTTAATGCATGCCAAACAGTTCTCTTAGCAGTGGGGGAAGGCACGGTTTGGTATGTGGCTCTTCATCTGAATATAACTCTTGAGAGGGAGAACAGTGGGAATATGCTTTCATAAAGGACTAAAATGAAGTCTAAGACTGTTTGGGGAATGAGAATCATTTTAGCGGTGCCATTAACACCATACTTTCATTGCATTTAAAGATCAGTGCATTTGGTTTCCTCTCTACAATTGTCAGGAAGAAGTCTGATGTCTGTGCAGCATGGCTTTTGCAGGTCTTCCTCTTCCTCCACTCATGCGTCCTGCTCCTGGTCTTCCTCTTCCTCCACTCATGCGTGCTGCTCCTCTTCCTCTTCCTCCACTCATGCGTGCTGCTCCTGGTCTTTCTCGTCCTCCACTCATGCGTCCTGCTCCTGGTCTTCCTCTTCCTCCACTCATGCGTGCTACTCCTCTTCCTCCACTCATGCGTGCTACTCCTCTTCCTCTTCCTCCACTCATGCGTGCTGCTCCTCTTCCTCTTCCTCCACTCATGCGTGCTGCTCCTGGTCTTCCTCTTCCTCCACTCATGCGTGCTGCTCCTGGTCTTCCTCTTCCTCCACTCATGCGTGCTGCTCCTCTTCCTCCTCCTCCACTCCTGCGTGCTGCTCCTGGTCTTTCTCGTCCTCCACTCATGCGTGCTACTCCTCTTCCTCTTCCTCCACTCATGCGTGCTGCTCCTGGTCTTCCTCTTCCTCCACTCATGCGTGCTGCTCCTGGTCTTCCTCTTCCTCCACCCATGTGTGCTGCTCCTCTTCCTCTTCCTCCACTCATGCGTGCTGCTCCTGGTCTTCCTCTTCCTCCACTCATGCGTGCTGCTCCTGGTCTTCCTCTTCCTCCACCCATGTGTGCTGCTCCTCTTCATCCACCCATGCGTGCTGGTCATCCTCTTCCTCCACCCATGCGTGCTGGTCCTGTTGGTCCTTGAACCTGGTCTTGCGAGGCCTACTCCAGTTTCTGCATCCTGTGACAAAAGCCTTTGACGTCATTGCTGTGTGAGAAAAACATCTGCCCCATGACCGACGGAGCTGCTGGGGAGGTTCTCTGTGCATCAGACAGCTCACCGGGGTGTGGTGGTGCTTGACACACTCCTGGTGCTTCGTGTCTGTGATGAAGTGCACATTGCTCTAGTAGACACAAACATCAGAGCCACACGGGAACATAGTGACTACAGCACATCTGGATTTTGTTGTTTGCTTGGCTTTCACAGACAGATGTTGAGAGTTACTGTAACAGTTACCGAGGAACTGTTTGCTTGTGCAATTATTATTTCCATCAGTAGTAACAGATGAGCAGTGCTGGAGCTCCCACTGCCAAGAGATGAGAGCATCCATGCACTGAGAGAGCTTTGTCAGTGATGATGGATGGGAAACAGTCCAGATCTACAGCCCATGTGACTCCCATCATGGCATATCCATTTATACACTACTGCTAAACAACAAGATGGCCTATTATAAAATGGTCCCACACATTATGATATTAAAGACACAGGTCTCATCTTATTACGGGTAGTTTAGCTACTGAAAAATATTACAATGATCTGTTGGGTGGGGTACTTGGGATGGGATACAGTGTAACATATCAACATATAAGATATTTCATGTGATGAAATGTATGTATGAATGACTTGTTGTAACATGAATGTGGTGAAAGCTTAACATGCGTAACATGAACATGAAAGCTTTGGTAGTTTACTCTGCTATGACAACAAACATTTATTTTGATTGAGAAGGACTGACTGTTTGTACAAGAGCTGTGGGAATATGCACCTGAGTCCTTTGATTTCTGAGCCTTTATGCCCTGGGAAAACATCAGTCTAAATATAAACATCCGTCCAGAAACCGACTGAAGATGCGGCCTTACAGGCACTAGCTGGGGCTGAGGCTTTGATATGTAATCAGATGAGCCTTTTCATGTGGATAAAGCAAGATTATTTAGGACAAAGAGCTTTCGTAATTAGTTCCAGGGCACCCGGTAAGGAGCCAAAGCAACCTTGATCCGCTCTGTTTGTGTAAATTGCTTTCATAAAATGGCCACAGAGTTTTTAATTTCATAGGACACGGTTTAAGCACCTGGGTATTTGTGGACACACGCCAACCCAGCAATTATTTTGAGAGAGTCCGACTATAATGAGAATCCAGAGTCGAAGGCGGTTTACGTTAATCGGTAATTGGATTTCACACACAGATAAATCAACACCAAGCACCACACTACTTTGATGGTGTTGTCCTCCTCGTTAGCTTGACGCTGTCAGCTTGGTACATTAACGCATACGTTTTCAGCAACCATGACTCATTAATCAACTTTTGGTTCCTGTGGGAAGGGGGGACAGTTAATACCAGCGCGCAGCAGGAGGTGTGCTGCTGCTCTTGCTGTGAGAGGCAATCCATGTGCAGTTCTCCTCTGAGGCACCAGCCCAACCAGTGGGGGGGCCTTTAAAATAGGAGCTCCTATTCTCCCAGGGTCTCCACACAACTCCTGCCTACTCATGCTACTACCTGTGCCTCCCCGCCACGAGCCCCAGAACAGACAGGATCAACACTGAACAATGAACACGGAGTTGGCACACAGTGCTGGGCTGGGCTGATGTTCAGTGTGTGTTTATGTTAGCGAACAGGGATGATGTTTGGCATCAGCAACATTCAAAAGGACAACACAGTGAAAGGGATTGTGGACATCTTTGAGAGAAGTTTGTGGTACTTGAATGTCCTTGATTTGAACTTAATCTTTCTCCAACAGGCGCTCTATGGAAATGCCATACCCCGGCAGGGGTTCTTTTTTTATTATTATTTTTTCCAGCTACTTAATTTAGAACTTTTCCAGCTTCTTAAATAAGAAGTTATCACTAATCTTAGCCAACTCAAAACATGAAAAATCAGGAAACACAACTGTTTTACGAAAAAGCATGAAATATTTACTTTAAAAAAAACATATCAGGAATTTAATTTTCTTTTCAAATATCATTACGTTCACATCAACATGACATCACTTTTACACAGAAATACCATGAGCCCAAACAGGCAGCAATACTGAATAACCTAAAACCTTTTCAATACAGTTCAAACGTGCAGGCCTGACTGTAGCTTGGGTACGCCGTAGCTGTAAACAAAATAGCTGCTCAACCCCAGGGCAAAACATTAAAGTGGTAAAGTACCTTTGGTTAATGATGCTGTAGCCAAACACACGGCGGCAGCAGGTGGAGGAAAGACTAACCGAAGATCCTCATGAATGAAGAGACGATATGAATTGCAGAGTAGACTGATGCCAATGTCAATCTTGCAGTTCCACAGACTGTGCTACTGACGTTTGCTGGTCGCTAGCTTGGTAGCAAAGTCCATGCCCAAACACTATCCACTTGGTTAGCAGCTGATTTTTGTTTCTCGTGTTGAGTTATCCACTCGGCGGTCTAACTCTAACACCATTACCAATGTTAAAAGAGTCCTGGTCGAACACTATACTAATAATTATGAATACTTTAACTTATAAGTTTGTCTTTAACTATACTGCAACCAGTGGCGGTTCTACAGGTTAATACGCCACGGACGAGGCCCCCTCCGAGAGCGCTATATTAACTTCTTTCAGGGAGGAACAATTAGCTGCTTGGTTACTGCCTAGAATTCTATGCATGCCACACTTCAACTTATTCCGGGAAAACTATACTTTGTCACGAAGGCAAATGGCAAATGTTCCGTCTTTGAAACTGCCTTCAGAAGATATGAACCGTTGGCTAATTACAAGGTCCAGTGTCAATGATGAACCTAAAACTGAACGTGTAACAGTTTTGTTGCAAAGCACAGTCTTATCGCGAAATTAGATCTCGTGTTTGTTGAGTTAAAACCGATTTATTGTTGTATAATCATAGGGAGCAGAATGGCAGGCTAACAAATGTAAGAGTTATAGCCTACCACCAATTAACATTAGCCTTTCATCACTTCATGGATACCGTAATCAAACAGAGAGAGCATAGTGGCATACCTTTATGTTTTGCTCGTTTCTCCTTTTCTTCTTTTCTTTTTTTTTCGAAATTTGGCACCTGACGGATTTTTGCATTTTCCTATCCATCTCTGTGCTTATTTTGCACTCGACAATCAACACATTCTCCATCCCCCAACACCGTCACTCGTACAGAAGTTAAGACTAAACCAATTCACCTCGACCTTGGTGACACATAATCGTTCAGTATTACCTATTTGTATAAGCCATTTCACACAATTCAGAAAAACAAAAAACGTAAAGGAATTATAGGCCTGTAATTATACTATTATGAATGTGCGTTTTTTGCAAGAAAGTCGAGGGGTGACTGACTTGCGCCCACTAATTGTATTAGAGTATTGCTCTATAGCCTACAGTGGATCCCCCCGTCCCCCCACTTGTCTGTTTCACTTGGGAGTCCCAGAGGTTAACTTTTACCCCGCGCTCCCCCCCCCCTTCCACGTTTTCACACATAATATGGCACCTTCTAAAGGCGGCTGCATGCTACAGCGTTGGGGGTTACCGGTTGCGCAAAATGTACTCGGTGCAGTTCATGCTCCCAAAGGTTGCGCGTGTTGTCATGAGCCTGCCATTTGCCTTGCAGATAGAAAGCTGTTTCCCTAACAGAAAGTCTGAAGCTTGAAGTTCTTTTCAAACCTTTGCTTGGGTAGCACTGTTAAACTGAGCAGACATGCAGACTACATTTGAGTAATCTCATCTCGTAACATTCGTTTTCTAAAAACAATCACATAGTATTGCATGTTTTACTGTGGTAGAAAATTCGTTAGCTTAATGCTAACGTATATGGAAAATCGCTTACGTAAGGAAGCATGAATCAGCCTTTAGCAAGCAGGGGCGCAAGCAGGAGCGCCTAATTCCCCACACAGTGATATGATAGATAATAGAAAACCACTTCGCGGCCCAGATTATTATTTATTGATTTACTTGGTCGTGCCGCCCTCCACGTGACTTCAAAAAGTGCCGGTGCCTAAAACCGCCACTGACTGCAACCACACATTGCTTTATCAACAACCTAGCTCGTCGCTGAGCTAAGTTCCGGTATTCAATAAGAGGAGTAGCGCACGATGCGAGTTGCCTCACCTGGTGAATGAGACACGCATTGCATTCGATCTGAGGCGTAGCGCACGAAGCGAGTCGCTCGAGGAGCATAGCCTATACTATAAACGTGGTTGAGACGGCGCACATAGCCTACTATAAACGTGTTTGAGACTCTTATTAAAGCTCTTACTCATTTTCGTGGTTGAAAGTTGGTAACAAGTCACGATAAACGTTGTTGAGACACTTATTAAAGATCTTACTCATTCTCGGTTGAAAGTCGGTAAGAAAACAGAGTCGGTAACAAAACAGACAAATAGCTACACGGTCAAGCAATGTCATTTATTTCTTAAAAGTTATTGATAGAAATAGAAAATACACTCTCACAAAAACACACGAAGACGTGTAAATCACCCTGTCCATTGTTTTTGAGGTTTGTCCCTGGCCATTGTCTTTACACCTTTGACTGAGGTGCCCCAATGTGTTTACACCTCTCTCATCATCAGTATGAATAGTGCTCTAGGTGAAGAATAGTGTCACTTTCGAAGTTACTTATTATTAGTATAGAAACCACAAACAGTTTCTGAATGCTAAACTCACCTGGCTATGTGGACCAACACCTCTGTTTACAAGGTTCAGAGTAAAAAAGAAAACTTCCAAAATATGTACAATGTGTTTTTGTACAAAGTCTGAGCACCTCTAAAACAAGATTCAATTTTAGTGTCTTTCAGTGTCTTTAGCTTCAATTTTAATAAAACACTTTTTAATACATTCCTTTAACTGCCATTGTATTATTGCTGATGTGTTCTAGACTACAGTATTCATTCATTAATTTTAATAAAACACTTTTTTACTACATTCCTTTTACTGACATTGTATTTTGCAGAGTTGTTCTAGTGTATTCATCTATATCTGCTTATTTAAAATTGTTGTCCCTATTCATATCCCATATCATACCATGCCTCTTACCTCATATTCATTGTAGTTCTATCTTATCATGCCTCTTACCTCATATTCATTGTATACAGTGCCACTTAAAAGTATGTGAACCCCTTGAGCACTTAAGCGTTTTCTGTTGTTTTACCATGATTTTTCATTTTTTTATCACCAATTTTTCATAGATGAAATGTCAGGTTTATGTTTATCATTTGCATGTACTTGTTTAGAGGAAATTGTTTGAGAAGCTGAAAAACTACATGAAACATGGAATTAGTCCATTTCAAAAGTAAGTGAACCCCCAGCTGAATTGATAAAGTCAAGCAGGTAACAGATTCAGTGAAACTTATTTGGGTGAATAATTAGTCAATTGAGCAAACCGATCATCTGAGACATCCTTAGGGAAAGGTTTGGGCAACACAGATTAAAAGAGAGAGGAAACCAACCAAACTACTGTAGTGCCAAGGTGTACCCACACAGATCAACAATGCCGAGAGGAAACGAGATATCCGAGAACATCAGGAAGAAGGTACTGACAGCCCATCAGTCTTGGGAAAGCTATAAGACCATCTCCAAAAGATTCCAGCTCCATCCATCCATCCAAGACAAATTATTTTGAAATGGAGGGCATTCAACATGACCGTATCTCTGCCTAGAAGTGGACGCCCATCAAGACCATCACCAAGAAGCACCAGAATAAGAATAAATCAGGTAAAAGTCAACCCACACATCACCTCTAAAGAGTTTCGGACCTCTCTGGCAGCATCTGGGGTAAATGTACATGGGTCTACAATCAGACGAAAATTGTTGGTTTTGATCGTGACAAAATAATTCTATCTCGGACTCATCTGTTTAAAGAAGGGACTTCCAGAAGGCCTTTGGTTTATCCAAGTGCTCTCGGGCAAAGTTGAAACGGGCAGTTTTGTTCTTTCTTGAGAGCAGAGGCTTCCTTCTAGCAACTCGATCATGAATGTCATGTCTATTCAATTTTCGTCTGATTGTAGACCCATGTACATTTACCCCAGATGCTGCCAGAGAGCTATTTGAGTAAGAGCTTTAATAAAAGTCAATGCAATGCGCCTCCAGCGACTCGCTTCGTGCGCTACGCCTCAGATCGCATGCAATGCGCGTCTTATTCACCAGGTGAGGCAACTCGCATCGTGCACTACTCCTCTTATTGAATACTAGTTCTTACCTGCGTCGCTACCTCTTAACTCTCTCCGTTCGTCTCACGTTAACCGACCCCCACTCACTTCCCTGTCTTTTGACCTCAAATGTGATTGGCTCATCATCCAACGTTACAGCAATAAAATACATTCACAAAACATTTATCTAACTCTTTCTTCCTATTCGTACAGGTACATTTTATGCATTTTAACAAATACATAACTTAAGCAATAAGGTTCGAGAGGCAGTACTGTACCGTCAATAATGTACTTGTTCAAGGGTGTAGTTAGGCGCGACACGCACTTCATACAAACAATATTGACGATACAGTACTGACTCGAGTACCTTATTGCTTTTATAACACGGTTGGCAGCGACATTAGTAAAAAGTAAAATTAAATTATAAATAGTAAGCTGCCTTTCAGCACAAAAAAGTTGTAGCCACCAAACATTGTGTATCGCATTTCAGTAGCCTAGAGAAAATGCAACAGACAAACAGTATTGGGAACATCACGTCTGTTAGCCTAGAACCAAAAGTTGGTTGATGATTAGCTATGAGATTGACATTGATCTCGCACCATTTTATTCATTCACATTGCTCATTTTATAAAGTTGCCATTAAAATAACAAAAAACGACAATGGGACACTTTCAACTTTGTTAATATTTGTTTATATTGATTTGGTTACCGCCACTAACTCTGCCTCAATGAGGGAGGCGTGTGAGAGTAACGTTATACTTATTAGCAGCTAGGCTAGCTAGCTACTATGTGTTTCAATGGATTTTTGGTCTAAGCGTTAGCAGCCACCTACAAATAATATTCGAGAGCTTCAGTTAAGACTTACAATACTCTGCCACATTTGTGTAGCACATAAACAACTAACCGAGTCAATATAGACATATTAAAAGTCGTGTAGATAGCTTAATTCACATAAAATATTTCCCACTAACAGGCTCCCAACACGCTGCCATCTTGGTTCGATTTAGAATCTACTGTTATTTTTGAGTGCGCACTGATATGGAACGCTCAGGTAAATGTAAACAGGTCGTACTGAACCTTTATCGCAGAATAAAGCACACCCTGTGACTCACTCTCAACCAATCAGAATGCTTGATTTCATCTACCCGCGTTATAAACAACAAATAATTAACATTTTATTCAATTAACTTTTTAACCTTAAGTGCTATTTATTATCTCAAGTTATTTATTCAAACTAACACAAACATAAGCTTTGAAGCATTTCTCTCATGAGTGAAACGCAAGCAAATAAGGCATTTATTCACTTTGTTGGAATTTGGTGTTATTTGCAATTACACCAACTGAGCTAAGCTGAAAATATAGATGACTGTTTCCCTGAACAGAATACTTGACTTCAGATGACACTGGAATAAAATGTTTAAGACATTTATTGATTAGAATAAAAACAGTGCTGTGTACGCTACCGAATAACTGAAAGTTACTGAGTTGATTAAGATAAGTTTAGAAGACTTTTCGTCCATCAGATGCAGATGTTGGTTAGAGAGTCTCTGTCGTTTTTGTTCAAGTTGTCTTTCTGTGATGACTTTCTCTCTGTCTCTCTGCAGCATCCCTCCAGTGTATCTCCTTTTGGGTCTCTCTCCTGAGTGTCTGAGAAACCCTCAATTATACCACTAATGGGGCGTAAATCACACAACTAGGGCCAGCCCTGCCAGTGATGGAGCCTTTGCCCAACCCCCATGATCTTAATAATCATGGTGCTATTATCTGACAAGCACTATATTGGTCAATGATCGCCAAATTCAACATTGCTCCATATATAAATGTTTTGTTAACGTTATTAGTAGGGCCGTCAAGCGATTAAAAAAATATCAAATTAATTATATGCTTTGAGATTAATTAATCTAAATGAATTGCATATATCAGTTTGCCAGGAGAATTTAGAATGACATGAACAAGCACTGCAGTATGATGTTCACCCCACAGTAATGGCAGCAACAGATACTTCAACAAACTTAATTTAATGAAGACCACATTTTCTTTATTCCCGGTTAACCCATCATTAACCGTTTAAGGCCACCACCTTTGTCCCCTATGTCACAGGACGCCCCCGCACTCAACACACAGATTTACATGCAGCACCTACACATTTCTGAAGCTGACCATATTAGGAGGGGAGTAGCAGAAACAGAATGACTAAAGCTATGGGGTTGTATTCTTAAGGGCTAATGTGTGTAATGTTCTAATGTACAGCTGTGTTCATGCGTGTGGATGTGGTGTGTGTGGTGCTTGTGTAGGTGTGTGCGTGTTCATGTTTAGCTTTGTTGTTCAGCTCTTTTCCTAAGATGGGGCTCTGACTTATAGGCCTAGGGATGACTCTGTGACCTCATACCCGTATGTCTCAAAGGTTCCCTGACGTAAATGCCATGTGCAAAACACACTTTAAGGATAGCAGCATTCCTGATGGGTCACAGTGACATTTAACCAGACATTTTTCTTACCCTGAAGAGTTAGAAAGGCTCCCATTTCAAACCCTTACACACACAGCTTTAAATAAAACCTTTCCCTTAATCTCACAACTTTAACCGAGCCTCTTAGAATTTGCTCGTACATAAGTGACGATGGCATAGTTGTTTATCCCCAAGTGCCTTAACACTTCTTCCCCCATCAGAATCCATCATCCTCATCCTCACCTGGTGCTCCTCGTTATGCATCCTCTCAGCGTGTGGACGCCGTGGCCACCCAAGTCAGCTGAGATGGCAGGGTCACAGAGCCACGTCTCCTCCCATTATGGGTGATGACATTTCACAGAGGCTATGGGTAGGTCCTTGCTGCCCGCCACATGACACTGTTTTTTTGGGGGGGGGGGGGGGGGTTGGGGTGTCTCCATGAGATCACTGGGCGTGATTTTCACAGATGCTAATGGAGGCCGATCATGACAAATAAGATCAATGTCACAAACGCTCACGCTAACTCCTCAAGAGCTCACGCCATCTCTGCAGACTCACTGTTTCCATCCCCCAGTTGATGGATCTGTAAGGGCTGGAAAAAATGGTGTTTTTTTTGTCTGTTTTAAGGTAAATTGACATCCTTCCAAGTTGCTTAAAAAAATGATGGATAGTCCATGTTTTCTTAACCTTTCTGTCATGATGACAGCATTTACTGTGACATCAAAATGGCATTGACTTGTAACAAGAAATGACACACTGTGGAATGTTTCCTACTTCCATCATAATTTTTTACTGTTGCCTTACTTAAATAAAGACATAATAATCTTTGCTTTAAAAGGTAGAGCAAGTGTCTCATTGCATGGCACATGACAAAATCTCCGAGATATATATCATGTGATGAGAGACAAGAGTGAAGACTATTGTCCATGGACCTGACAAAATGGCCATTGTCCTTACAGACTGAACGCTCATGAATCATGCTCATAATGGATTCATGTTTAGCGCCGGGTGTCATACATCTCTATAAGCCTATTTGGCCTCAGCAGTGCATGGCGGGATGTGTGCTTCAGTTCGATAAGGCTCACAGGAAAGTAATTATTAAAAAACCCTTGGCTGCAGCTGCAAATATAGCGCAGTATGCTGCATTATGTAAATGTTACAGCTAGACAGAGGTCGCCCTGTTAATGTATCCGTGGATGGTTTTAGCATCTACACAGCTTGGTTTTTTCATTCCAACTGAGAGAAGGCTAGAGATTGTGGGAGGAAAATAGAGGACCGTGTAAAAACAAAACACTCATGCATGAAATGCAGAGTGTGAAGTCATAACTGTTGTGTTGGCAAGGCACAGTAAAAAAAAAAAAAAAAAAAAAAACACAGCGCGTCTTTGAAATAGCCTCCTAAATTAGAATTTAAATTGTTTTAGAGCAGCGCCGCTACAAAGGGTAACCATAAACTGGTCAGGTTTACGATGCTGTTAAACCTCACTACTGGATGTATCAGCTACTGCACATCTCCTCTATAAGTCTGGCAACATGCCGCTAACGTTATTTATTTATGATTTGTTACACTCTCCAGTGTACACTTCTAGAGTGGAAGGAGATGGTAGGATTTGTGATTGTGCCATTGCTTGTATGGTATCAAACCCCTTTTGCCATGTGAATGTAGAGTAGTTCCTTGATTCAAATCAAATGTGAGCCTTAAATCACTGTCCTTAAGAGGAGATGGAAATTGGGATTATAAAATGGCCTCTAAAAGAACAGAGAAAAAAACAGACTTGTGTCTGGTTGAAATAGCTGCATGTTCTTCTTGAAGGCAGCAATGAGATGCTCCATGTTTGATCACAAGCTCACTGACCTGGGCATAATGTACATACGAAGCTGTAGCATGCACATAAAGCACACATATCAGCATTTCTACGGTTTTCCTCAGAAACCAAACAGGCTCCTTGCTAATACATTCCAACTGAGGAGCCACTTCTTAAAGTCATCAACATGTCCAAATTAACATGAATAAAACAATGCATGCTGTCTCGTTTCCTCTCTCCATTAGTGTGATTACCAATTTCAAGAAAAGTTACTACATGCAGAATTTCTTTAAAAAGTTAAGTGTCTTGCGAACAGAGGACGGGTCAAGGTGCTTCTCCTCAAACCACTGGAGACAGGACGGAGAGAGACAAATGACTGCTTGGAAGTGGAGCAGCACGCTATATTACACTGGACAAGACTTATTAATTTCCGTTCACAGCCTGCAGGAAATAGGATTGGGTTTCTGTCTCTCTGACCGGTTTATTCTGTGGTACTCTCTTCATTATCTGCTAGAGAGTAGAGCGTGTTGTCCCTCTTCACTTCAAGATTATGACTCCATTTGCACCTGCTCCCTCTCACGCGCTAATTAATACTGGCCATCAAATCCTGTCGCATAACGAGTGTTTGCTAGGCTCTTTAATTAATAATTGTGTTCTCTGTTTGACGATTGAGAGAGCCCCCCGTTGAGCACAGTTCCTGGTCTGACTGCGATGAGAGCGTAAACAGGGCTAAGAGGGAGAGTTGGGAGTGTGCTTGGTCGCGGCTCACCCCCTGGGAAGTGAGCCTCTCTTTCCACCCGTGGCTGGCCTGGTTCCACACCTCCTGACTGCTGGCTGCTTGCACTCTCTTATAGAACACTCTCTTTAAGAACACTCTCTTAAAGAACACTCTCTTGAATAACACTCTCTTGAATAACACTCTTGAAGAACACTCCCTTAAAGAACACTATCTTATAGAACACTCTCTTAAAGAACACTCCCTGTGTTACCCTTTGCCACATCAAGCAGGCCTGCACAGAAGTTGGTTCAAAACGTGGCTGAAACGGTCAGAATGTTCGAGAGAATGCACATGCAAATGACTTGACTACCTTCAAAAAAGTCAGTGCTGAACTTTGACACGTTGTAAGTGAGAACAGTACAATGTATCATATGACAGTTATGAAAGCATTGAGAAGTGGCGTTGGAGAGACTGATAATGAGGTAAAAGGTTATTTGTTATACGTGTTTTGTCCTCCCTTTCCCTCCAGCTATAATGAGGAACAAAAGGTCTACAGAGGGCATACAAGTGGGAAAGGTCTCAGCGCAACAAGGATGTCTTTCATCACCAGTTTGCTATTTCAGGCAAAGCAAGCCCCAATAGGCATTAATGAACTTTAACACCTTGTCTTTTGGAGTTCCTGTCAACTGCAAAAAGGCCTCTCTCAACAGGGTCTTTTCCATTTTGTTACCTTTCTGACTAAAACAAGACGGTTTTTGGCTATCTGTACGGTGGCTTCATATCTAGGACAGTACTGCTTGCATCAATAATACACTGATAGTTTATTGAGTCTCTTTCACCGCTGAACTGTTTATCCCTAAGGGATTTTCCATTTTTTTTTTTATTTGTCCAACTCTGACGCTTTCGTAAAAGCACCCAAAGCACTTGGTTGTACTAGAGAACATCCATATCGAAAAAATGAAATACCATTTCCTTTATCTCTTTATCCCGCTGACAATCTCATGAAGAGGGAGTGCCTGCCTGGAGGCCAGGGCTTAAGGGTGATCAGGGGTGAGCAGCCACAGCTTCGTCACCAGAGGTACTCACTCAGGTGCTGACACACAGGCTGCCCCTCACCCAGGCCAAATCCCTCCCAATCCACTCAGGGGTCTAAACCCCTTTCTGTCCCTTGTAAGACACACTTTCACTTTTCATCTTGACATTTTCCATGGTGCTTGGTTTACTGTAATATAGTGGGGCGAGAATCGTATTTGACCCTGGGGGGTTTCCATACTCTAGGGCTAAGATACATGCACTGATGATGAGAATGGTTTACGATGTAGCGCATGGTGCTCAGAGACCCAGATTCATTCTCCTGAGTCTATTTGGTGCAAGAATCACAGACACCTGATTTACTGCCTCCATTTCATGACTTCATGAACTCAAATCAAAAGAACCTCTTCTGGCACTACCAAGGCATTTGTGGAACAATGACAGTCACTGGTTGAGAACATTCTAGATCAAAATCTGCCTAAAAGTGCTTGGAGTTCTCTGCAGCTCTCCCAAATGTCAAGCCACCGTTCGGAGAGCATCAGTGTAGATATGGAGCGAATGAGAACGGTTCCCTCCGCATGCTGAGGTCATAATATCTCTAACATTACCGAAGTGGATCAGTGCCAAGCCCCTGAGTGCTCTGAGTGTCTCGTACACTTTCTACTGCTGCTTCAGACTGATGCCATGCTTTTGTGTTTGTGTGTGTGTGTGTGTGTGTGTGTGTGTGTGTGTGTGTGTGTGTGTGTGTGTGTGTGTATGTGTGAGATTGGCACTCTGTCATGACATAAATCGCTCTTGTCAGAGATTTACAATAATGACAACAGCAGATTAAATCAAAATTCGATGCACAGGACAAACATCTTCAAGTATTAAGGTCAGATCCCTGTCTCTGGATTAAGAGATTGCAGGTCATACATTTTTTTTTTTTTTTAACAAAATTCAACTCTGTGTATGGTATGATTGCCAGAAACAAAGATAAACAATCCACTTTCATCAAAGATAGCAAATTTTGTCAGGGTGACATCTTTCAGCACAAACAAAAACGGCAATCAATCAACAAGCATCTATTATTATCCCTGCCACCATGTTAAGTGCCTGGAGGAAAATTCCAGCGAATTGCACCCTACGTAATCCATCACCATAGTATAAGCAATGAAAAGAGATTTTATTTCCCCCCCCCTCATACAGGCCTGGCGTCCTTGATGGCATGCTTGAAATTATCTCAGTTTCGCAACGTGGGTGGATCGTGAAAATCAAGCTGCCCATTTTTGTGGACTTGAGCATTTCCAGCAGAGCTGTGGGGAGTGGCTCTACTGTTTCGGGCCGTATAAATTGATTTCCGCATAAAGTTAAAGATCACTGCAGGGTCAACAGGCATTTGAGAGCGGTTAACCCCAGAGCTGTGGGAGAGTTGGGTGAGGGGGGGGGGGGGGGGGGGGGGGGTGGCACATACATCAACTGTACTCCATTTACAGGAGGTGCTGTTGACTCTAGGATAATTTACAAGGCCGCCTGCAATCAGCCAGAGAGGAACACTAGCCCTCACAAGTACTCCTGGGCACCTCTCCACACGACTCTTCACACTGAAGTAAGGCTGGAAGAGCTAGCTCATGCCTCAAGGTCTCCTTCGTGTCAGTAATAAACTGAAATTATATGTGATGACACCTCATTCCGACGCGTAATTGCATTTGTCTTGCCCTCGTCACCTGTGATTAGGCTGTTCAAGCTGGACCTTCACGAGGGGATGAATAGTGGACTTCTTTCTCTCTTATTTTCTCACACTCTCCTTTAACCAAGAGGAAAGCATTTCTGTCTCCTCAGCCAAAACTCTAAGCAGCCCAGATCTGAGGTGTGGGGAAATAAAGAGATCAGCCTCTGAAATACTGTCGACCTGTTCAGTTTGATGTGCACCGCTGAGGTGTATTTACAATGCTTGGCTCGTGCTACAAGCCAGCTCAGTGCTATGTGACTTTGAGCAGTCACCGGTAGCCGTGCGGCCTCAAACAGGGGGTGGAATGCAAACTTTTTCTCTCCCTCGCTAAATCGTGGCGCTATCTGACCTGACCTGTCCCTTTGAAGGCCCTTTGTCTCAGCAAGTGCAATGTGCTGTCACCAACTTCCACCTCACTTTGCTAATGCCCACTGTTCCTGCTGGAGCTGGAACCTCATTCTTTCATTGGGACTTGAGCGCGGTGAAATCCCTCATTAATATTTCACAGGACTAACATAAAGCAGAAAGCACTCATTTAAGACAGCCCGGAGTCTATTTGTTATTGTCTTTTGCCCAATCTGTGAGGAAGAAGCGTGAACTGCTTTCATGAAACGGGGCCAACTTTATTCACGTGTACTCTTCTAAGTTGGCACATAGCACTCCATATGACCCGACTAGTGAAACTCTTTTTTTTCCTTCATAACAAAAACGATTAACTTAAATTTAAAGTTGAAATGAACTTAAATAGAACCATGCAACTCTGCCATGGTCTTACCATATTTCAGTTTCACAGATGTAGACACATATAAAGGTGTAAACAGTTGGGGGGCATGGTGGTGCAAGCAGATAAAGCCCCCCAATTACACAGGTTCAATTCTGGCCTGATGTCATTTCCCAATCCTATCCCCACCTCTTCTCAGCCTCGCTCCTGTCATAACTTCACTGTCCTATTCAAATAAAGGCATAAAAAGATACTGAAGGTGTAAAGAGTATATTAATATTTCTACTCGCTATTAATCACAATTGTTAAAGTTGATGCTTTATGCTTTTAAAAGGCTATCATGAGTCATCTTCATTTTCTTTTATGATTTCCATTTAATTCTCCCTCGTCTCTCTGAATACTGTATTTAATAATGTTTCGCTTGCCTGTGAATAGCCCGCATCCGTTCAGCTATAACTGTGGTCAATACATCCTACCACCTGTTTCCATCATAGGAGATTAGTTGTCCACTTACAGAGAGCGCCTATCACCCATCAGAAAAAGCCCTGACCTCTCTGGCTCTGGCTTAAAGCTGTCAAAAAAGCAAAGGAGGGCTACTGAAGCCAATTCTAACATTCATCGACAAGTCATTTTTGGAATCCGCCAGGTTAGTTTTGTAGGATTTCTTTTTAATCTCTGAAATTGAATTTGTGTCCCCCACCATTTAGCAAGAGACCTAGCTGACATTCCGTCCATTTATCAATTCCTCCACCTGAATGGGTTATTTGTGAGGCTAGCATATAGCATGCTAAAGCTCCCTGGTGTCATTTCTCCACCTGAATGACACCTTAATGGGTTATTTGTGAGGCTAGCATATAGCATGCTAAAGCTCTCTGGTGTCATTTCTCCACCTGAATGGGTTATTTGTGAGGCTAGCATATAGCATGCTAAAGCTCCCTGTTGTCATTTCTCCACCTGAATGGGTTATTTGTGAAGCTAGCATATAGCATGCTAAAGCTCACTAGTGTCTTTTCTCCACCTGAATGGGTTATTTGTGAAGCTAGCGTATAGCATGCTAAAGCTCCCTGGTGTCTTTTCTCCACCTGAATGGGTTATTTGTGAAGCTAGCATATAGCATGCTTAAGCTCCCTGGTATGGAAGTTTATTAGACTCTTTATTCAAATGGCAATGCATTTGTCAAATGGCAATTCAATGCGCAAAGTGACAATGCAATCCGCAATTCAAATGGCAAACCAGTTGTCAAATGGCAATTCAATGTGCAAATGACAATGCAATCCGCAATTCAGTTTGTATTATTTTGAATAAAAATTTGAATGAACGCTTATTGCATTGCATTTCATATTGACACGGTTTTTTCAACTCTTTATTCAAATGAAAATGCATTTGTCAAATGCTAATTCAATGCGCAAAGTGACAATGCAATCCGCAATTCAAATGGAAAAGCAGTTGTCAAATGGCAATTCAATGTGCAAATGACAATGCAATCCGCAATCCACTTTCGACTCTTTATTCGACTCTTTATTCAAATGGAAATTCAATGTAGTAGCTAAACAGCACCCCCAGTATATTGCATTAGCATTTTCTTGTCATCACGCTCTTTTTGTTGCAAAATTAAAATCCCTACCCCTATAACCAATCAGCGCAGGTCCCTACCCCTATAACCAATCAGCGCGGCGTGTGTCAGAATTGGAGCTCGACATAGTGCAGAAGCGCAAAATGTCAAACAAGATGGCGGAGCCTCTCGTGTCTGTTATTGGAAAATATTTGATATGAATAAAGCTGAATACAGGTGTTTACACGACGTCTACATCAACTCGGTTTGTTTCTTATATACTACACGAACACTGTCAGGGCAAACTGAATATTGTATGTCTTAAATTAAGCTCTCGACCGTTGTTGTTAGCTGGGTGCTAACGCTTTAATTGAAGATCAATGTAGAAGCTAGCTGCTAATCCTAGGTCTCGGGAGACTGTTTAACTGGAAATATTTGTATGTGAATAAAGGTGTTTACACGACTTTTATATGTCTACATCGACTCGGTTTGTTGTTAATATACTATACGAACACTGTCAGGGCAAACAGAATATTGTAGGTCTTAAATTAAGCTCTCGACCGTTATGGTTAGCTTGCTGCTAACACTTCAATTGAAGATCAATGTAAAAGGTAGCTGCTAAAAGGCTATTAGCGCTGCACTGCAGCCGAACTTGCTACTTGACACTCGCTACATGCTACGGTTGAGAGCTTAATTTAAGACCTACAATATTCAGTTTGCCCTGACAGTGTTCGTATAGTATATAAACAACAAACCAAGTCGATGTAGACATATAAAAGTCGTGTAAACACCTGTATTCAGCTGTGTGCTGGTGGCGGTTTTTTTCCCCTCAGTTGAGGTTCACACTAACATATCACGTGACTGACATCACGTGGATATTGATATGTTGCGGATTGCATTGCCACTTTGCACATTGAATTTCCATTTGAATAAAGAGTCGAAAAGACCGTGTCAATAAGAAATGCAATGCAATAAGCGTTCATTCAAATTTTTATTCAAAATAATACAAACTGAATTGCGGATTGCATTGTCATTTGCACATTGAATTGCCATTTGACAACTGGTTTGCCATTTGAATTGCGGATTGCATTGTCACTTTGCGCATTGACTTGCCATTTGACAAATGCATTGCCATTTGAATAAAGAGTCTAATAAACTTCCATACCCTGGTGTCATTTAGCTCAAGGTCATTCTTCTTGAATTGTCTTACCTATGAATTATCCATTAATCATTCACATGAACAGGAACGCTCACAGGGTTTCTAAAAGCCGCAATGGTAAGATTATGACAGGTAGCCACAGGCTTCTCCATCCCTTTATTCATCTCTATCTTCTTATTTTCAAAACTCTAAACTCCAGATTCCAGCCCGTGGTCATGTGACACGGAGAGCACCTCCAACAAACCGCCAAATATTCTTTACATTCATAAAGCCCTGAGAACCATCAAACTCCCTGTGTCAAGCAAAATAAAGTCAAAGTGCATCGAAAGCAGGGCATAAAAAGCCATTAATGTCGTTGGCATGGAGCCTGTAGGCCTATGTTGTGTGGACCTCCACTTCCATTTCACCTGGACCAGTGCGAGCGGTTTGAGCCCACTTGTCAAAATAAAAGGGTGGAAGTGTGAGGTGCTCGTACAGGGCTCGATCAATATTGCATCAAGCTAAGCACATCGGATCCCCTGCTTCCCCAAGCCAACAGGAACCAGTGACAAGCTCTGAGAGTCATTAGGAGGCCGATGGATGAACATATTGACCAGTAAAGCGTGAGAAATGCTGAGCCAATAGTGGCTGTCTCACACCTTTCACAGGCTCTCTTAAGCACTCAATAAAATGCGCACAGAAGAGAAACATTCAGAGATTCGGGTTTCCTCTGATTTTCTTTTCCCCTGGTTGATGGGGCTTGACCGTTTCCCCCATTGAGGACGTGATCTGTGAGAAAAAGAATGTGGATCAAAGAACAGTATCTTTTAATGTAAAACTAAAAGTTAATTTCCTTTGTCAAGGTGACCCAGCCCGTCTTGGGTTAAAGTGAAGTGCAGATGTGTGCATTTGGTTCATTTGTTTCATTGTCCTCAGGGAATCCTCTGTGTATCTTCTTATTCAGAGTCTATTTATGCAAACACTGGATCCGCATGACATCGGCATGCCAGAAACTACATTTTTGAAGTTCCACAGCATACTGCATGTTCCTTCCATTCGTGCAGGGATGTTTCAGCTCCCATGAGAATAAATGGCAACAAATAGAAAGCCAAGCAACCAACAATGTCATGTTTTCAGCCTCAGCAGAAAGAAAAATGTGCTTGCGCACCCAAACACACATATTCATAATGAGTAGGTCTGCATTGAAGCATACCTTCCTTATCATCTCCCAGCAATGAATATTTTTTGTTTTAGTCATACTCAGGAAACAATGTTAATTCCTCATGCTATTAGTTTGGTATTCCCACAGTGGCCAAAACCTCTCACTGTCACATGCAAGCACTCATACCCAACAACCTAGCCTAAGTATTATAACAACTGAACCCTGGAAGACAGAGATGTCTTTGTGAGCATTTCACTGGGCTTTTTCCTTCATCAGTGTTTTGTTGAAATAGGATAATGACACCTCCCCATACTCCATTCAGTAACAGATACACCTCAAAATACAACTCGAAAGGATTTCCCATGTATTTCTCTAAAATGTAATCTTATTATGAAATGGCATGACACAGGTTCTCCAGGGTAAGGGCCGAGCGGGGGGTAATCCACTCAGGAGTTTGGATCCCGGGTTAGGTAAAACCCAAGTTAGTTTTATCGAAGGGGTTGGGCGTGGGAGGGCCCCCCAGGATTCCGAACACCGATTAGAGTTAGGGAATAAACTGAGATACGAATCTTTAGGCACCTGAACAGCTTGCAACAACAGATTTCTTAACATAATACAGTCATTCACACGTCCACGAACTGTCTGTGAGCGTCTCAGTCAGAACCACCGTCTCGCTTTTTCAGCAGACAACTGCTTTCAAGCTATTCTACGTGACCGTCCTTGAAAACCAAAATTCAACAGAAGTGTTATGTTTTATTTAGCTACAAGACCTCTAACAACTCTCTCCACTGGCCTTGCCAACCTCATTCCCCTGCTTCCGCTGCCAGTTCCATATTCTTTAGTTTTTTCCTTTCAAAAGCTGACTCAATCGCATTTTTAAAGGGAATCGTTGACTAAATAAAGTAAACCATGCATGCACTCACACTCAGAATACAACAGTCTTGTCTCATAGCAGTCTGGTCTCATAGCAGTCTGGTCTCATAACAGTCACAATACACAGTGGAACTTGAAATAGCCTTCCGACATCAGCTAGCAATCTCTCTGGCTCTGGCAAGCTTCGCCCCAGACTAGTACTATTTACTAGTACTATTAGACTAGTACTATTTACCAGTACTATTAGACTGGTACTGTCACAAGTGGACTAGTTACCACTTTTCTACCCCTCTCGCACAAAATTAATTCTGCTGTCCCTTTCACTAACCAATAAAGAGTTGACCTCCACTCGTTAACTTACTAACAACCACGCCAGTGATTTCAAAAATAAATGATGTGTCCATGTGTAGCGACCTTGGGACAAGCTAGTTTTATAATCAGAGAAAATATGTTTTAATGAGCCAACACTCATACATAACTTGCAGCTTCCATCTTCACCCATCCACTGACAGAGGTGCTGCGGAGTTGGGAGGACACATCATAAGTGGCTCCAACATTATACCAGTTCATCCATTGTCCTTGCTTTGCCCATGAAGCCGCTGCTGCTAGTCTAGTTTCCATTGGTTGCTCGCAAACAAAGACTGTGTGGCACCAATCGAAAGGCATCAGCGAGGTCCAAAAATATCACACGAAGGTTCTGTCCTTGTGCCTGACTTTGATGCCAAATCATGCTAATATGTTCCAAACATCCAGAAAATCCTAGGATTCATGCTTTCTGCCCAAACATATCTATCAAGCTATTTACCACTTAAATATGAGACCAACCTCCTCCTCCCACAGTTTTCCATCCACAGTTCTCACAGTATCGACACCACTCATTCACCATTGTGCCCTAATGCCATGTACTTGACGTGGCTCCACTTTTCAATCTTTTTTTAATTGCCATTTTTGCCACCCACTCGTTTTTTTGTTAATGAATAGAGGAGTTATCATCTCTAGTGGCATGTTCAAGTATTATTGTTTTCCGAGCAGCAGTGGATTTTTGCATGACCTACACACAAGACAAGAATTGGAATAAATTGTTTGCTCAGCAGCCAAGCTCGAGAGGAGAGATAGACTACAAAATGCAGATATAATTTTCAGATGAAGATATCAGCATTCCTGTAGACTAATTTAAGCCTATATTTCAGCTGATGTTTTGCCATCAAAGTAACAATACAAGGTAGACTGACTGTCAACAGCTAACAAGTTAGAACATTTTCATGCTAAATAAGATAGCTGCTCTGGCAAGCTAGTGTAAGCCAACTATTATAAACTAACCTAGAAAGCCGACAGTAAAAAGAAACAGGGTTCTGACAAATTACAGTTTCTAATGTTACAGTGTTACAGGTAACGTTACTCTGTGGTGATTCAAGATGACAAGGTTACTTGAAAAGGTCTTTTGATATTTAGCTTGCAAGCAAGATGCTAGCCAGTTAAATAGCAAACCAACATATGTCTGTAATGTGTTTGAAACTCCAATGGTGTTCTGAAACGTCCATGAGATTCTGTCACTGAAACATTCAACAAACCGCTGAATGTTTAAAAACTGCATTTTACTACACACACCAACAGTCATCATCTACAACACTGGTAAATGGGTGGTCCATTCAATTAGTTTGTTACAGATGAGGGAGATGTGAAAATGTTTAAACATGCAGCTGCTGGTAATTTTCCAAAACATATTATGGTTCACTGATATCAGTATGTCAACAACGAAATCTCTCTCAAAAGAACTTAGAGGGAGAAATGTCTTTTCAAACAAAAAGGACAGAGAAATTGTTGATACGATGATACATCCAACTTCTGGACTACACTACCCACAACCTCCAGCGATAACAACCATAGTTAGGTTACTGGAACACAGGTAGACCAAAATACAATAGACATGTAGTATACTGCATTGAGTGTAGATGTAAAGTTATGAACTTCAAGACAGCAAAGGGAGAAGGTTTTAAGCACAAGTCAATTTTAAGTTTCCTACGCCGTTTATTAAAATAATGTAAGTTCACTAACATGTCAACTTTATTCATGTGGCACACTGTTGACCTGTAATAATAGGGCTGCCATCATCTATCTACAGAATACACACATAGTTTGTGTATACACCAAGAGTACACCAACAAATAGTCTTCATAAAATGCATATATTATCAAACTAATATCAGCTGTGCTGTTGATAACCAAAGGATACAAATGATCATGGTATTAAGCTGATGCTTTTGTCCAAAGTGACCGACAAAACACATTGAAAATATATATGAACAAGTATTATGAACAAAACAACAAAATGCTTGTAACAGTATTGTATATCAGGCCATAGTTAAATTAACAATAAAAATGACTATAAAAATGTACACATTTTAGGGCAAATCTTGGTAACAAATACATTAGACAGATGACTTATAAAGAGGTGAGTCTGTAAATAAATTGAGAGCATCAACTCATTTTGAACTCTGACTGATTCAGAATTTAAAAGCAGTATGTTTTGTGTGCTAGAGTGTCAGTGGGGATTTGGTGTACTACCCTGCATCTTTTTAGATAATGTTTATTGCTCATTCAACTGGTGGTAGGGAAGGGTGGTAGGCAAGGGAGGTAGGCAAGTCAAACCTTTATTTCATAGCGTGAAGTGTTTGTATCCAGGTAATTGCATAGGTATGTAATAGCCGACTGCTACTGCATCTCATTCACATTTTCTAGTGGAAATACATCTCTAGTTTGACCGCTGTAATACATCTCTAGTTTGTCGGCGCTGCCACAGGACACACTGCTTCCACTTGTGAAATGTGATGTAATTCTGACTGGGTTAAACAGCTGGCTGGTACTGTATGGTGCCATGAAATATGTACCTGTTGATGTAGATTTGAACAGTTCAAAGGTCTCGTCCAGACAGCTCAAAGGGACAGAAGGCCATTAACAAGGTTGACCTCTCCCTAGAGCCAAATTGCAAGCATTCTTGCATGGTACACAGGGGTGAAACCCACAGAGCAATGTATGACAGTTTGATGAGTGACTGAGAATGAATTCCATTTAGAGATTATGTAAAGCCATTAAGGTGGTGAGATCGTAAATATGGACTATATCTGCAGCTGTGAGCCATCAATTAACACAGCAGGAGTAGGTTTCACATCCCATTTCATTTCAACAGGGAGACATTAGCCTCTTTTAACCATGTGAAAGGGACTGACTGTGAATTGAGAATACAGTGCCTTTCTAATTAATTAATTAAATGAATGAAATCACACATACAAGTAACAAATTACTCCTCTCTACGTAATTAAATATTATTAATATGTTAGAAGCACGGCAGGCAGAGATATAATATATATATAATTTTGAAATCACCTGTGGCTAGTTAACATGTCTATTTTGCATCTCACCATGCCTTTCTTCCAAAATCACAATTTCATAACATGGCAATAGGGTGCCACCTACAGGTTGTATGTGGAAATGCTTTGGAGATATGCATGACAGAACTGACAGATTATTTACATAATTATCGATATAATTTGACACCATAATTAAATAGGTGATGGCAAACAACACAAAAAAAATCCTCAATCACTATCTACACGTATTAGTTTGTTGACCTAGACCAGTTCATTTTGGAAAATGTAGGTGGGAAAAGTGCAAAAAGGACCTGAACTCATGTAGGCTCTTGGTCTATGTTAAATATGAGGTAACATGTTTCAAGGTGATCTGTCCCCAGCACATGCTCAAATTGTGGTTGTAAGTCCTTTGGGGTGAACCCGTTAACAAAGTGCCCACTGATCTCCTTGTAAAGGGACGGCCCCACGTCCTCTGAAAATTGAACACAATGACAGAGATACTCATTTATTTGTAGCAAATAGAAGCAAATACTCAGAAATATAAAATGATATATATAATCATGTTGAAATTGCTTTAACTTCTTTAACAGTTCTGAGTTGCTCCACAGAGTTTGTACGGATGCATCCTTAACATAATCAATTCATTTGTTACTCTGCAGAGACACTTTTTGTCACCTCTCCAATCCGAGCTGATGTTATTTAAGACAAGCCAAACAATGTGAAGTTACCCTTTAGTGTAGCTATGTCAGTTATCGGACAGTGTCAAACATCGGCCATTCTGTTAAACAATCAAAATGCTAAGTTGAATAATGGATTAACAATCTATAAATTCCGTTTAATAATGGATTCACATGACAACGCGACATTTGCTGACAACACACGCCGTCCGATAATTAACCGTTACAATAAGTGTCTACAGCTGAGGCCCTCTTTTACAGAGGAGGCTTTGCACTTACCTAGGTACCTCTCTCTCAGGACTTTCATTGTGACAGACAGACCACCGGCATCTTTCAGGTGCACCTCCTCCTCAAAGTCATCATCCTCCACTGACATCTCCATGGCAACTTTGGCATTACTGACGACATCTATCAAATCTTCTTCCTCTTCCTCTTCAAAGTCATCGGGGTAGTCAGTGAGGTCGGTTTCACCCGCTGCACCTGTGGCAAATGGGAACCAATCTTGGGAGTCACATGTCAGAAATTCCACCGATACTGCTGTGCATCTTATTACTTTATTTGTTTACAAATGACAGATCCTCAGTGTTACAGTTAATGTGTTTGTCCTCACAGATATTACACAAGAATAATATAACTGCTATGCTATTCAATTGAAGGGACATTGTGCTTTCTTACCACATGACTCATTGAGGGCATCCTCAACTGTTGAATGATGTGAATTGGACTCCATTTGGTCCATGCTGTCCTCAGTGGAGGACAAACTTTCTTGATCGTCAAAGTCCTCTGAGTAGTCTGAGCTTATGGACTCTTCGTCCTTGTCAGTTTCATGTCCATCCTCATCCTCCTCCAGTGTGGAGACCAGTGGTCCAGCTGATTTAGTATTACCATCATCATCCTCCACGCTGCCTACCGCAATGCCCTGTTTCCCAGGACACTGATGCTCACGGCCAGCTTCCTCTTTGGGCAGGGCTGGGCAGTCAGTGCACATCTTACTTAGCTCAGTTTCCCGATGCTGGACGAAATGACTTAAGTGCTCTTGAACATAGGCAGTGTTCAGTATGCTATTAGCACTTGGTCTGTTCTCCGGCACGTCATTCAACATGGTCTTGATGAGTGTATGGAGAGCTTTGGAGTAACAATCTGACACAGGTTCATATTCGCCTTTGATGATCTTGTAGAACAAACTCAAGAGGTTTGTTGCATCGAAAGGGCAGTGGAGGGCACATATCTCATAAAGTAAGCAGCCAAGTCCCCATATGTCAGACTTGGAGCTGTATGGGACATCCCGGCAAAGCTCCGGACTCAAGTACCTGGGTGTGCCTACACATGTACAAGCTAAGTCCAATGTATTGCTCATCATCTTTGAAATTCCAAAATCACCAACCTTTAGAATTCCTTTTTTAGTTAAAAGGACATTGGAAGTCTTGATGTCTCTGTGTAGAACTTTCGCTGAGTGTATAAAGCTGACAGCCATGGTGACCTGGACAAACCATTCCATGACTTTCTCCTCTGCAAAATAGTCCTTTGGTTTACGTGTTTGAATTTGCTCCTCCAGTGTGCCACCATCACAGTAGTCCATCACAATGTAAATCAACTGGTTCGTGGAATCAAAAACAGTGTCGTTCCATGTGACCACGTGGGGATGCTTAAGTTTCTTCAGTATCTCGGCTTCTTGCAGAACAGCCTCTTTGGTCCGAGCTTTATGCGAACTCTCGATACCTATTCTCTTCACAGCATACAGCTTGCTTGTTTCGGCATGCTTCATAAGAAATACAACAGCTGTTGCACCCCTGCCGAGGGAAAGTATGCTCTCGTACGTTTCCATATAGAGCCAAAAAAAAAAAACTATAATTAAGTTCTCTGGTATCAGATAACGTCACTAACGTAAGCTAGGTTCAGTAAAACGTGTCCTATGATCTCTGGTCCACTCCGAGGCAATACAAAATAGCTGCGGAGATCAGGGAAAAAATACTTTACAGGAGATGGTTCATATTACAACGTTATTGCCGCTATTTGTTACATTACAACAATTAAGCCTAATCTTAACGTTGCCCAATTTCAGTGGCTAGCTAACCGTTAGTCATTAGGATTCCTTAGCTACAGCATTTTCTGTTAATGTCCAGCTGACACTAGTCTATTCAGTCTCAGATGTTGCTGCTTTTTTCACTTTGAAAACAGAACTCTCCATACAGGTTATTTTCTCAAAGATATCATTTAAGTAAACGCAAACCCTCTCAGGTGCTCACAGGCCTCGCTTGTTTAACTCTTGTCACTATAACAACAGGGGCAAGAGAACTTCAGAACTGCTCGTTGATTGGCCCATATTTCTTGTCACCTCCCATTCGTGAACTGTCCTATGCCGCTGTTCCCTCTCGCTTTCACATCACTCAAGCATGCGCACGACTGTTTGAGTGAAGGGGATGAGGGGCAATCTATTCTCTATTGGGAGACTAGACACAAGGGAGCGGTGACATGGACCACCTGGTCTGCTCTGAACGAGCATGTCACTTGCAAGGTAGTGTCTTTAACGAGCCAATGGCAAAAGATTATGATTTACCAAAAATGTATTTACTCTACTTAAGTAACCTCTACTTACTACTGTTTACTTGTAAATTAAATGAAGGGACATGCATCAGCCATGTAGTTGCATAATTAGTTTTATTAAACAATAACTTGGCAAATAAAAAGACTTCTGATAAGAGTAAAATATAGTTTACACAAACACAATAAAACCAAATACAAACATTAAAATAGCAAAACCGTTAAATAGATTCATTACCAAATTCTTTATTCAGACATTTTGACACCTAAGTGGTAGCTTTATCTTTGAAGATGTGGACAGATTCTCTGGTAGCTTTGATAGGCCGAAGGACTCATCTTTGTTGCCTTTCTTCTTTTAGAAAAAAAAAAAGGAGGGAGTGATGAGTGGTTTCGTGTTTACAGTTAACAAGTGCGCACATACACACCACACACAGAAATAGGCAAGAACATGATGACTACAGTATATGGATCTACAAAGATTTATTCAACTTTACTCACCTTAAAGAAGGGAACCCTGCTGCCTTCTTGGCACATGATGTTCTCATCCCCAAATGACTGTTCTGTGAGGTTACTGCCGCTGCAACTGCTAACTTCACAGTCGTCAAAGGAGTCCTTCACAAACAGAAAGAGCACTTTAAGTTTTTTTTTAGCAGTGTCAGACTTCCTTTCTTAGCAGATCTGAAAGAGGGGTGTATATAAAGCAGACATGGGTATTTCTTGTCAGTACCTGGTCAACAGGTATCACCTCCTCCTCCTCCTCCTCCTGCTCCTCCTCCTGCTCCTCCTGGGTGGTGCATTGGGTCTGCTCCTGCTGCGCTCTGAACTGCTTTAGCAGTTCGCCACGGTTACGGGACCTGACCAGCTCACGTGGATACACATATTCCGTCTTCTTGGGAGTGCTACCTGATATGCAGAAGAAGATAAGCACAGAGCTAAGACATTTTCTTTTAAGAGCATTTTAGACTGAGGCTGTGTTTTTTTTGAGCTCTTGGTTAAGTCTGGGGTTGCTCTATGGTTTTTGGTCAAGTCTACCCCTAATTTGAACTCGGTCTTCAATTAGTGTTTATTTTGTTTATCTATGCATTACCAAATCTCCCTTTTATAACTGTTCGGTTTTGCTTGCTTATCTCACACACACACACACACACACACACACAGAAATAACAATCATAAAAAATTAAGTTGACTTGACCTTAATTAGCTCCCAATATCAACAGTTCTAATTCAAACCTTATACAGGATTACCACACCTTCTTAAACATCAAATTCAAGGGTAGTACAGGGACTTAAAACTCCCAATACAGCATAGTTTGAGACACAGTTCAAGGTTATTTACTGTTACAACATGGAGAAGTTTTATAAGGAGAACTAGGAGGCTTTACAGAAGCTCAGAGACAACAATTAAGAGAGGCTTGAATGTGTGAGAACACTTCTCAATTATGCTGTGATACTGATACAGCAGATTGTGTGGTCTCTTGCCTTTTCTAAACCAAAATATAGAAATGTAAGCACTTTCAATGACCGATACTTGAATGAATTCCAAAAGACCCATGAGAAGCCTGCCACTACCAATTTAACTTTTGCCACTCTGCTGCCTCAGCGAGAAGCTGGTTTCGTTGGAACGAACTGTCTAGCACTACCAGAGCAGGGGCGGGGCGTCCCTCTCTACCTTCAAGGAGAGCACCTTCCTTCCTAAACTGGCACTTGGACTAGTGCTTAACTTGCACTTACAGCGGTCACATTTCTGCACTTTTTTCTTTCTATTTTATTTCATTTATTTTATTTCCTATGTAAAGTGGTATTTATTGTTACACCAGGGTTCTAATGCTCGTAGCTTGACTGTTCTCTCCCTTGTAAGTCGCTTAGGACAAAAGCGTCTGCTAAAGGACTTAATGTAAATGTCCTCTCCACCACTCACCAGTGGGCACATCCGGCTTGAGCTCCTGCAGGAAACCGTGGACCGTGTCCCTAGTGCCAGCCACCTGGGAGGACAGACACTCCTTCTGCTGCTGCAGGGTGAGGCGATCATGGCCCGACTGCTCCTTAATAGCAGTCACAAGTACCTCCACGTCAGCCCGCCGCACAACGAGGCACTCTCTCAGCTCCTGCAGCTCCTCCTCAGCATGGGAGCTGATATTCTGAGACATTTCGAGCAGACAGGGAGATACGAGGGAAAAACCATGAACTTTGATACTCTAAAATGGGGCCCCTTCACAGACCTCTCAAGACACAGGTGTTTGTTCTTCATGTTCTTTTCACATTTTCTAATTTATACATTGAGAATTCAGACTCTGGAAAAGATGAGACTTGAAGACGCCACCCAAGCTCCCCAAGGTGCTGCTTTTCTTCAAGGTTTGACAGACAGTGACGAGTTTGTGGCGCTCAGTCTATTCAGCCAGCCTCCTCATATCTGATTACCTGTTGAAGGCCCCGTTGAGCTTCCATGTTGGCCTGAATGAGGGTGACCTGCACCTGGGTCCTGGATTCAACCTCAGCCTTCACTGTGGAGCACCACTGGAGGGCTCCATCTTCTAGAGTGGTGAGGGCTGTCTGGACAGAGTGGCAGTAGCCCTGGGACTCCTCTATGGTCTGGCTCAAGTCAGCAGTGGCTCTTTGGGTTCCAGAGATCAGCTCCTCAGTGCTCGCTTCCAGGCGGCCCTGGGCTACCCTCACCACTCCTTCGGCCTCAGAGCATTTCCTTAAAGGGGTCAAGAAAACACAGCAATCAGCAACATACTTCCAGACGATTCAAATCTCCCAAGTTCAGTACAGCAATCTATTTGACTTAAGTTCCCAGCAAATTACTCGACAGTGGATGTAATCATCAATTCCCAAAAATTGATGATTACAGAGAGTATGTACAGTGATACAATAATATATATATATATATATATAGGAGTAAAAAAATAGAACTGTAACAGGCCTTAATGAGAGCATGTTTGTGGGCTACTTGACCCTCACCTCTGCAGAGTACTGTGGAGCTCCTGCACAGGCAGCCCCAAAGCATTGGTTGAGGTCAGGAGGCCATCTGCATCCTCCTGCACCTCCGCAGTCAGCACACTCATTTGCTCCGTCAGCTGCTTCAGCATCTAGGCAGAGAGGAGGTAAAACATGAGCAGTTGAAGGCCAACCATGAATTTACACACACATAATAAAAAAATAATTAAAAAAAAAAAAGTTAGCTGAGCTGAACTGGACCACACATTTAAAATAACATTAAAGACCGTTTTGACTCACTGCGTTCTGTTTTTTGGAGCTTTGGCTGATCTTCATCTTCATCCTGTCCAGCTCTGCTTGAAGAGAGTCGATTCCATCCACAGCAGTCTGTCTCATGGAAGCGAACGCTTGAATCTGGTCCTTGGAATCTGTCTCCAGGTCATTCCTCAGACCCACCATCTAAGGAGTAGAAAATGCAGTTGACACAAAATGATGGCACAGTAGTGTCCATGAGGGATACGTTCCAAGACCTATGGATGGATAGTAGAGAACACCATATATAACTTTAATGCACGTACATTCCTATGAAGTAAAATGTATAAATAAAATATGGACAAAAAAAAACAATAGTTCATAATAAATTAAACGCTTATAACATATATATAACAACTATAGTAAATATTATGTGAATGTGGTCTCTCTTGAATGAACAGGACTGCAACAGATGATGGAGCAATGATAAATATCTTGGACAACGTTTTTCCCTTTTCCCTGCCTGCCTTCCTTCCTGCTACGCCTTAGCCCCTCTTTTTGATAAAACATGAAGGAAATGAGGACGGAGTTGCAACGAGGATGGGGGTATCAAGGACAGACATGCATGAGAAATGACCTTGAAGACAAGTCACATATTAAGCACACCAGTGCTGAAAGGCTAGAGTGGTGCAGAATTTAAAACCTATGAACCGTTCATTTTCCACTTAGAGTAACATTAACAATGACATTTTTGAGGTATGGTTTTGTAGGCAACTAGTTTTGGTACAATCCTCAAATTCATTTTGATAGCATATGGTCATGTGAAAGACATATAAACACCTGTGACTTCCCTACTAGACATCCAGGATATGCACTATGTAGTTATGTGTATCCTGGCTAGAACACCTTGCAAAAATGGAAGAAAAGCTTTCACAGCATGATATTGCCAGCTAAACTGCCAAAAGACACCAGATAGTGTGTTGGCAAGCTTCAATCAGTGTCAACTGGGCTGTTGGTGTTTGCAAGGGCTCTGCATGCCTTTTAGTTAGTAGTAAGCTTGCTAGTTTGCAACAGAACGCCTTTTCACTGCGATAATATTTTCGAGCCGCAGATAACTGAAACCACGGTTACCAAATCAGCAGATAGGGGGGTTCCACTGTACTGTAACAATTCTCAAATTCATAAAACAATAAAAAAAAAAACTACTTAAATCAGCAACAAAGAACACCAGTTCTAGTAGGGAAGGAGTTGGGGAGTAAACCAACCTTCTCAAGAAGCCCATGGAAAGCCTGTAGCTGCAGTTTAAAAACATCATGTCGCTCCAGAATTGCACTGAGCCCTGGCATTGATTGTGCCATCAGGACGTCTTGCAGATGGAGTCTGTGTTCATCCTGCAAGACACGCAAATACACTTAACATTCAGTTGTTCTTAGCGGCCCACCACGCCCCAAATGGGCTGGATTCACCCACCATTGCCTTGTGCAGAACTTGTTTTGTCTCCTGACACAAGTTGGTCTGGTCCAGTATCCGAGCCTCGCACTGCTTAACACTCTCCTCAACGGCACTCTTCACATTGACCACCAGAGCCTGCGTGTCCAGAGCAGCCTGTGTACAGGCCTCATCAACCATCCCGTGAAGTTTGGCTGGTGGGGGAGAGAGAGAGGAAGAAAGGTTGAACAGCAGAACAGAACAGCAACCGCAACCTTCTGTGTGAAAGGTTTAGCCACACCATTTTCCTTCCAGATAGTGTGAGCACATTTGAGTAAACAAGTTATTTTTCCTCTTGCAATGTGCTTGCATTACAGTACTGGAGGCTACTCCTGTGTGCAGAAAAACGGGATGTGCTCAGATTAAGTGAATGTTACGTAGAGGTTGTGGAGGCCTTCACCACCAGGCAGCACGAGGGTGTTGACACGAATCCCCAACAGGGTGAAAACACCTTCGCAAAACACAGTAATAGCAGACAGCATGGAGTTTCTCTGTAGGATCAGAATATAAACACACACGCACACACACACACACACACTCACATGTGGTGGTGTTGAAGTTATCCACCATAGACAGGTGTTTGGCATTGTTCTCTTGAATGGATATCTGCATCTGGCTGCAGCAGGTGTTTATACGCTGGGTAAAGCCCTGCTGCACAGTGGAGTTGTGCGCCTCAACCTCTCGCTTCCTGTCCAGTTTGGCATGGAGGCCAGACACATCACGGACACTGACCTCAGCTGTGGTAAGGAGCTACAAGGACAATAGGAGGTTTTTAAAAGGTTGAACTTGTAAATCCAGAAGTAAATATGAATTTTTCTGTATAACTTGAGTATAACTTGAGGAAGCCTGAAGGAGGGGTGAACAGAAGGAGAGCATCATAAGGGAGACTGAAACAACTGTATTGTTTTTAAACATTTGGCTAGGCAAACACAGCAGTTTAACTCACACCAAGTACCAGATGTTCGGTCCAATTATAATTCTGAGGTTCTGTTCAGTATAAAAGCTAGGCTAGGAGCCAATGCAACTCTTGAGTTAATTCACAGCAGTGCATTACCTGATTAGCAGTGCTATGCAGCGCTTCCTCTGTGCTTGAAAGCTCTGAGGCAATATATTGCTCTTGACTGAGCTCGTCCCTTGCTTGCTGCAGGTCTGTATGGACCTCCTGGAGATGGTGACTAGCCTCTTGAAGTTCCTCTGTGCACTGGTCAAGTTGCAGTTGGTTGACTGAAAACAGCCCAGTGACCTGATACAGGGTGTGAATTTTTTATTAAAAAAGAAAGAAAAAAAGAAAGAAAGAAACAACACGTAATACCATCTGAGCCCTTTTGGCCAACAGGGGGCAGCATAGCATCAGAAAGCATTTTTATGACGCAGAGAAAAAGAAAGGAGGATACTGCGGTGAAATTTGAAAAATACTTACACTCTTCAGCTCCTTCTCTATGGCTTCAATTCTATCGGCATACTCAGTGATCTGCGCCTCCTGAGAGGCCAGTCTACTGTTTAAGCTCCTACAAAGCAACAAAGTTGAAACTTATTTTACTTTGCCCACATACCTTAAGACTTAAACTGCTGAGAAGAGAAAGTGAAGGATTAATTGCCGAAATTGTCACCCACTCAAAGTTGTCAGAAGACAGGTAAACTCCATGCTTGTCACGAGAGGCAGTCAGATCACGTTTCAAGCGTTCAATTTCCTCTGTATACTCCTGTAATGAAATGTTTTGGTTTGTTTTTTTTGGCAGAAAATTAAAACTGGTCTTTCTAAATTGCACATTATCTAAATATTTCTACCTTGATAAGGGCCCTCTTGGTCATTTTCTGGTTAACTTCAGGTTTGTTCATAATGTTCTTTGCACGACTTGCATAGTCCAGAGTGCTCACAGTTTCCTAAGGACAACAGACATTAATATAAGCCATTTTGAAACAGCCATTTTCTTACAACCAATAATCAAATCAAGTTAACGTCCAACCTCTTGGTTGATGGAGGCCGGGGAGACGGTGGCGATGATGGACGTCCTGGTGTGGCCACCCAGTGAATCCTGCAGGATGCGGGTAAGCTTAGACTCCCTGTACGGCACGTGTGGCGCCTTCTCCACCAGCGCGGTGATCACCCGGCCCAGCGTCAGCAGAGACTGGTTGATGTTGCCCGCCTCACGGGCACGCTTGTCCACCGCCCCGGACCGGCCCACATTCTCACTGCCAGCCAGATCCACCTACGGGAACGACACCTCTGGGATGAGTGAATTACTATCACACTCACAAACAGCTTTTTCCCCCAGGCCGTAAGGCTTCTGAATCAGCAACATTGACCCACTGAACAGCCGTCATCAACATGTACTTTCCGCTCTCCCACTCATACGACTACACTTACTTCATATGTATGCACATATATTTTTTTGTTTGTTTCTTTGAATAAGACGAGTTGTTGGACTCATTCAAATCAAGGGTTTTCAGTTCTTAACTGATAGATAACCTCGAAAAACAATCATAGTGAGGTTAACATAGTTAAACAGTAAATCAAAAGATCTATCAAAAGATGATAATAGTGAAGCTTACCAAGTTAAGTTTCCCGATCTTCACCAACTCCTCTCCCTCTGGGGTGACCTCCCTCATATGAATTGTGACCGTGAAGACAGAGTGTGAACGACTACCAAAATGTAAGAATGGATTAGTTACACAAATGATGAACTATTTGACAGCAGCAACACTTTGTAAACTAATCCACCTCCCACATAGAATGCAAGACTGGGTGTGAAGGTGCTCCCAATTCAGGCACTACACATAAACTGTATACACAGAGGTTAATATTACAGGAAGATCGTACACAGTAGTTGGAGTCTGTACCTTGAGTACGCATTCATTAAAGTGCAGGCTGTTTTCCTCTTGGCAGTACCCCTCTTCATAATTTGATAAACCTCATTCTTATTGTGCACAGTGATCTCTTCCAGTCCCTTCACAATGACGCCTCGCTGAGAGAATGGGGGGGGGGGGGGGGGGGGGGGGGGAGCCTTGGTTAAAAATGTGACGGTCATAGAAAGGGTCAACATTACCACTCTGAAGTCCAAGACCTGCAGCCACAAGACTAAACTACAGGTGGACTTAATCAACTATAAATAATTAAAGAGAAATGACTAGAAGACCTTGTTTCGAGGATCGTCAAAGAGCTGAAGCCGCTCCGACATGTCAGAGCAACTGAGCAGGTCAAACAGTTCTTCATTGTAGATCTCGAGTAAGGAGACCTTGACAGAAAACTCAATGCCACTGGCAGCCAGCTTCTCGAAGATCTGATGCAGAGTACGTGGAATAATACCAGCAAGAGGATCCTGACAGAAGAGGAGGACACATCATAAAATGTCAGTTGTAAATCGGCTTCTTGCTGCAGTATTATCAACTTTGAACTGGCCTCTCTTCAGACGGAGTTTGAGGTTTCTCTACCTCCTCCCATGTGAACTCTTCATCAGGAGATCTCTCCCCCTCCATCGTGAAGGTTTTTCCTGTACCAGTCTGACCATAGCTGAGAATGAATGGACACACTGTTCAGTCATAGAGTGCCACTCTGAGGCGGTTGTCTGATTAACAAGCACAGTTATTAGATTTGACTAATAATAAACGGGGACTCGATTAGGTTGAATCACATGGGACAATTAAGTATTCTATGTGGAACTCTGTACTGAGATATGACATAAAAACCATAATGCGACTTACGCGAAAACGGTACAATTGTAGCCCAATATCACTTCGTCTAAAATAGGACACACGACACTTCTGTAAACATCAATCTGCTTTGACGACGGTCCAAACACCTTAACACCAACATGGAACAGGTTAAAATGAGAAAAAATATATGCATTTGCAAATTGTCTTTCAGCATTCACTAAACTTTTACCATGTCAAATGTGTAGGTCTTCTTGGCACTTTTTTCTGCAAAACCTCCAGTTCGAACAGTTACTTCTTTTCTGTTTTGCTCGCAATCGATGACTCCATGTGAGCCAGACTTGCGCTCCGATGCGTTGAAAGGCCTGTAAAAACATGGTAATGTAGACGCAATGCTACCCATATCATTTTAACCAAATACATAGTTTGAGAAACTTACCTGCATCGTACAACCACTTGGATGTTTTTACCCTTTTCGTCCCGTTTGTTACAACTTGAATTCATTATTAAAGAGCGCCTACGATTATCCAGTTTCACGTGCCAAATGAACAAAGCAGTTTATTCTCGAGACCAGTATTTGCACCGGGATTGTAACGTACCTAAGTAAGCCAAAAGTAGTGGTGATAGCGGTGTTCGCTTCCGCAAAAAGAAAACGTTTAACAAGCACAAACAGCAGACAGCTGTTTAAAATAGCGATCTTCAACCAGAGCGCCAATCAATTAAACGTATCATGTATACTGAAACGTGATTGGTTGAGAACATTTGTTGACGGCACTGATGCACTAGACTAGAGCCATGTATCGTATTCACGAGAATGCGCTTTACTTGCGCAGTTACCGCATGTGCTTTTGAGTCTTGGGGAAGCCAGAAGTCGTGAATGAGAACAGCAAGATTTTGAGTCTGTTGTGTTTTTGTTGTGACAGGTTGATTTAAGTGATCGTATAGCGTGCATGGGAAATGCCACCTAAAGGAAAGGGTGGTAAGGGGGGCAAAGGTAAGAATTAGGAAAACCTATAAGAAAAGCAATAGCGTTCAGGCTAATACGCCTGTAGTATTTTTGCTAGCTTTCAGACTAGCTAACGTTAGCTGGCAGCACTACAGTAGTGAGTAGATGTCTTACCATATTTGATAAAAAATATTCTACAAACAATTTGGGCAATTATGAAGACAGTTGTCCTTTCTATGAGCCGCCATCGCATAGTGAGATCGCTGATTCATTGTTTTCCACTCCTGTCCACCGCCTTGCATTATGTATGAAGAGCACAATCATAACGTCCCTGATATAATACAAAGTGCCTGGTTAGTTGGGCATCTGTTAGGGACCGGGAGGACATTACTAAGTTAAATTGTAACACTACTTATTTTTCGAACACTTTCCAGGGGGTGGTGGAGGTGGTGCTTCTGGCAGTGGTGACACGGAAAAGAAAGAGAAAGCTCAGAAAGGAGGCACTGCTGTCAAGGTAGAGGGGACACCATCATCTGCATCTTTCACATTAGGATTTTCATGATGTCAAATTGTATAAGTTCAAAAACAGTAATGTTGTAAAGGTCACATGTATTGTAATGTAGTTGTAACTTAGAACAGTGTGTTTATTTCTGGATAATGTCCTTGTGAAAGTGCATAGATAATTTGTATCTTGCAAGTATAAACACTGCCTTACCTAATCCCATGGCTCTCGGCAGTTCAGGCTGAGGGGTCTAGAAAGCAGCAGTGGATCTAGAAAATATGCGAATAAAACACGGTGCTGAAGCAGAATCACTCCACTTCCCTAAACTGATGTTTAATCTACCCTCTCACGAACCTGCTTCAGCCTCTTCTGTTTTCATTTTGCTGAGAGAGGTTACAAAGATTGAGCTCCAGCAGGTGGATGGTTTAATCTACTGAAATGTAAAGCTTATTTTTGGCCACAGATTTGTGGATGTGTTTCTACAAAATATGTTTGTCATAAACGGCTATTTTTGAAATTATTTACAATGAAGCTGTGTCCCACATAAAGTGCACCGACTACCAGGCTTCTCTGTAGGTGCCAATCCTCACAATCAGGAAGTCCCAAAAGATGATTGCAGTTACCGGTGCCTTCTTTGGAACAATACGGTTATGTGGATAGATCTGTGATGTTTCATTTTATTAAAGGCGCCTGAGGCAACATTAGAGGCTTGAGACTCGAAAAATAAACGTTCAATTTCTAGTCTTTTTTACACGTAGTAAGTTTCAATAACTCCATACCATTACATATCGAAATTCAAGGAGCAAAGATGAGACGTAGTTATGTGGTGAGAACTAATAGAAAATTGCGCTGCCAGCACCGCAAGTGGGGAGAGGCCATTTATTTCCAAAGCTTTATTTATTGGTGGCACACAAAAATGTTAGTGTCATTTTATCACCACCCTGAATCATAACAAACAAATCTTCATCAGCAATGGAAGATTAGAGGAGTGAAGGCAAATTTGTCACATTTTAAAAATGTGATAATAATATGATCCATAGATGTCAGAGACTGGTTCTTTTAGCCTTCTGTAGATTAATGTGAATTGGTCAGTTATGTTTTGCAGTACTGTGTCTGTGCCGTGTGAATACAAAAAAAGGACTAGTTTAGTCATTGACTGAGATGTTTGCTAAGGGTTTTGGGTCCCCAGCAGCTAGTTTAGTCATTGACTGAGATGGTTGCTGAGGGTTTTGGGTCCCCAGCAGCTGGTTAGAGCTACTATCATGGACGTGAAGCAGGACCATGAGCTCAGTCATGGCCAGGTTCTTTTTTAAGATTCATGAAGCTAATCCGTACGTGGCTAGAGGATTTTATGATCTGCTCTATAACACTTGCTAGTCATTTCAATGGACTTACTTGGGTTGGTTGCCTTGACAGGTCCGTCATATTCTTTGTGAAAAACATGGAAAATGTATGGAAGCTATGGAAAAATTGAAATCCGGTGTACGCTTCAGTGAAGTTGCTACCCAATACAGTGAAGACAAGGCCAGACAAGGGGTAAGTAACACTTTTCCCTTGAGCTCAAGGAAGGATGTAACTGTTGTTGGAACCTCAGCTGCCACACCCATTCTGTTCCAGCAGATGGCGCACCTGTGCAGGGTGACTTGACAAGCATGTGGAACAACTGTGACGCTTTGCGTCAGTGTGTTTATTGCATAACTCGCTTAATTCTGCACCATTAAACTGTGTCTCTTTCTGTGCTCATCAGTGTACCAGTTTTAGATTGAAGATCTCATTTCAGATTGTTATCCCACACCTGTGCACACATTGTGTACTGATTGGTGTGCAGATGTAATTTGCAGAAATATTCTAACGATAAAAGCTCAGAAGACATTCATATTAACTCATGTTATATTGCTTACTTTGTCAGAGCAAGGCTTAATAATACTACATCAACAGGGTTCCATTCCATTGAGTGTTGGTACTGCTGATAAATGTAGTCATTTCTCGACAGCTCTCAGCCTGTGGCCAATATATATTATTCAAATGAGTAAACAACTGTACTTTGCATGTGACAGGGCGACCTGGGCTGGATGACAAGAGGATCGATGGTGGGCCCGTTCCAGGAAGCTGCATTTGCCCTAGCTGTTAGCTCAATGGACAAACCTGTGTACACAGATCCACCTGTCAAGACGAAACATGGCTATCACATAATCATGGTCGAGGGGAAGAAGTGACCAAGCCTACACCGATCGTGTAGAGTTTGGAGCTGGAGCTTTAACAGTGCCCCATTTGCTTAACATTTGATTTGATTTGAAGAGTTTATGGTAGATTTTGTTGAAGATTTTGTTCAGAGGTGCTGTGAGAAACATTAAAAATAAAATACTTTCGTGTATTGTTGAAGATGAAGTATGTGTGTGTTTATTTTGGATGAGACAAATAATTTACAGTATGCTTCAGGACACTCTAAAGCATACAATGCACATGACGTACACATTTCTATCAACTACTCAAAACTGATTTAATATTACCATGCTAACACTAGTGTTTGAGAGCATCCCATTTCCCTCATGTATACTCTGAAGAGTATAATGGAACATTTTGAGTAAGGAAGAATGCTGGGGTTTTAAAAAAAAAATGGACTGCTGATTTTTATTGGTGGAAAAATAGAACTGTGCATACACACAGTAGTTAGTCTGATCTTTAGGAGTTGAATTGATATCAGCTGATGAGAATGATTGAATGATTCATTCACTTACTCGTCGCTAAATGATTAATTTACCTATTCTTCTAACCTTGTGGTAACACTCAACCAGAATTTTCTAAGCAACTGACTGAAAATGTGAAAATGACAGTAGCTGATTCCTTCACGGGAAGGCTTTACTGCACCGTAGAATTGTGCTCCATCACTCATGTGTGAGCTACACCTCTCCGTGGGTCCTGTGCAGTCATTTACGCGACAGTTTTACCTGTCTGCCAGCAAACAGGCAGTTTTAATTTTGCAGTTTTAAGTGTTCCAGATTTGGCCTTGTCCTCCACTGTTCCCTACAGCTACCATTTTGAACAAAATATTATTTGTCAAAGCCTCTTAAATTTTGCTGGTTGAATTAGGGTGACCTGACCTGGCCATTTCCAATCTGGCAACACTGAGCACTTTGCCACTTCCACTAGTAGGCTAACTAGTATCTTTTTCACATGCAGATGTCAAGTGCTGTTGTAAACCATGCAACTTGTGACTCGTTGCATGGTTTACAACAGCACATTACACAAATGTCATATGCTGTGGTAAACAATGCAACTAGTTAGTACTTGCATGGTTTACAACAGCACATGACAACTGCATGTAAATGCTATACACTACTATGCCCCCTCCCCTACGACGAAGTGTCCTCTTTTTCTCGAACTCAAATATGGTCACCCTAGTAAGTTGAATGTACTCTGAATTTAAATCCCCTAAAGTTGTGTATACAATTGTCTAGGTTGCAGAAGTGAGATAATCAGGAGCAGTAATGTTTGTGTACCACCTATTGTCAGGATTACAACATAACAATATTTGAGTATTGACAGGTCACTGTGACAAGTCATTTGAGGCCTACAAAGTCTGTGATGTAATGTTTACTAAGTAGTATATAAAATCATGAGCTACATTTACTGCCTTAACAGGTGGTTCTGGAGGAGATTCAAATATTCTATATTCTATATTCAATATATAGGCTACAGTGAATATATAAAGCACAGTAATCTTAGATATACGTATGTCTACCGCTGACAATGACAGGCAGGCTGGCATAAAGGTTCAACAAGGAAACCATGTGAATGTCGGGTCTTGTTGTGGAAGCTTATTGGCTCAGAAATATGGAGTCAGATGACGCAATTTTCCGTGTTTCCTCTGAGTGGTGAGAGCCGGGAAGGTTACTGTCGGTCAGTTTTGCTGGCTGAGACCAATGACTGTAAAAAAACATTGGCTGAGACACATCACGGCGACTTGAGTGTGGCGGGGCTGAAGGTAAGACTGTAACTAAACCATCAAGATAAGCGGGTATAACGTCAGCTTGGTACAACAATCGCATTACCAGCCTAATCTGTATTCAGGTAAATGTAACGGGTTTTGTCTTCTCTCGTCATGTCCCTTTTTGGTAGATTTTAACCGCTAGCTTGCCTGCTAACAATAGCGGGAAGGCAAGAGAGGTTAACGTTGCTTTCAGTTAGCGCACTGGCTAGCATATCATTATCGTGCTTTTCTCCAGTTTTAAATAGTTCATGTTTTTACACCAGTATCTACAAGGGATTTAGAAAACATCTGCCTATATAATTTCCGATTAGGTTTATCCTTTTGTGTCAGTAAGGCGTTTAGCTGTGTGTGATGCTCATCTTAATAGAATAGCCAAACATCCCACGAGTAACGTTCCACGCTGTTGTGGATGATGATAGTTGTCGCGGCATCTCAGTTTCTATGTGTCATGTAGTGCGCATTACCAAAGTCTTTATTATGTCTCAGATATTACCCTGATAAATTGAAATGTTTTCTGAATATCAGATTAAGTCATTTTTACTGCCGTACAGAATGTAACCAATTTTCTTCAAGAGAGCACCACAGTCACACGTAATTTAATTGCGTCTGCATAGTCCACCAACGTGAGTAGTTTAATTGTATAATGGCAGAACATTCTGAAATGCATCTGAGCGTGCGTAACAAAAGTGTGACCATACTTCTAGTTGTCTCTTTAAAAAAAAAAATGGTCGGACTTGGAAATAAAATTAATCAGTAGCTTTGGGCAAAATCGTTTGCTACATTTCTTAATTAGTATTTAAATAATAAAGTAAACTGTTTATTTGTCAGAGTTGAGGTGATTGTAGGATTTGTCAGAGCACACACATGTTCTAATTTTAATGGGATCATTCTCAAAGTTCTTGTCATTGAATCCCTGGATTGGTTAGGGTTTGGATTAGAAGAGCTGTATCCTCACCTGTGTGTGGGGTGAGCTTGAAGGCACACTGTCATTGGCTGTCTCAGTCCCCGCTGCATTGTGAGCTCCATGGACCAATAGCCATGAGGAAGATGCTTTGAATATGTGCTTTACTACAGAGGTTATCATTGATCTTGGGGTGAGGGATACAAACTCAATAGTCGGTGTGTCAGATGGACCAGTCAGTTCCATTCATCTAGTACACAGCTGTCATCTGTGTCTGCTGTTAATTTAGTTAGTGTGAAAGCCAGATATAGTTGCCTGAAAATAGTTTGTCAGGCACAGGATATTGCTTGTGTTGGCGCTCAACATGACTTCACCAAAATAACAACCTGCTTTAAGGTACATCCTTCAAACTTTCTCTGATTGTTACTGAGTTGAATGTTGGATGATTTTTTTCTTCTTTCTAGCCAACGATTTGTGTGTGCTCTGTACAGTAATTAAAATGTACAGGCTATAGGGTGTGGACTGGTGCTGTCTTGTTGCTGTTGGTCATTCGAGGCCATGCGGTGGTCATTTGAGGCTATGCGCTGGTCATTCGAGGCTATGCCCTGGTCATTCGAGGCTATGCAGTGGTCATCGGAGGCTATGCGCTAGTCATTCGAGGCAATGCGTTGGTCATTTGTATATGGTTTGAACTTTGCCTGCTGATTAAATCGAGATTATTCATTTTGATACAATCGGAATAATGAATATCCAGAGAATGTGCCATAGAATGTTCTGTGTGGTGTTGCTCTTTGCGCTCATGTACCTCTCTTGTTTTGTTTACCTGAAGTGACGATATAAATATTAGCTATTTGCAGTAAATATATATATGTTAATAATAACAAAGACTTCTCTAGCCCCGGCTCTTATCAGCGGGTTTGACCCCAACAGTATCTTTTGGGATTGTCTTTCTTTTCAGTAACTAACCCTTATAAACCATGCAAGACCTGATTAGATTAGATTAAACTTTATTGTCATTGCACATTGTGCAAATACTGAGACAACGAAATGCAGTTGTGATGCTATCAGAAGGGTGATTGAACAGAATTGTTTCATAGCTCAGATAAATGATTTTGTGGAAGGATCGGCTGAAAGATCTTGTTTTAAACGTGCTACAGGGGTTAAGGATGGTGTCACTAAAGTAAAGGAATAGTGAATCATTGAGTACACACTGCTATCTCCATGTATCTCGAACATTGTGTTTCATAGTTATTGGAAATCTAGGGTGCGGCTTTAATCTCTTAGCCCATGACTTTAATTTCTTTAGCCATAAGCAACATTAACAGGAGTAAGGTTGAGCCAGAAACAGCAAAGGGAATTGCCATTGGTCAGTTACATTGCTTTGGTTCTTACTGAAGGCCAAAGGCTGGATTGGGCAAAAGCACGTCAATTGAATTGGTAAAGTAACACTATGCAACAATTTCACACTTTTTGAGGTATGGTTTTATAGGCAACTAGTTTTGGTATCATCCTTATTCATTTTGATAGCATATGATCATGTGAAGGACTGATAATGTCAGGGATAATCACCCTTAACTGTTACTGTATTACCTCAGAATGAAGACTTCACAAACAGAAATATTATTAATAACAGACGTTAACTCTTGGCCCAGAGGAGTGAAGTGGCATGAACCACTCCAAACCAAACACTAACCTCTCTTTCAAAATACGCTGTTTTTTATTCAAAATAATGTCAGATTTAACATGAAGTCCCCTCCCAGGTCTTTGTTCATACATTTGGATAAAACCTGTGCCTTCCCCACTAGCCACCAAGGATATGCCCTATGTAGTTCTGTGTACCGGGCTGGAACATCCTGCAAAAATAGAAGAAAAGCTTTCACATGCATGACATTGCCAACTATACTGCCAAAAGACACCGGTTAGTGTATTGGCAAGCTTCTATCAGTGTCAGCTGGGCTGTTGGTGGTGTTGGCAAGGTATTTGCATGCCTTTTAGGTAGTTAGCTTACTAGTTTTGGAACAGAACTCGTACTGCTGCCTGAACTGGGTGGTGCAGATCTAAGAGAGAGTCTTGTGATCAGTGTCTGTCTACATTGTATGTGTGTTGCCAAGCTATTATCAGAATCATGATGTTTGGGTTAGGGTTTCCTATTATTAGGACTGTCTTTAAAATCAGGAAAAGAAACGCTCCAAGTACCAACACAGAATTCAAACAAATCCTGTGTGGCAAGCGAAAGAAGGAACTTGGGACACCAATTGTTGAATCTCTTTGGTTGCCTTTACTGCAGCACCTGCAGAGTAGCTCTGAAACGGTATAGATTGACATTGTTTGCAGTGATTGGGAGGACAGGAGAGTCTTTGTTTGATGCCCAGTGCTTTTTAGTGTGCGTCTTAAACAAACGTCTGTGACTTGTACTTTGGCCATGTGGCTTGGGCAGACGTAACTTCTGTTAACACAGTCATTCCACGATGTCAGGCAAACATGCAGACTTGGTGTGGGCTCAGAGTGAAGGCTAGAATTCCTCCAGTGGAATGGAATGTTTTATTTAATTTTGTATTTATTTTTAAATGAACGTAACGTTTAAAAAATGTGTGCACTTAAAATGATGTGGTCCACTTTCTCTTTCTCTGTTGCTTTGATGTTTCCCACCAGGCAGCCAAAGACATCTGAAGTTAACCTCAGACTACAAGCACTCTCTTGCGTTCGGGGCATCATTTTCTTCGTCCACTGCTGTCGCCCGGTCCTCTCGGGAGAGAGCCCAGCTCTCCTTGACATCTAGCTCACCTGCACTTCCTCCTCCTGCCACCTGCACTCCTCCAGGATGGGTGTGAAGATGGACCTCCAAACGGTGCTGCTCCTGCCCGTGCACCTGCTGGTGTGGCTCTACTCCCTCCTCACCTTCCTGCCATGGTACTTCATCACCGGTGCCCAGGAGAAGAATGCCCTGGCCAAACGCAACAAGGCCAAGTCTACCTCGGGCCAGCCGGAGGGGCCCTACCGCTCGATCGACCGCTTTGACAGCCTGGCCCAGATGGACTTTGCCGGGAAGGACACGCTGGACAAGCTGTTCAACCACGCGGCAGAGCGCTACGGACCCAATCACTGCCTGGGCACTCGGCAAGTGATCTGCGAGGAGAACGAGCCACAGACTAGTGGCAAGGTTTTTAAAAAGGTAAAACTCACTCATGTTTAAAGCATACAAGCTCACATAACACACGTCATAAAAGCACATACATACATACATACACAGACAGACAAACTCATTTACAGAGAACGAGCTCCAGACTAGTGGCAAGGTTTTTAAAAAGGTAAAACTCACTCGAAACATACAAGCTCACATAAAATACGTCATAGAAGCACATACATACACAGACAGACAGACAAAAAGTCTTCCTTAGACTCCTCCCAACCAGTCATGCTGGCTCTGCTCATGTGACTTTCATGTCTTATGTTTAATGTTTAAGGCCAAGTAGGATTCTGGCTGCATCAGCTGCACATGAATCACACTCTGTTCCAGCCCCATTGAGTCATTAAAGTGTCACGGCTCTCTCTTTCAGCTCATTCTGGGAGATTACAAATGGATCACCTACGAGGAAATGGACGTCATAGTGAGTCACTTTGGCAGTGGCCTTGCCGCTTTGGGCCAGCAACCCAAGAGCACCATCGCCATTTTTTGCGAGACTCGGGCGGAATGGATGATCACGGCCCAATCGTGCTTCAGACGCAATTTCCCCCGTAAGCCACCACTTCCTCTCTGTCTCCTCCTCCCTCACCCTTGCCACTTCCTGAGTGCGAGTGCTAATGCTAGACAAAGGGAACTTGTGTGATGCCCTGGCTGCAGTGCATTCCTAAATGGAATTCATCCCTATCTTGTGTCATCCTTCTAAACTAGGGTGGCTAATGCGTTTCTCTTTTTTTAAATCTTTGTTTCCTAATGACCTCTGAATGTTGTAGTGGTGACCTTTTATGGCACCCTGGGAGAGGAGGCCGTGGCCTATGGCCTAAATGAGTGTGGGGTGACTCACCTGGTGACCAGTGTGGAGCTACTGGAGACTAAACTAAAGGTGAGTGGAATATCTTAAAGTAATATTTACCCTCGCACTACCCTCAGGCATGCCCATATTGACATTAAGTAATATTAACCTGTTGGCTCAGACTTGGTTCATGCCACACGATATTTGTGCTGTTGGCACCAGACGTACGTGAAGACTATCTCCACCCACCATTGAAGATGTCCCTTCAGAATTAACAACAGAGGAACTGACTTAAACCTGCCTAATTGAGCATCTCTTGTCTCCTTGTTTCTCAGAATGTGCTTCCTCAGATCCATAACCTCAAGCACATCATATATGTGGAGAACAAGAAGATCAGCACGGCGGGCTACCCCGAGGGTATACAGCTCCACAGCATGGAATCTGTGCAAAAGCTGGGAGCTAAGCCAGAACATTGTAAGTGCAGCCTGCATGTCACTAAGCTTGACTTGTACAAGAGAGAGAAAGAGTGCCAATATGAGACTGGTATCAGATACCTGGTAGATTATGGTACCAGTTTGATAGATCATGTGAAATTTCTAAACATCGAAGAGGCCATTGACCGGAATTGGTTTGAGCACCACTTTGTCCCATCTCAATGCTACCTCTTTTGCAGTGAACCTGGAGATTGTGAAACCCAAACCCGCAGACCTGGCAGTCATCATGTACACCAGCGGCTCCACCGGAAGACCCAAAGGAGTCATGATCGTCCACAGCAACCTCATCGCAGGCATGACCGGGCAGTGTGAGCGGATCCCTGGCCTAGGGTGAGTCAACGAGGAGCCAACCACTTCCTATTGCAGTGAAAGTCACTGACAGACAGGTTACGTAATGTCCTCCTGCGTCAAGACCTCATACTGTAATGTGATGATGTGCTTCCTATTAGCCCGAAGGACACGTACATCGCCTACCTCCCCCTGGCTCATGTCCTGGAGATGACTGCAGAGATTTCGTGTGTCACTTATGGGTGTAGGATTGGCTACTCCTCCCCGCAGACCCTCTCCGACCAGGTAAATGCCCCTCGGATTTAACTACCACTCTCAGTGGGTTGGTCACAACTGATTTAACTACCACCCTCAGTGGGTTGGTCACAACTGATTTAACTACCACTCTCAGTGGGTCACAACTGATTTAACTACCACTCTCAGTGGGCTGGTCACAACTGATTTAACAACCACCCTCAGTGGGTCACAACTGATTTAACTACCACTCTCAGTGGGTTGGTCACAACTGATTTAACTACCACTCTCAGTGGGTCACAACTGATATAACTACCACTCTCAGTGGGTCACAACTGATTTAACAACCACCCTCAGTGGGTTGGTCACAACTGATTTAACTACCACTCTCAGTGGGTCACAACTGATTTAACTACCACTCTCAGTGGGCTGGTCACAACTGATTTAACTACCACCCTCAGTGGGTCACAACTGATTTAACAACCACTCTCAGTGGGTCACAACTGATTTAACTACCACCCTCAGTGGGTTGGTCACAACTGATTTAACTACCACTCTCAGTGGGTCACAACTGATTTAACTACCACTCTCAGTGGGCTGGTCACAACTGATTTAACTACCACTCTCAGTGGGTCACAACTGATATAACTACCACTCTCAGTGGGTTGGTCACAACTGATTTAACTACCACTCTCAGTGGGTTGGTCACAACTAATTTAACTACCACTCTCAGTGGGTCACAACTGATATAACTACCACGCTCAGTGGGTCACAACTGATTTAACTACCACTCTCAGTGGGTTGGTCACAACTAATTTAACTACCACTCTCAGTGGGTCACAACTGATTTAACTACCACTCTCAGTGGGTTGGTCACAACTAATTTAACTACCACTCTCAGTGGGTCACAACTGATATAACTACCACTCTCAGTGCGTTAGTCACAACTGCATTTGCTCTAAGTTCTTCCACCTCTTCTCCTTGCAGTCAACCAAGATCAAGAGAGGCAGCAGAGGAGACTCCTCCGTGCTGAAGCCCACCCTCATGGCAGCTGTTCCGGTGAGTTCTTTTGGAAAGTTAATGAGGTGATGCCTGGTGGACATTCCCTTAGTTGTAGCATTTACGTAACTAATGCATTGGTGCCCTTCGTTTACTAGGAAATAATGGACCGCATCAATAAAAATGTGATGTGCAAAGTCCAAGAGATGAGCTTCGTACAGAGAACCCTCTTCAGGTTGGCCTACAACTACAAACTGGATCAAATCAAGAAGGGCTACGATGCTCCCCTCTGTAACGCGTAAGAACATGCTTACACTCCTGTAGAAAAGTGCAGTGAGACTTTACTCAGTAAAGTGACCCTAGTTCTGTATGATCATTCCTCTTGTGGGGCTCAAATGGTATTCATAAATCAGGGAGGTTACATTGATTCTGCTAAAATGTATCTAATAAAAGTACTCAAACTTAAAAGCTTACATATGCGGTTAGTCACCTTTGGGTAAAAGTGTCGTTAAATGAGTCAATGTCATAAGTTAACGTAATGTTTGTCTGACCTTACAGGCTGTTTAAGAAAGTACGGGGCCTGCTGGGAGGGAACGTACGTATGATGCTGTCAGGGGGAGCGCCTCTGTCCTCGGCCACCCAGCGCTTCATGAACATCTGCTTCTGCTGTCCCGTGGGCCAGGGCTATGGGCTCACCGAGACCTGTGGAGCAGGAACCATCACAGAGGGTGAGGGAGAGCCCAGTGTGGAGCTACCTTGGCTGCACTATGTACTGTATTCAAGTTTATAAATACTTTTCTTTTGAGTAGATCTTTTGGGTAGAAATCTGTTAAAAAAATGCTAAAAAATGTAGTTTAGTTGTAAAAGGGTGTCAATGTATTCTGTACATCTTGTTCCTTTGTTTCAGGCAGTTTTTTTGTTTATTTCTGTCCATGACAATGCAAACACTAGGATTTTTCATTTTGCTTCAGTGTAACTACATAATGAGTACCTAAATATTATGTGTTGCACACTTACTGATGGGGTTGTAACATGTTAAATCAAATCTGTGGTGGGTTAGTCAATCTTTGTTTCTGAACCAGTGCCTTTGGAAAGTTATGCAGGTTGCAACTTGCCTAACAATGAATTCAAGACTAGTTACACAGTAGCTCAAGAATCGGAGGGAGTCATGGAAAAGGGTGGTGCTTACCTTGACAGTACGTGTTGTTGTTGTTGTTCCTAGTGGCTGACTACAGCACAGGCCGAGTGGGAGCTCCTCTAATCTGCTGTGAGGTCAAACTGAGAGACTGGGCTGAGGGTGAGTACAAGCGGATGTTTCTTCTTTCTCACTACACTAGTAAGTAAGTAAGACTTTATTTATATAGCACATTTCGTACAAGAGTTGCAATTCATAGTGCTTTCCATAAAATCAATAAAAGCAACAGCAGGAGCAATAAAATAATGGTCAACATCATATCAGAACCTGATGTTCCGATTGGCTTCTTGAAATATTAAAATCATAATAAAAGTAATAAAACCCTTCTGTGTACTACACTTCCTGTCAATGTCTCAGGTGCAACATCAGCCTGTAATAACAGAAGACTGTTCTGATCATCTTAAGCCTGATGTAATCTTAATAGACCTGTCTACTCGACCTTATCTTCAGGTGGTTACACCAAAAAAGACAAGCCCAATCCCCGCGGGGAGATCCTGATTGGGGGGCCTAATGTTACCATGGGCTACTACCGGAAAGATGGCAGCCTCAACGACGACTTCTTTGTGGATGAAAATGGCCAGCGGTGGTTTTGCACGGGAGATGTTGGAGAAGTTCATTCTGATGGCTGCTTACAGATTGTGGGTATGTGGCCTTATTGGGGATCCAGAATGTGTTGGACACCACAGCGCAGCCTTTGCCACGATGTCCATCGCAGACTTGCACATAGCGAGCAAACTAGTTATTGGTTGTGACGGCACTTTCAATACTGAATATTGGTAAAGAACATTGTGGACTGCAGCTAAGCATTTTCTTTTTCCGTGTTGTGTTATAGACCGTAAGAAGGACCTTGTCAAATTGCAAGCTGGAGAGTACGTCTCATTGGGCAAAGTAGAGTCGGCTCTGAAGAACTGTGCTCTCATTGACAACATCTGTGCATACGCAAACAGGTATATTCTGTTTAGTTATTTCCTCACTATTGACAGTGAGTGTCTGTGGATGATTATTTGCCTTACTGTACCCTAATTCTTCCTTTCTCACGCCCTTCCAGTGAGCAGAGCTACGTCATCAGCTTTGTTGTGCCAAACCAGAAGAAGCTGACTACAATGGCAGATCAAAAAGGCATTAAAGGGACATGGGAGGAGATCTGCCAACACCCTGTGATGGAGATGGAAGTTTTAAGAGAGATTAAACTAGTGGCCACCTCATGTAAGTCTTGTTTCTAGGCTTTATTCAGACTACAGGCAAATCAGATTTGTTTCTCAAATCAGATCTTTTGACTTGGTGGGAGGGATCTGATTCTCCAAAATTCAGTGGGTTTTTTGCCTCCAGACTTTCAAAACTTTTGTCTGGATATCATCTGGATATGCCAGAAACAGATTTTGGCTGGCAGTCTGAACATGGCCTATGTTTTGTACCTTCAATGAAAGACGCAATCACATGCAAATGCAGTTTATATATAACCCTGCTGTTTAAAACTCGATTGCTAATCCCACTATTTTAAAACAAGTGTTTGTATTGTTGGGTCCATTTAAGAACATTATGTGTGTGATCTGTTTTTAGTCACAGTGTTGTTAAGCTGCAAAGAAACTTAAATCTTTAAATAAGGATAACTCCGGTGCATTAAGTACCTCCTGATTTCCTCCCAAAAAGACCAGCTCATACTATTTCCTGACTTTCCCCTGTTTTGTCTGTGGAGCTAGCTTGATGTATTAACGAAGAACTGCAACAGATCCTTTACTTACAGTGATGTTAGTAATCCTCATTAAGATGAGCGAGAAAACTGAACTGAACTTTTACCAAAGTAGTAGAACAGCTGGAATTACTGTGGGATGCATTTTAACCCACACACACACAAAATCTTCATCTCATCTTCTCTGACGTTCTTTAATGCACAGCGCTGTGGTACTGCAGCCATGCAAATAGTCCGGAATAAGTTTGATTCCATCTCCATGACTACACCACCCCCTCGAGGGACAGAATGGGGCTGTACCTAGTGGAGATTGTGCTGTTGCCTGATTGGTCGGTGCCAGATAGTGTGGTATGGTTTGGCACAACTACTGTGGTCCTTCACTCAAGCGATTCTGATTGGTCAGGGAGGAAGGATCAGGATGATTATCTATGATCATCATTGGCTGTTTTGGAAGAAGGGGGCTGTGCTAAACTTTCTCTCTTCCCACAGCAAAACTCCAGCGCTTTGAGATCCCAGTGAAAGTGGGCCTAAGCCCAGAGCCTTGGACGCCTGAGACGGGCCTGGTCACCGACGCCTTCAAGCTGAAAAGAAAAGAGCTGAAGAACCACTATCTCCATGACATCGAGAGAATGTATGGGCGGAAGTAGGAGCAGCACCCCAGCCAAAACCAACTCTTCACCATTCCACGGTCTCCTTCAGTGTATCAGTTCAAATATGTTTCATATTTCCAATCCAATACTGCCCGTTTCTTAAGGCTAGCACAGAAAACACGCAAACACATATGTAGTTAAACTCCTGTAGCGTTCAGTTGTATTTGTGTGTTTGATTTGCTTTTGTTTGTCCAAAGATAGGAGCTGTTTTGACCGTTCAAATATGGCATTGTGTCTCTGCAGTGGAATTGTTCTAGGAACTGTAAAATGTCAGTGGCCTGACACAATTCACCTAATGAACAAGATGCAGCTTTATCTAAACCTCTTCCCTTCTCAAAATGAAGTCAACCACACAACAGCAAGAAACTGCCGTACAGCTTTCTAGGCATTTTTGTAGGTACAGTTTAAATCCATATTATTTGAATTTATTTAAATAAATAGTAATCAGGCATTTCTTTGAGGTATGGATTGACCATTTTTGTGGGCTTCCCAAGGGAGCCTCTTGAATTGGTAAGGTTTGTGGTAGTTGTTGACTCCCTCCAGTGTCACTGTGCCTTTAGAGAGATCCAGTGTTTCATGACAAACATATATGTGTGTTGATACCAGTTCATTTATTTATTACCAGTCATAACGTAAATAATGGCTTAAAACTATTTATTAGGGTCAGATCTGGACTTTACCGGATTTACTGTTAAAATATTTGCCCCTAATGTTAATGAATCTTACTGAATCACTCCTGTGTAAAAAAGAGGTTTTGCCTTATGGCAAACTCTTTATTTGAACTTGAATATCGGTTTGAATTGCAAATGAAAATTGGATGCACTTCTTTGGGTAGCTTGTATCTTTTGCATCTCATTTCAGCAGTGAAATGACATATCCGACTTATTTATTTCTGAAAGACTCAGGGCGTGTAGAATGGCTAGTGTATGTCATGGAGGTTTTCAAGTAGATATAATGAAAACTGTCCAAACATGATTCAGGTTACCTTTTGTTTAAGGGAAGCTTTTCAGTCTCAATTAATATATTCAATTTGAGATTAAACAATGGGCCCTGACTATTCTAAAGGTTACAAGTACATACCATTACATGTCAAAGGCCATATTGAAATGTAGGTTGGTTTACATCGTTGTGAAACTGAAAATGTACAATGATTTTGGTGTTTTATTTGTTTGTTCTTTGGGGAATTAACATTCAGGTGCAGATAATAGCTTTGTTCGGATGCACATTTTACCACGTCACCTGCAGTTTTTGCAACACACACTGTGTAACTGCTGTACGTTGCTTCACAAATTTCACGTTGGCAATCAGAATGTAATGTTTGCAAGTTTAAGATCCTGATTGCCCTGATTATCTTTTCCTCATCTGCTGAACCACACCATTTCTTGACCATTATTGTGGTAAATAAGTTGAGGTATCTGATGTCTTGTTTAATTTTTTATGGGATTACATTTCACTGCCTTGTTATGATTATTTTCCTTGTTATTTTGTTCGTATTTAAGGATTATTTGAAAGATCAAATGAATACTGCACAGGTCTTATTTGCTCACCTCGTTTTAATACTGGCATTGCGATGTATCAGTAGAGAATTTAAAAATGTGTCAGTTTCCCTGGTGTTCTCAGCTATTGCTTGTAAACAGCACATTTAGCTGCAGGACATAAATAAGTACTTAACCATACACAATTTAAACTGAAGAACATAATTTTTTTTTTTCTCAGGTTTTGATGCCAGAGTATAATGAAAACATTAGGCGGCCAAATTCCAGAACACAGCTTGGTATTTGGTGACTGACTATACCAATGAATTTTTGGTCATGTTGAAGATGAATAATTCCAGTGAAGTACATTTGCTTGTTAGGATGTTTTATGATTCTGTTATTTATTCCATTGTGTGAGGTCACCTTATGTAACATACATTGTGATGAATAAAAAAATGAAATGTTTTGTAATATTTTTTGTTTTTGTAAAAGCCACAAATGACACTTCCATTTTTAACAAAACAAATCTTTATTAACGCTTGGAATTGTAGCAAAAACAGGTCATTCAGAGAACAAATACTTCAGTTGGCCCAATCCTGAAAACGAAAACAGTCACTAGCAATCTTCCAGACAGGCTGGTCGCTGTTAGGAGATGCTTGTGCCGTTAACAGGAAGTTTTGATTAAAATAGCGTTGCTTGTTTCCATCAAACTTCACCGAGCCTGCTGTTACAACCAGCAAAGTTGTCTGTCCCTGCGTTGCTTGCTCTGAAAATAAATAGAAATAGTAGAGCAAGGTAAAGTAAAGATAATCTAAATAAAACATCTTATATCTGTTAAAAACGTAAAAGTACAGTACTGTACTTGTTTGGACATACCTTCTTATTCAATGTTTTTTCTTTATTTTCTACATTGTACAGATTTCAAAACTAGGAAAGAACACATGGAATAATGATGTAAACTAACTAGCATATGTTTTGTATTTTCGATTCTTCAAAGTAGCCACCTTTTGCTTTCATGACAGCTTTGCACAGTCTTGGCATCAAAGCAAAAGGTGGCGACTTTGAAGAATCTAATATATAAAACTGACATAATCTGGTTTAACGCCTTAACGTTTACTACATAATTCCATATGTGTTCTTTCATAGTTTTGATGTCTTCAGTATTAATCTACAATGTAGAAAATAATAAAAAGAAAGAAGAACCATTGAATAAGAAGGTGTGTCTAAACTTTTGACTGGTACTGTATAAGGTCATCTAACTTCCAGATATTAAAGAACACATACCATGAACTGGTTGACAATCAAGTGTATGCACTTGAAATTCACTTGATGGAAGGGATTCAAAGAATTCTCCCAGTGCATCCTGTCCCGAAACAGCATTTCCATTCCAAACCAAGGTGGCTTTATCCAAGTATAGCCTTGTCAGGTGCTTTGTAATACAATATATGATGTAAGAGAGAGGTTAATGTAAATATTTTTGGTAAATATGATGAGAGAGAGAGAGATAAATGACTGTTGAGCATCATGATTACCCTTCTCTTTTTATCCATGCAGTCATAATAAATGTTGACAAATTCTTCGGAATATCTGCAGGACTGGTCAACGTGGGTTCTGAAGTCCTGTGTAGACATATTAAATTGAGATTACTGCCAGCTTACATAGAGGTACGCTATATCAGGTTAAGTTACAGCACAAGCTCTATTGTTAAGTATGTAACACTAACCAGAAAACCGTCAGCTACCACAACAGGTAACCGTGGATGCATTTCAAATTAAATACTTACAACTGTCGTAGCCATATCAAAATATAATGCCCCCCTCTGAAGTCACAAAATAGTTGTTTTTTGGATGCAGCTTTCTAGTTTACGTCCTTAACCAAGCTGACGGACGAGGACACCATTCTTCTCAAGCTGGACAAGGCTAGCTAGCAACTCTGTTCCTCGGCCGACTCCACCAGCTATTATGACAGAGGACATTAAAAAAATCTTGTATTAGTTTAAAATATAATTTTACCCGTGTCTTACATGTAAACAGAATAAAAGACATCACCCTGCCTGTGAGATAAAGTAACAGCAACTCACAAGCAGAGAAACACACCACACTCCACTTGAAACCTTCTGTGCAACACCGTTTCTTCCCTCTACGTGACCAAGTCTACTAAATAGTTCCGCTTTACAAGTCAATGTAGGAGACCGACGTTTGTTTTCTTAATAATGTTTATCTGAAAGCAATTATTGTGTTATTATTCATAAAGGTTATTGTACAAACAACATAAAACAGACATTAAATAAACCTAAATACAAAATCTTGTTTTGAATTTGTTTGGCACCGGATATGACGTCACATTCCAACCATTGTTTCTTCCGACGAGGTTCGTCTCAGCAAGTCACTTAGCTCAGATAGCTAGCCAGCCTTCCTTGGTCGTCATTTACACCTGATGTTGCTATAATACAAGAGAAACTCTGGTCATGGAAGGTTCTGTGTCTAACTTAGAAGTCTGCAATTTTGCCTTTACTGGCAAGTTTGAAGAATTTAAAAAATGCATTCTTTCCGATAAATCATTGGCTTCTAAAACGGATCAGGTAACGTAAACAGATAACGTAGCTTAATATTACGTTAGGTAGTCCAGCTTTACAAGCTAGCACGCTGTGTAGAAACAACAGCAAGCCAGCCTCTGTCCTGATATCTGGCGGTATATTGTGTGGCATAAATGTTACATGCAGTCGCACAATTAACTGATTTAAGTTGCATATTATTTTGTCCACTCTTAGGATGAGAGAACTGCTTTGCATTGGGCCTGTTCCGCTGGTCACACAAACATTGTATCATTTCTGTTGGACCTTGGTGTTGAAGTGAACATACAAGATGATGTGAGTCCTCATGATGAACGCCTTTGCATATTCACATTATTACTAAAAATTAAGTTGATTAAAGAAGGAGACATTTGTATGTGTTCAGAGAGAGATGGGTTTTTTAGGACAGTAGTGTAGTATGAGTTTGATGGTATTGTAATATTTGGGTCAGGTGGTTTGGGTTGTATTGTCAAATTGTGTTTGTTTTTCTTTAGACTTGCTGGACTCCCCTTCACATTGCAGCTTCAGCTGGCAGAGAAGAAATTGTGCAATTTCTGATTTCCAAGGGGGCTCAACTGAATTGTGTCAACCAGAATGGCTGTACACCCCTGCATTATGCAGCCTCAAAGAATAGATACGAAGTATGTTTGTATGTTTTATCCTATTAATTCCGACATATCTAACACTTACAGCGTAACTTGCATGTAACCTGTTGCATTATTTATTTATAAGGGAAACATTGGGACTTTTTTAACCTGGGCTTTATTTTCCCATCTTTTTAGGTCAAAATTTGACTAGCGACAAAAAGCGGAAAACGGCTATACAATGTAATGTAGTAAGCATCTGCGTCAAAGTAAACCACTTGTTTTTACCACTGACCGGCTCATAAGCTTATAAGTGTGTGACTACATAAAAGGATCCATAAAATAGTTAGACCTGTGTTTGTTTACCTCAGTAAATGTAAAGAAACTAGAAAATTACTGTTTCTACAGTTTTGTGTAGTTTAAGTGTCTGTTTCTACAGAAACAGAAAGTTAAGGTACAGAAACTGTCCTTTTCTACACTTTCTTTATAGGCATAGAGGGAAGACACAGGTCCATCTCTGTAGGGACCCTTACATGTAGTCAGGCACATAGTAGGTATATGTTCCTGTCAATGGCAGTAAAAAGTGGGTTAGTTTGACACAAATTCATACCCTGTAGGATTACATTGTATAGCCGTTTGGTTTTGCAGTTGCCACTTATCGTGTTCTAACTCAATACTAGACCAATTTAGATCTTTTTGGTCCCTAGTAAGAAATAGGACCCAAAAGATTCACATAGCCATTAATCCAAATTATTTGTCCTTATTATGTACAGTAACATTAAGGCTATGGTTCAAGTTGTGTGTGCCTTTTGTTTTATTTGTCAATAGATAGCGCTCCTTTTACTGGAAAATGGTGCAGACCCCAATGTCTCAGATAAACTGGAATCCACTCCATTACACAGAGCTTCAGCTAAAGGAAACGTACGTCTGATTCAGCTTCTGCTGGCACAAAGTGCTTCTACAAACATCCAAGATTCGGAAGGAAACACAGCCTTGTAAGTATCATGTCACACATATATGGGCCATTCTACCGAATTGATGCAAAGTCATGTCGGATATATTTTGGTTTATTCCCAAAACTTTGTCCGTATGTATATTGTACCATATCTAAAGTACACATATCTAGTAAAAGAACAGTCAAGTTTTATATTGTATTTTCAGAATGTGTCGGAATGTTTTTCCTCTTCCAAAAATTGTCACTCCAGAAACATCACATTTACTATAGTAAAAAAGTATTATTATTGACCTGTTCAGATTGTGTTTCCTTCCCTTTTCTAAAGTGTATTTTTACAAATATTTCTTGAAGGTTTTCACAATGAAATCCATAGAAATGAATTTTTTACCAAATTTTCAAGTTCAATTTATCTGTTTCGGTAGTGACTGCACTGTTTCGGTAGTGACTGCACTGTTGGATGGATGTTCATTTTTCTCCCAAAATCATCCAAAAGGTGCTCTGGGCCGCCCTTTAGTCCACACAACACATTTATTTAAAAATTATGGGATTGAACTACTTACCATTTCATTTTGTCACTACCCAAATCATCTGGTCACTACCATATGTTTCGGTAGTGACTGTTTCGGTAGTGACAATTCTAGCTAACTTTAAGCATAAATAAAGAATTCTAGCAAGCACATGGCTTTCAAACACATCTTTGAAGAGGTGAACACACATACAAACATAAGATTTTCCATGAAACCCCAAAAGGTTTACTTAATTGAAGAAAACATGCGTTTCGGTAGTGACAATTCTTAAGGTTACACGTCGATTTTCAGACTTTGGAACACATTTATATAAAAACTATGGGATTTAGCTACTTACCATTCAACCATGAGGGACAGAGATGCAGTGTCACTGCATGGTCAAAAATGCAGAGTCGTGGCTAAAACACAGGCTCAGCCAATTGACTAAAACTCTTGTGTTTCGGTAGTGACATGAAAACTAGGGACATGATTTTTTGAGTATAGTAAATTGATTTCAAAATTAAACCCACAATAAATCTAAATATTCCAAGTTCTGTTTCAACCCAATCATAAAGATCTTTGAAATTAAATCATTGAAAAAAATCTAAAAAAAATTAAAAGTGTTATTTAAAGGCATTGAAATTTAGATGTCAGGGTTGGGGACAGCTACTTCCCAATAGAAAGTACCCTATAAATGATGATTTTGTATACATTTAGCTTATCACTATCTCATGTAATGCATTGGGTTTATATAGACCATAACATGTTCTAATTAAATATCTATGCCTAGATACCTAATTGTTTTGTAAATAGTTTTTATTGTTGAGGGACTGCATATTACACGAATTCGGTAGAATGGCCCATATATGAGTTGAGCTGAACTGATATGGCATGTCTTTTAAATTGCCTGGAACTTTCTTGGTTTTAAAATTCTCAATGTACTTTCAGGCACTTGGCTTGTGATGAAGAAAGGGTAGAGGCTGCAAAACTGCTTGTGGAACATGGAGCCAGCATCTACATTGAGAATAAGGAGGAGAAGACCCCGTTGCAAGTTGCCAAAGGAAGCCTAGGGGCTCTGCTCAAGAGGATAGTGGAGGGATGATTATTATATCCTACCCAGCTGATGGAAAAACTTTGGCAGTAACCATATACAGCCATATCTTTAGCTGTCTAGAGAGGGATGAAATCACCATACGTTGCCATATGAGTGCTTAACAGTCAAGCAAAAAACGTGATCTAAATTCTGTAGCTTGAACTACACAAAGATGTCAACAAGGAAGTGTTTTGGCTCCAGATGTTCAGTTTTTTTTGGTTGTTGGAAAAGGTCCAATATAAAAGCTTGCACTTATTTTGAATAGAGTTTACTTGAATCAGATTATTAATTTAGTTTTTGTGCATTGCGTAAAAAAAATTGTTTTTGTTTGATGTAAATGTTAACTATAGGTCTGTTTTACAACCTAGATGTTGTCTCTTGGATACATTTCAAGACACTCATATAAAGTATGTATGTGCTCGTTTGATGAAACATTTTACTTGCTTTGACCAAAATGTATATAAAAACAATAAAATTTGAATTCATAGAGATGAGTGGGTGCATGTTGGAGGAATAGAAGAGGGATGTATGTACAGCCGCGGAAAAAATTAAGAGACCACTTCAAAATTATCAGTTTCTCTGGTTTTACTATTTATTGGTATGTGTTAAAGTAAAATGTACATTTTTGTTTTATTCTATAACCTACTGGCAACATTCCTACCAAATTTCAAATCAAAATATTGTCATTTAGATAATTTATTTGCAGAAAAATTACAATTGGTCAAAATAGCAAAAAAAGATGCAGTGTCTTCAGATCTCGAATAATGCAAAGAAAACAAGCTCATGTTCATTTTTAAACTACACAATTCTAATGCTTTAATTTAGGAAGAGTTCAGAAATCAATATTTGGTGGAATAACCTTGATTTAAAATCACAACTTTCATGTGTCTTGGCATGCTCTCCACCAGTCTTTCACATTGCCGTTGGGTGACTTTATGCTACTCCTGGCGCAAGAATTCAAGCAGCTCGGCTTCTTTTCATGGCTTGTGTGACCATCCATCTTCCTCTTGATCACATTTCAGAGGTTTTTTATGGGATTCAGGTCTCGAAATTGGGCTGGCCATGACAGGGTCCTGATCTGGTGGTACTCCATCCACACCTTTACTGGCCTGGCTGTGTGGCATGGAGCATTGCCCTGCTGGAAAAAACACTTCTCAGAGTTTGGGAACATTGTCAGAGCAAAAGTAAGCAAGTTTTTCTTCCGGGACAACGTTGTACTTTGCCTGGCTGAGGTTTGTAAAAGACCATAAGGATTGAACCAAAGCGGACTGGAGGTCATCTTCTAAGTTCATCTTCTCTGAGTCCAATTTTCAGCTTTGCCCAACACATGGTCGTCTGATGGTTAGACGGAGACTTGGAGAGGCCTACAAGCCACAGAGTCTTGCAATAGGACTCATCAGAGAAGACGAACTTAGAAGACCCTCCAGTCCGCTGGACAAAATGTACATTTTACTTTAACACATACCAATAAATAGTAAAACCAGAGAAACTGATAATTTTGAAGTGGTCTCTTAATTTTTTCCGCGGCTGTATAAACACAGCGGGTAAAATAAGTATTGAACACGCCACCATTTTTCTCAGTAAATATATTTCCAAAGGTGCTAATGACATGACATTTTCAACAGATGTTGGTAACAACCCAAGTCATCTATACAAAGATCCCAAAACAAATACATTACGAAATTAAGTTATGTGAAATAATACAGGGAAAAAGTATTGAACACATGAAGAAAGGGAGGTGCAAAAAGGCATGGGAAGCCAGGAAAACAGCTGAAATCTTTCAGTAATTTGAAAGCAATCCGACCCCTTGTCAGTGCAAATTAATATCCCAACTGATGGCCTATAAAAAGGTGTCTCATTACCAAGGTGTCACACAAGAAACATCTCATGATGGGTAAAAGCAAAGCGCTCTCTCAAGACCTTCGCAACCTTATTGTTGCAAAATATACTTATGGCATTGGTTACAGACGCATTTCTAAACTTGTGAATATTCCAGCGACCCCTGTTGGGGCCATAATCCGGAAGTGGAAAGAACATAATTTCACCATAAACTGGCCACAACCTGGTGCTCCTCGCAAGTTTTCTGACAGGAGTGAAAAGAATTATCAGAAGAGTTGTCCTAAAGCCAAGGACCCTCGTGGAGAGCTTCAGAAAGACCTGGAATTTGCAGGTACAGTTGTTTAAAAAAAAACAATAAGTAATGCACTCAACCGCCATGGCCTGTATGCAAGCTCACCACATACAGCCGCGGAAAAAATTAAGAGACCACTTTGAAAAAAGTATCAGTTTTTCTTTTTTTACTATTTATTGGTATGTGTTTGAGTAAAATTAACACTTTTGTTTCATTCTATAAACTACTGACAACATTTCTACTGAATTTCAAATAAAAATACTGTCATTTAGAGCATTTTTTGCAGAAAAATGACAATTGGTCAAAATAACAAAAAAGACGCGGTTTTTCCAGATATTGATTTCTGATCTCTTCCAAAGTTAAAGCATTAGTATTGTGTAGTTTAAGAATCTATATGAACTTGTTTTCTTTGCATTATTCGAGATCTGAAAACATTTCATTTATTTTGCTATTTTGACCAATTGTCATTTTTCTGCAAATAAATGCTCTTAATGACAATGTTTTTATTTTAAATTTGGTAGAAATGTTGTCAGTAATTTATAGAATAAAACTTAAATGTTAACTTTACTTTAACTCATACCACTAAATAGTAAAACCAGAGAAACTGATCATTTTTAAGTGGTCTCTTAATTTTTTTTCAAGAGCTGGGTGTGAATGCTATAATGCCTTGAATCAAAAGCACCTTACAGCTTAAAGGACACCATAAACTCAAACTTGTAGCTTTAAAAGATCGTAAGCAAAGAAAATTAGTAGAAGCAAAGACCTTCCTGCAACATCAGTTTGAGCTATGTGAGCAAATCATGAACACAACAACGTTCGCTTGTTTGCACACCACACATCTATTTGTAGTTATTGATTGTTGTCATGTAGATAATAGTTTTCATTCTTCCACACTCTGGACATGGCTTCCTTCCACTTCCGTTTGGTCATCTTCTTCAATGAACCTTCAATTAATTCAGGGCAGAAAATGTATTTATGTACCGTGTCTTTATCATTGATGGCTTCTGAATATCTCCCTCTGTTGTTAACGGCAAACCACTTCATTGTTGACCATGCACTGTTCAGTGGGTTAAGATGTGCGCATTGGAAAGGCAGTTGGAGGAGTTCGTGTCCGTGTTCTTGAGCCACTTTAGGACAACAGCGCATAGGCAACAAGTTGACTGGTGACGATGTAGGCTGGTGACATGAACTTGAAGAGGGGTAACGACGCGGCGTTCTCCAGCTTTGTGGATCGACAACAATAGCACATTTCCCGTAATAGTCTGTTAAGGTGGAACAAAACTCTTGAAAAATATCCTCAGATGGTTCTAGACTACTGGAGTTTAAATGAAACAATATTTTGTAGTTCCAAGGAACCCATCCTTTTACGCCGCCTGCATGAATTATGCTCCAGGTGTGCTCTCTGGGCTGATCATGTCCCTTCGCCGAGGTTATGTCTCCTGTTATAAGGTACTCGGGAATTTCTGTCTCCCCAAGGTACACTGTATAGCAACCGTTGCTTTGAAGTTTCCGGATTTCCCTGATGAAATCAGTGCATTGAGGGCCATTATTGTTTTTTCTTTTCCACATGCGTTGCAGAAGGCGGTGTAGTCTTAAACGCATGTCTGAAGTTCGAACGACAGCAGATCGCCCACTGATTGTTCTGTAATTTCATAGTAATAGAATTCCGAACGGTCCGGCGTCATAGGTGCTGACAATAGTTTTGTTTGCTTAAAATGTGATAACTTTATGACAGCACATAGCCATATAGCTACAGTAGGTTAGAGATTATCGATAGAGATTGAGATGGGAAAGACCATGCAGGGATAGCTGAGATGAATTTCCTCTCATAGCTCGATAGAGCCTGTTCACATGTGAATGTATTGTTTTTCTCATTGGAGGGGACCTTATCTGGTAAATGATTATTGTGGTCCATTTCTCAGTTTCAGTTTCAGTTTGTTTATTTGATGAAGAGGGACAGTGTAAATAAACATTAAAATGTAAATGCACCCAATTATAGCCAAAAGGCTAGTTTCCATTGGCAGTCCCCCTGCCAGAATGAAAAAGGCTAAACAACTTTTAAAAAGGCATTAACGTACAGTACTGTGCAAAAGTTTTAGGCAGGTGTGAAAAAATGCTGTAAACTAAGAATGCTTTCAAAAATGGAAGTGTTAACAGTTTATTTTCATCAATTCTTCATAAATTAACAAAATGCAGTGAAGGAACAGAAGAAAATTCTAAATTAAATCAATATTTGGTGTGACCACCCTTTGCCTTCAAAATAGCATCAATTCTTCCAGATACACTTGCGCAGTTTTTGAAGGAACACGGCTGGTAAATTGTTCCAAACATCTTAGAGAACTAACCACAGATCTTCTGTGGATGTAGGCTTCCTAAAATTCTTCTGTCTCTTCATGTAAACCCAGACAGACTCAATGATGTAGAGATTAGGGCTCTGTGGGGGTCATACCATCACTTGCAGGACTTTCTGTTCTTCTTTAAGCTGAAGCTAGTTGTTAATGACATTGGCTGTATGTTTGGGGTTATGTTCCTGCTGCAGAATAAATTTGGTGCCAATCATACGCCTCCCTGATGGTATTGCATGATGGATTAGTATCTGCCTGTATTTCTGAGCATTGAGGACACCATTCATCCTGACCAAATCTCCAACTCCACTTGCAGAAATGCAGCCCCAAACTGGAAAGGAACCTCTACCATGCTTCACTGTTGCCTGCAGACTCTCATTATTGTACCTCTCTCCAGCCTCCAGCGAACAAACTGCCTTCTTCTACAGCCAAATATTTCTAATTTTGACTCATCAGTCCAGAGCACCTTCTGCCATGTTTCTGCACCCTAGTTTCTATGTTTACGTGCTTAGTTCAGTCACTTGGCCTTGTTTCCTTGTTGGGGTAGAGCTTTTTGGCTGCAACTCTTCCATGAAGACCACTTCTGGCCAGACTTCCCCGGACAGTAAATGTCTGTACCTGGGTACCACTGGTTTCTGCCAGTTCTGAGCAAGTTTCCTTGGCTGAACACTGCGTCTACGATCCTCAACGTCTTCTTCAAAAGAGCTGGAACTGCACATTTTGAAACCCCTGTCTGCTTTGAAATCTTTGTCTGGGAGAGACCCTGCTGATGCAGTATAACTACGTTGTGTCTTGTTGCTGTGCTCAGTCTTACCATGTAAATGGATAAAAAATAAACATTTATTGTTTACATTTTTCAAAGCATTCTTAGTTCATAGCATTTTTTCACACCTGCCTAAAACTTTTGCACAGTACTGTATATCAAACATAAGAAAAAAAAAATCTAAAATAAAATAAAATAAGATAAAATAAAATCCCAATATACAAGTTCTACTGCTTAAGATGCCTAAAGTTGCCTAAAATGTTTGCATATTTTTCTTACATGTTTTTAAAAAGTAGGCTAAGTTGAGTATCAATCAAGGTGCCAAGATATTTGTATTCCTTCACAATCTTGATTCTTTGATCAGAAATAAACATGTTAGTCTGATGATCTGGTGTTGTGATAAACATCTATAATGTGTTAACAGAGGCCATTGAACATTTTGGTTCATTTACTGGAATTGGTCAGTAGAGTGTGTACAGTTTTTAATTTAACTTAAATAATTAAAGTAAAGTTCAATAATGTACCACTAAAGAGTCAAGCCAAACACAACAACAATTATCAAAAGATTCTCAATATTTTGTTTTAAGATCTAACCTCTTGTTCCTATTTCCCACATTCATGTACTTTAGAGCTTGCTTTTTAACAGAAAGCAGGCATAGTCGACGTATGCCTATGTATCATTTGCAGAAGTGGGACCAGAAACAGATCCTGATGGGTACCCACTTGCCACTGGAATTGTGTGGGTGTCAATTGACATACTTTCCATACGTCACATCTGGAAGTGGTCATAGCTGATGGTGTTTCTTCCTGACTTCACCCAGTGGTGTAGTCCAGGGTTTACGCAGGTATACGGGTATCAGTCAGCATTGAGTATACCCACTTCTCAAAACAGGGCGTTTATCCTGTGCTGTATGGGCTGCTTAAAAAATAAATAAGAGTATACCCACTTCTCCAGGGACCACTACACCACTGACTTCACCACTAACTCCTGTGGCTACATCCCAAAATGTGGGGTTGACACCTTGGCCATTTTCACATCTTGTTTTTTTTTTTTTTACTGTAGAAGTACAGAATGATTGTCTATACAAGCAGAATTACTTAAACAATTATCAAACAGACTTTTAATATCTATCTATATGTGAACACCCAGAGGTCTTGTTGGTTTTCAAGGCTTTCTAATATTAAAGGTATGGTATGCGCTATTATGAATAGTTAGTGTTTATAACATCCTTTAAGTAATTTTGATTGCATATGGTAATGTGAAAGACAGATAAGCATAAACCCACTGTTGTACGCACTAGCTGCCCAGGCTATTCGCTAGTGCTATGATCTGGGTCTAAACATTTATAGCTTTGAGCACAATGTCACCATTTATCAAAACAAATGACCAGTTAGAAGGCTATCTATCTTTTTTAGTGCACGCTGGGCGTTTTTTTTTTTTTGCAAGGCAAGTCTGATAGTTTAGTTTAGTTAGTTCAGCACTATGGCAAGAGAACAACACAAACAAATCAGTCAGTCCAGTCAAGACCAGTTATCCTGTCACATGCAATGATCACATTCACAGTCGCTATTGGGAGATACCTGGTTATCTGTGTCTGAAAGAACCCGTGATGTAATCTTATGTTAACAGACCTTACACAGAGGCCTTTCTTCTTGGGGCAGTAAGGTGATAAGGCATTACACAGAAGAGAGCAACCCAACACATTTAGGAATGAAATGATTAACTAGTGCATGAATTACATAATCAGTATCAGAGTGTTGTGGATTAATACATTGAATATTTATTCAAGGATAAAACATCACATCTGATTGTATCGGATTATGGTATATTCAAGATACAATTTTGGCAAAGCTCTAGATGTATAAAGTTTTTTCCTGAGATAGTGAAATCCACAGCTTCTTTACCTTCACTAAAGGAAGTCGTAGAATACTATAGCTTGCATGAGAACAACATATCTTACGTACCTCTGCCTTTGCTAAGATATTAGGATAATTTGTCAAAACAACAGCAACAAAACTAAAATACAGGCGCTGGACTAGTGAAGGGTTGCCTCTGCAGATACCTATTCCACAAAGATTGAGCTAAGAACAGTTTTAACATTTGAACGATGTGTATAGGCCTGAGGTATTGTGTAGCCAGTTACATTTGGTTCCAGCAACATTTCAAAAGTTGCAGAAATTTGAAGAACATCGATAATATATTTTGTGATAAGATGGTATTATTACACTGTAAACCTGAACAAGTTCAAAGTACTTCAAACTTTTGATGTAACTGATTACATCATAAAAAAAAATAAAAAAAAAAGTAAACTTAACTTTAAAAGTATGCATCGGCTATACTGATTTATTTTGTTATCATTTTCATAATTTTTAAGTTCTCTGAACTCATATTATTCCAAAATCGTCCAGGATTTTGCTCTGTCGGATATTTGTGTTTCTCTGGGTCTTTCACAAAGTAGTTATTTCGCCCTTACAAGTTTTTGAAAGGGTATCTCCCTTAGGTTCCGACTTCTTGCGCAAGCTCTTACTGTAGAGAGAACTGTCATTGGTTGACCGCCTTCCCAGTGTTGCCAGATGTACATTTACATTTACATCTGTGATGTAGCAGATCCAAGCAGATCCAAAGCGATTTAAAAGGAATTTTGCATTTTTAGATCAGGAGCAGTTTAGGGGTTCGCACTTGTACACTTGGTAAGGAGGAGTGGAGAATCGAACTAGCAACCTTCTAAACTCTGGATTACTAAACAACTCCTCTACCTTAAGTCTGCTGTCTCTGTCTATCATCACAAGGTCTCTGCAACGGTCCTCTCAACAACGTTGATGACATCAGATACTAAAAAAATATGAGTTGTCAGGCAATGTTTACTTAAACAAAAACATTCCAATACAATTAAAACGTCTTCACTTGCTCAGAAAACTAATACATTTAAAGTTGGGTCAACTAAATACCAGGTTTTAAGTACTGAATACATAATGTTAATGAGTTAGTAGAACTGTTTGGGTTTACAGTGTATACATATGGGCTATTTCAAGTTCAAGTTCATGTGCTTTATTTGTCAGATACATGAACATAGTGAAATGTTATAAAGGGTCAACGCTCCACACTGTGCAAAAAGGAGAAATTAAATAAAGGAAAGAAAATCTAAATTTGAGATCAACAGTCTCACTGCCTTTAGGTAAAAACTCATCAGGCAGCAGGGTGAAGAGGCTGGCATTGGGGTGTGAGTCAACCCTCATGATGTGTCTTGCATTTAAGGTTTCATGTATGTTATATCTCTTTTTTTGGTTTAAATGGTCATAGATTCTCACAATATCGACGTAGGCCTATGTATCATTTTGCAGAAGTGGGACCAGAAAAAATCCTGATGGGCACCCACTTCCCACTGCGTGGGTGTCAATGGACATACTTTCAATACGTCACATCCGGAAGAGGTCGCTGGCCTGTCATAGCTGAAGGTGGACCTAGATCGTTTGGTATAGAGGACATTACAACACAGATTATATTCGTTTGTCTGCGTATTTTACAGATTTTAATCTCAAGAAAACCTGTTAAGGTAAGGGTTGTGGCCCTCTAATTTACCACGCTATTCAAGATGCTATGATGGCCAATGCTATCTGATTAACGTTAACGTTAACGTTAGATCCTGAAAGTAGGAGACGGTCAAAGTGCAAAACGACGAATCTGGCAAACAATTCCTGGTTTATTTTACAGGTATGTAACATTGGTTATCTGCTACACTAAGATTAAATTACGCATTGGTTTCATGCTATAAAGTTGCATTAGCTTCTAAGGAAAGGATAACCTTAGACCAAGGAATAGTTATTTAGCTAACGTTAGCTAGTCCCAATGGCAGGAGGCAACAATTGAGACACCCATCTGAGTTGTTCTGTCCCGAGTCACTTTGTTTTTCTACTGGTGAGGGCAGATATTTGTACTGTGTGTGGGGCAAATTCACGCAGTTTGCAGACCATAAGTTCTTCAAACACGAGCAACCATGGGCTAATGCGACAACTATTGTGAAAAATCCCGAATGTACTCTTTTGTGCTGTAGCTAAAGGTAGAGCTACTGCAATGTGTCAAATGGTAGTGTCACTTTCATTTCACAACGAAAATCGTTACGATTGCAACGTTAAACCAGACAAACATTCAGAATTGGACGTGATATTACTACTGTAACACGGCTACGTCTGGGGGCCGAGTGTTTCATGTTTGTGTATACGTCAAACTCTCATAAACCGACCCGTAAACTATTCTATTATATTCGCTTGTTTACGCTTGTAGGATAGCTACAGTCAAAACAGACCATCACTCTGAATAGAGTACATTGGAAACATACTCAATCATATGTTATGGGTAGGGAAGTTCAAACACGACCAGTGATCCACACCTTTATCAAGGGTGGGCCATTAAAACGGGTTCGTTGACATTCCAAGAATTATGTAAACTTTAATCTTCATTATTTCCAATCTTGTAATATTTTACAGGGGTGAACACTTGCAAATGCATTGCTAAAGATGAGTAATTAATGCTTATTAATTCCATATGGATGATTTATTCGAATTTGTTGAAGGTTGCCACATTCCCTCTGACTGGCAGCATAAACTTGCAATATGATAAGCATTGTGCTCCACCTGCAGTACACATGTAGAAGGCAAGGCACACATGTGACTGGGGATAGCTCTTAAAGGGACCATGTAGAGTATAATTCAATGAAGCAAGAACGATGTCTAATTCATTCTCTGTGCAGACTTTTGGACACAAAACTTTGAAACATGATGGGAAATTTGAATAAGATATTAATACTTTTTTGGAAAGATAATACCATTTAAACAGCTGTCGCATAGGTGCAATTTTTTTACTGGCTATTGATTGAGTGAACTCTGTTTTTGAATAGAAACTTGACCACATCTGTTGAACTATGGCTGGAAACAATGGTGAGCTACAGGCAGATGACGGAATGGACTGGTCCACAATCAGTGCACGTGTGAACTCATTCCGCCACTTCCCCCGTGCTAAGGAAGTATCTGCAGAGCGCTTGGCCAGGGCTGGCTTCTACTTCACTGGGGAATCAGACCGAGTGCGCTGCTTCAGTTGTCAGCAAACAGTGGAGAACTGGAGCAGTGCCGACACGCCTGTCAACCGCCACCTGCAGGCATCGCCTGCCTGCAAATTCCTCAGCTGCGTGCACCGCACCGGCAACATCGTCTTTGCCCCCCTGAGCAACGGCTCCGTGTACGACGAGGCGGCCGAGGCCATGGAGTTCAGCTTGCGCACCGGTGAGGTGGTGGACGAGTCCACGTACCCCATGGCTCCCCACATGTGTGAGGAGGATGCACGCATCAGAAGCTTCGGCAGCTTGTGGCCTGCGTCTGCCCCGGTTCGCCCACGGCAGCTGGCCCAGGCCGGGCTGTACTATCTTGGGGAGGCTGACCGGGTACAGTGCTTCTGCTGCGGAGGCATGCTGGCTGGCTGGGAGCCTGGGGATGAACCTTGGAGCGAACACTCTCGGCACTTCCCCAACTGCTTCTTTATCCTGGGCCATGATGTCGGCAATGTCCCATCCACACAGTCTCCAGAGAGCGATGGCCCACGGGTCCCTATGGCGTCCTTTGAGGAACGACTTGAGAGTTTTGCTGGAAGGCAGCATCCTGTGGATCATGAGAGGCTGGCCAGAGCAGGGTTTTACAGCTCAGGTATACTGAAGCTGAGCCACAATACCACAAAAAGATGTCTTTTAATATCAGACTACATTATTTAATAACTGCAGTGCAATGTGATTTGTTATTAAGTCTTTAACATAGGAGTTGTGGATGTGTGCAGATGTAACATGAGGTTGCGATAATAACATATTTTCTATACTGAGTATTGTAGTGTACTAAATTAAAGTCAATTATTCACCCAGGTGCGTCAGACCATGTGAAATGTTTCCGGTGTGGGGGTGGTCTCAAAAACTGGCAACCAGAGGAAGATCCTTGGGAGCAGCATGCCAAGTACTACCCCGGGTAATCCTGTTCTTTCCCACCATTGCAAAATATGTTCATCTTCATCTGTATTGCATTGCTAGTGAACTAGGGTCTTATTGTAAGCAACTCTTTCAAATGTTTTTGAGGAAATTGACCTAATGTTTTGAATGTATTTATTGTTTTGGGAACAAACAGGTGCAGTTTTCTTCTATCAGAAAAGGGGCACCAGTTTGTTAACATTGTACAGCTTCAAAACCCGATTGGGAGCAATTCAGTAAGTTGTTCATTTACATATGAAATTTCTTCTTTTAATAGTAGACAGCTACAAATTCTTCTTTTAATAGTTCTGTTAGTTCCAATGTTTTCACCTCCCTTGTTTACAGGCTTCAAGTCATCATCAGAATGGATTTTCAAAGAAAGAGAAAGGTAAATACCACATTCTCAAGCATTGCAAGTGCAAAGAATCTGCAAAAGTCTCCTGAAATAAAATAAAGAAACGAAAGGCCTGCTACAATAGTCAGTTTGCTCTTTTCATTTCTTAGTGACCAACATCATGCAATCTGAGATTGCCCAAAAAGCAGTTGAGATGGGGTTTGACCCAATCAAGGTAGAGAGGGGCATTCTGGAGAAGATGCGCCGGTCTGGAGAGGGGTACTCCAGCATTGAGAATCTTCTACAGGATATCCTCAGCAGCTCGGCTGAGATTGACCCTGAGAACTCCCACGGAAATGATGGTAGGTCTAGCACTGTGTCCATGTTGCCTCCTTGTGTACTCTTTAGATGTGTATATATAACTTGTTAAACTTTTAATTACCCTCTGGCTTTGTGTAGCATCTGTGAGATGCCCCCCTCCCTATTATTATTGTGTGTCTGTGTGTGTGTGTGTGTGAGTGTGTGTGTGTATTTACGTATAATTGTGATTTCCATGTGATTTCAGATGAGAATCCTTTGGAGAAGTTGGAAAAGCTCCAGAGGGAAAAACAGTGTAAAGTGTGCATGGACAGTGACGCCTGCATGGTATTCATACCCTGTGGACACTTGGCCACCTGCCAGAGCTGTTCAGATTCCCTTGACAAATGTCCCATCTGTTGTGCGAAAATCATACAAAGAATTAAGACTTACATCTCCTAAGTGTTTACATTTAGGGGTTGAAATTGAAGTGCTGCTTTTTTGTTTTTTATATATATATAAAACTAATCATTCCCCGGAGTGTGTATATAGATTTTATTTAAGTACATTTGTATATGTAGACAAGGGAAATGTTCATCAAGATTATCTTTTTCTATCCCAGAGTAATAATGTACAGATGTATAATAAACCTGTGTTTGATTACACAGTAAGTAAAGAAATAGAAATACTTTTGTTTGTGAAACATACACTCAGAAACACATTTGAGTTATACTTTGCGTAGGACGCTTTATAGATACATCCTGTAAAGTGTGCCTTACTCAAACTCACCTTTCTCTGATCAGTTTGCTATTTTTTTCGTTACTTAATTTATAATTTTTTGATTTACAACCTGGGTCCACATCTTGCCTGGGGACTTTCAGGCATTTAAGCAAACATAATGTCATCTGCTTGACCGAAAAGGCTCAATCTTTTGATAACCTGTTTTGACATTCTTCCTATGCAAGTGTGGCTTTATGCACTTTACGATCATGTTTAATAAATTGTTGTAATGTATTGTTTGTTTTGTCATTTGTTCTATAAGTTTCTTAATTTTTTTAATGCATACATTAAACAATATAGAACACAGCGTTGTTTCTGACAGCGCAAAACAGTTGTCATCGCTCCGACGACGCTCCTTCTGTCCAGCAGATGGCAGGTCTGCATCATGGGTTCGTCTCAGTCATCGAAACAACAAACCCAACAGAGTAAGCGGGTTGAGAGAGTGTCCAAAACCGCCTCTGACCGCCACTTTCAAACTCGTCTACTAAATCGTGTAGAATTTCAAGCTCTCATCACCAGCGACACGTAACAATCCACAGCGACTTGTGATTATTTGGAAATAACATTTACACCGAGGTAAGTTATCTATAAAATGGCGGAAATGGTTCTGCAAGTTTGTAGGTTTAGCTAGCTATTTTTGTTGGTCTGCTAGCTTTAGCTTGCTAGCAGCATTTGCGGAGATGTGGGAATTCAAACGAGAAAGAAAGTCGTCGCAGTTTGACCTATTAAGTGCGACTTGGTTTTGTGGAACTCTGTTCTCAGGTGATATTATGATTTTCACCACTTCTTTGTAATTATTGGTCGACCCGTAGTGGACAACAGGATATGTTACATATAAACTCCGATGCCCGTAAGCTAAGCTATCTAGCTAACAGTTATTGAAACTCAAATTCAGAGGCAAGATGGAGGACGCAAGGACGAGGTGTTTTTCCACGTATAATTATGGTAGCTTATGGGAGCTTCCGGGAGTCACCCGCTCGTAAAATGTTTTGTCATTATTAGCACGTAGTATTTTTTATTAAATCGAACAAGTCGCCGCCGTGACATGAGATTCGTGCGAATGACATCAAAACAAATATGGAGAATCACGAGAACTGCCTCTTGAGTGGGTCCAAGATGGAGATTTGTCTCCTCTGTGATTCTCCCTAGCTAATGTTAGTTAATCGTAAGATACAGCCGCTGGGTTCATATCAGCTCGCCTAGGTCTTACATGATTTAACGCAAATGTAACGTTGTGCGATTAGAAGGCATGCCTGAGTCCAAGGAAACTGTATACTTCCATAGCCAGTGTTAAATCAGGAGGAAATAAGCTTAGTGGGTATTGCTAACCAGCTAGCTAGCCTGGTTGCTAACAACGCTAGTTAACATTAGCAGGGGAAACAAACAGTATTACATATATGTATTCGTGGAGGAAGTGTGTTGCTGATTCCTGTAGGTGAGTGATCATGTGCCGCGCATAACGTTATTTTGGTTTATTGATTTCATAGACAAAAGCACCCGATTACTGGCCAATCGTTGTTTTCCCCCGTCGTTCAATGGCCAAGTAGCATTAGAACTGGCTGAAAATACAAGCAATACAAGCCAGCGATTCTTGACTCGAGCCAACCAGATAGCGAGACTGCTCAGGCCGCGACATCAAAAATGACAGGAACCGGCTAGTGATAGGTTACCGAACCCCGTGACCTAATCAGAACAAATGGACAATAACGCGGCAACAGTCGAAAGATGAAACACCGCTGGAACAGTCCCCCTGTGAGATGACCTGATTCTGGCGAAAGTAGTGCATGTGAGATACGGATTTGGTTAGCCGTGTGTATGTTGGCTAGCTTTGTTTGGCGCCACTTTTCTTAAACTACGTATGGACTATGGTCCCGTTTGTAATAGCTAAAGTATTTCTCGTTGTAAGATGCATACAGCTTTCCATTGTCAAATGTATCAGCACACTAATACCTTATGGCGGATTTGCTACCTTAACATAAAAGAACAGCACATAGAGCAATGTATATGTTGCTCTAGGTTGATGGATATTGCTCAATAAAGATATATGATAATTTCGTGATATGTAATATGCAAACGTCGATGCATTTGTAACTCCATACAGTGTAAAATAAAGAGCTACCAAGGCATCTTTCCCTGTCGAAATAAACCTCTAAATATCTTGCTTGTCTCTGTGGTTGAATAAATACGAGTTTTTGAGTTATTGGTGCTAGTTCGCTAACGATCAGTAGGTATTAAATTGGGGCAAATCGCTGTGAAACATGTTGTATCAAGTTCCGAAGGGTTATGAAATATAAAACTACTTTTAGCCACACCCTGTTCACTGCGAACCCCACAATGGGGGTCTATATAGGATGCAATGAATTGGTGAGCCGCCACCTTTTTACACGCCCGTTGTAAACTGTTGCAAACCGATTGTTAACACCAGACGTTGCAAAATCACATTCACATTATTGTGTCGGTCAGAGGGCTTTTTATGTGCGCATTTTCTAGCCGTGATTGAGTTGCTTTCTCTACGTTTTTGTCTTATTTACGTCCACACAAGCAGATGGTTGATTCTGATTGGTTAACGTGAATATGCAGGGCGGATAGAATAATTCCCTATAAGGAGGTGGAGGGCTGTCGGTTTCCTTTCTGGTGAAGTTTCTTGGAAACCATGACGAAGTGGCCAATGAGCGCACAGCTGATTCCGAGCGACGTCGTGGTCCACGCCCCCTTGTTTTTATTTCGGGTTGTGCTGTTTCCCTGGCTGGTTCAGGCCTCAGTTCGTGTCTGAGGAACGGCCTGGAGTAAAAACCCACAACTGGGTTATCACTCCAATTCGTGGATAGCAATGAAGCCCGTACAAACGACTCAGGAACAGGAAGAAAAAAACTTTCAACAACTGACATCGATGTGATAGTGAGAAAATGTCAGCAGGATCATCTTTTGCCTCTTGATTAGGCAGTGAATATCGACTTGCATAAGACCAGACCTAAGCGGAGACTTTTCAGTTACTCTTGGGTTATCCCATGTTATGTTTGGGTAAAATGTAGGAAAATATTTTAAAAACATGTCTTTTAAATTAATGTGCATGTTCTTACATATATTTCATAATAAGTGAAATTCTAGGAATCACTTGAATATTAAATTAATATTGAATATTAATAAAACATGAGTGGTTTAATCAGGCTACGATTACATACCACATTATCCTGTATATTTATTACAAGCATTACATCAGCTTTAGGCATACGGAATTAATTGCAGTATGAATGAGTGTGAGCATGTCTGCTAAATGAGTTGTGGAAGGAAGGAACTCTAAATTAGACCAATAACTGACCTCTGATTAAGATGAAAGGGTTATGCTAATGAAAGAAACACTCATGGAATATTGTGTAACAGTGTAACCCTAGCTGTGGTTGGGTGTGTGTATGCATTTGCAATAGGGATGCACCGATACAATTTTTTTACAAACCGATACGGGTAAGAGTATTTTTATTTGTGTTCTTGCCCATACCTAGTACAGATACCGATACTTCTTAGATTTGGTCTCCATGAAAGTGCAATTGATTTGGCGGCAGATTTCATTTTATCCTCTGCAGATTATGTCAAGCCTATAGTACAAAATTAACAGAAAGCTATCCCAAGCCAAAAATAAACAGAGCTTTCTGGTTTTAACAAAAAAAAAGCGTCAATATTATCACATTAGACAAAATGCAAATGTAACCAGATAAAGGCAATTCAATATGCTTCATAGTTAAAAACACAGTCTGCTTAACAAAAAGTGAACAGAACTATTACTGGATTAGCACAGCACATTTCAGTTACAAAAGGATCAAAAGAGTCTCCTTTTCAAGTACACAAACAGTCACGCAACCTATGTGGCACTATAAGTCTCTCTCTGTCTGTGTGCGTGCACGTTTATTCTTTTGCTGGACGTCAGTAAAGATTGTTTGCCTTGGTCTTTGCACCACTAGCATTAGTGAACTTTGTGTACTTAGCACTATGGTGCGTCTTCAGATGTTTAATCAAATTGCTTGTGTTTAACAAAGTACTTTCCATCCCGCCCCTCGACCTTGTAGCAGTGCAGATCTTACACTGGGCCTTGCTCCTGTCGTTGTCATTTATCATAAAATTAGCCCAAATCGCCATTAAGGCAGCACAATGGAATTGCTAGTCGCTAACTAGATGCTAGCGGCTACATAAATCGAAACCTAATGTTGACATTTACCTACTTTGAAACAATGACGAACTTTCCTAACACAGTCAAACATCAAGCAAGTGCAACACAAGACAAAACAAGACGGCAAATAAGCTACTTACTAGTAGGGCAGAGAGTGGTAGGACAACAAATCACATTTTGTGTCTGCATAGCGTGACCAGTTTGCTTTAGTGAAATACTGTTAAGTGGTATCGGCAGTGTTGGGAAAGTTAACTTTCTACATGAACTAGTTCAGTTCATAGTTCACAATTTTAAAAATGAACTAGTTCAGTTCATAATTCAAAATGTTTAACTTAGTTCACAGCCCCAAAAAATGAACTAGTTCAGTAATTTTTTTCAATATGTTGTGAGCTATAATTTTTCCAAAATCTCTAACTGTCTGCAATAGCGCTCTCGGCCTCTACGCAACTTCGCTGCTCTCACACTTGCCAGGCATAAACAGTGAAAGAAAGCAAATGCACGCTGGATACAGGACTGCTATCTTTCAGACACAACACTGGGTATCGTTTTTGGTATCAGCAAATCAAAAACGAGTATAAGTATTTTAACAAAGTATCAGCCCGATACCGATACTGGTATCGGTATCAGTGCATCCCTAATTTGCAATATAGCACTTTTTGCACATGCTTCTTTCTTTATCTGTGCAGCAGATGCATTGTGCAGACTGTAAGTGCACGCTCCATGCAGACTTTAGGGCACGCTCCATGCAGACTTTAAGGGCACACTCCGTGCAGACTTTGATTGACTGCTGTTTGCATGTTGGTGACTGGTCCTTTTATTTAACACTTGGTAACTTAAGTAAGGGTCACTTTTAGTAATTTTAACAGTTTTACGTATTATTATTTAGAACAGTAAATTCACCATCACAAGTGACCAACTAGAGTACTGTGTGGAGAGTACTACGTTTGTATTACATGTCCTATTGCAAGTGCACCTGGAAGATTAAAATGCTGTTTGCTTTCCCGATTATCCCTGCATGCATTCATGCAATTTTTCTGCTAATTGTTTGTAAAGAAAATACTCTTTTTCAAGATTTGCAATACCTGTTCAGATTAGGGTTAGATCTGATGCATTGTTTTGCTTGTGGAATTAGGCATGTGTCTCTCAGTTGCTTTTAAAGACACAATTAGTTCCTAAAAAGTAAATCTGTTCATGGTCATCCTCTCAACAACAATCTCAGTTCCTTTGATTTTCAATGTTTTGACTCTGTACACTTATTCAAGGCTTCATAGGCTTTTTCTGACTTTGTCTTGATTTCAGTGTGATTGCTCAAATTATGATTGTTTTGTAAGATGAGAAATAAACGCCCGTGACTTCTACCAAAAGAAGCTCTCAACATTGTGTCTGTTTCTGTGCGGCAACTATTTTCTTGAGTAGCTGAGAGAACTGAGTGAGGAAAGAGGCAGCTCGTGGGCCCTCTACATCTCATGCGGTCCTGTAGCCTGGCCTCGCTCAAAAGCTGTCCAACATTGCTCCCCTACTGGCTGTGACCTGAATTACTCTCCCAGGGATCACATTCCCAAGCATGGCCGGTCTAAATCAGAATCAGAGGGGAGCCTGGTCAGGTCTATGCAGCTGTGGTGGGAAAAATATGAAAACGTAACAGCTCCGTCATTTATTAACAGTTGTCTGGTGGATGGTATGACTGGTGAGAAATTATTTTCTACACAGACGCTCCCTGTAGATCATCAGTGGCGCGTGTTTTTAAATGATGAGGATCTTTAAAGTGCCACATGCTACATTCTAAATCCTCGACTTTAAGCCGACCATGCATTAGAAAGTTATATAATTCCTCCCTCCCACTGCCCCCCAATGAAATAGGGTTGTGTTTCTCTGTAATGGGTTGCATCATAACCATGTTCCTATGTTTACATGTAATGCATTGCTAAGTGAATGTTCCCTCTTACTCCATCAGGTCATATGCAACTGATATCCCCGCCCCCAGGTCTGTGTGTCTTATGACAGCTGGAAGAAGAACTTAATACGTTGAGTTGTTACAGAAGATGTTAAAGAAATGATAGCAGCACCAGAATTGCACACGGAGTTTCACTATCCTCAGTAAGTATCTGATCCGTCTGTAAGAAGTGTCTCCCAGGCCAAAGTTCAAGACGCCTCAAAAATGCTCCTCTGTGTTGCAGGGACACGGATACACGCTTTTCCTCGGACACTGATTTCGATGATCTCGATGGCAGGATTGCAACCCAAGGCAAAGGGAAGGTACGGAGCAGATCTTTGGTACTTTGACCCCTCACTATTGGACCAGCGGCATGCTGGGACCCTGAGGATGCTGCTGCTGGCGTGGGAGGACTTTGGAATTTGTCACCAGACCAATTCTCCTCTGGTCAAAGCTCTCTTTGCCTTATTTGTTTGAATTAAGATAGGGTCTGTCTGATAAGCCATCATGTCTTGCAGCAACTCTAAGGTCTTGAAATGAATTTCTTGAATGCTGTGGTTTTTCTATTTTCTACATAATACTGAAACATTTAACATAGAAAGTAGTAATTGTTTACAATTTTTTAAGGGTAAACAGGGAGGGATGTCATTGTGAGCTTGTCAGTGGCGAAAACAAACGGTTTACTTTGACACAGATGCTTGTCCCATGCGATTACATTGTATAGCTGTTTTGTGGTTTCCAGTTATAGTTTTCTAACTCAATACTGGACCATTTTTGTCCCTAGTAAAAATGTGGGAGGGAATAGTTTTAATAGATGGGGGGAAAAAGGGCCCTCGTTATGAAATCCTGAAGTTTCCCTTTTAGATGGGATCTCTCTCTAATAAGCTAACATTGCTCGCATCATCTCATTGGCCTTAAAATGAATGGTGGACAGGTGCGGTCATTTAGTCTTGCGAGTAGGGCTGGGCGATTTTTCGATTTCGATTTTAATCGCGATGTAATTTTTTTCTACGGTTTTAAATGAGACGTTCGATTAGACGGCGCCTATAAAAAAAAAAAAAAAAATCAATGTTTTCACAGACCCGCGAATACAGCGCCGCACGTAGCCCATGGGCGTCGCGACAATGTAATTGGGGGGGGGACAAGACCCCCTCACTTTTCAAAACAAGTCGTTTCGACCCCCCCACTTTTGCAGTCAAAATAGTGCGTGCGTGACTGCTGGTCTACTAGTCCATTATTCTTTCCATTGCTTCACAATTAAATCCGTTCAACTTGATCAGTGGGGAATACCCACAGCAATATAAATCCACTCCGCGTTTTCCTGGTGTACTACGCAGCCTCATCACGCACGCAGATTCAACTGTCATTAATGTTCATTCATTCTCTGATTTTGATCGGAGCGTCGCGCTAGAAGCAGACCACAGAAATGGACATACGGATTTTTTTTTCGAAGAAGAGGAAAGTAAGTCAGAGTTGCCCAAGTTTTACCTGTAGTGGACAATTAAGGACCACCCAATGGACATTATCTGGCTATAATCGTATTGTTATTGCCATAACAACCGTGAGCTAATCTGGCGTTAACGTTAGCTAGCTAATGGCAGTTTTTCTAACGACAGCAGCGACTAAACACACACTCACCAAAGAAGATTTTTTTTTTTTTAATGTGTCACTCACTTGTATACCTCTCTTTGACTCACACACGAAAGATGATGTCAATGCCACAAATAAAATGAACATTTGTGTGCTGGGCATGCTGTCAAGCTTTGCCATGCAAACTATTTCCCCTACGTGAACCGTTTACTTCTGGCAGCTTCCATCCTTAAAGACTTTGGGTTTCAATACACATTTGGCCATTTCTGACCTGAACACGAACAGTCATACTTTAATGAGGTGGTCAGTTTGAATGTAGCCAACATAATTATCAGGCCACCAAACCTATATCAATTGTGAATTTGATATGCTGATAACATGATTTACATCTCAGAGAAAAACATGGTAAAATGCACCAGAATGCGGGTATTTGCATGTACGTTTTTCAAAAAAAATTGGGGTGATTTTGTTCATATCGTGATATAAAATCGAAATCGAAAATTTTTTGGGGAAAAAATCGAAATATAACTTTTTCCCATATCGCCCAGCCCTACTTGCGAGTGTTTTAAGTTTTGCCCCTGTTCTTTCCCCCAGGCGAAGAAGGGGAAGAAAGCCCCGGGTGAGAGGGGCAAAGGTGGCGCAGTAGGCAAGGGAGGAGGTGGCGGCCGCATGAATGGACACCACCAGGAGAATGGCATGGAGAACATGATGCTGTTTGAGGTGGTCAAGCTGGGCAAGAGTGCCATGCAGGTCAGTGCAGTGTGTGTGCTTAACGATCTTAAAGGTGCAGGCCGCGATTCTAATCCCATACACTTCTTGTCAAATTCTGCCAATTGATCATCACGGCCCTTTAGTTGTCAGTCCAGTGTTTGCGCTCAAAAGAAAACTTGGTGTTTGATGCTATTAACAATCCCAGCCAATCAAAACAGTGTTTCAGGTGCATGGAAGGGAGGGGTGTAATTTGATTGGCTTTTAAACACAAATAACCTTTTGTGGACTGCCTCTTTAACTGCTGGTAAATGAATGCCATTAGTAAACTTTTAAATTAGTGAAAATCAAAGGGTGTATGTGGAAGAGATGACTTGTGACCATTATGCACCAATGTGTATGTGTTTGTGTCTGTGTGTAAAGTGGCCATATTTTCTGTACGAATTTTATTTTCAGGAGTGATTAGCTGATTGGTATTTTGATAGTTTGCTTTGCGACCAGACTGGGACATTCTGTTTTTTCGGAGAACGTGAAAACAGGTTTTGTCACCTGCCCTGCTGACCTGACCTTTTAAAGCGGTTCTCTCCCACAGTCTGTCGTCGATGACTGGATCGAGGCATACAAGCACGACCGGGACATCGCACTCCTCGACTTGATCAACTTCTTCATTCAGTGCTCAGGGTGCAAGGGTTCGTCTCCATTTCCATTGTATTGAAATCCCTATTGTACTGTGACTCAACCTGAGATATGATTTCTCCTCTAGTTATTTGCATGTATTCATCATTGTACTCTTTCTTCCTTTGTATGGTCCACATATCTAACTATCAACAAGAGAGTTGAGAAATCTGTGGCAATCATGCCTTGATGATGTGTAAAACCCCACCCTTATAAAACACTTTAAGATCCCTTTATTTGCCAGGTGTGGTCAGCAGTGAGATGTTCCGGCACATGCAAAACTCGGAGATCATCCGCAAGATGACAGAGGAGTTTGATGAGGTACCACAGTGACCCCCCCCCCCCCCCCCCCCCCAAGCCAGCATTAACGCTGACAAATCAAATTGTGCCTTCACTTTTCAGAATGTCTTTCTGACATGCTGAGGTGTCAAATTTTGATATGCAGTTCATGCAGGTTAAAGTAACGTTGTGAAACCTCCTCTTGTGCTCTTCAGGACAGCGGCGACTACCCTTTGACCATGTCGGGGCCGCAGTGGAAGAAGTTCAAGGCCAGCTTCTGCGAGTTCATCGGCGTCCTGGTGCGGCAGTGCCAGTACAGCATCATCTACGACGAGTACATGATGGACACAGTCATCTCACTGCTCACCGGCCTCTCCGACTCGCAGGTCCGCGCCTTCAGGCACACCAGCACGCTCGCAGGTCAGTCTCCATGTGCCGCTCTCTGGTTACAACACAATACATGGGATGGAGTTCTCCATTTTGGGTGGATGCTCCGGGCATTTCCCCTGATCATGTAAAAGCCTCTTTTCTGGGTGATGGTTTATACTGCAATAAGTACCAGTTGCTGTATTTTGCTCTTTGAATCTTTAGTGTTTGAATCTGTAGGGGTGGAAACGGTTAGGTGCTTTATTTTAGGTGACAGCATTTTACGTTGTGACATATGGCTAGTTAGATGCTAGACGCCCAAGTCCTGTCTAGGGCAAAACATACTGACTGACCTCTGCTGTGTGCCGCTGTTTCACAGCCATGAAGCTGATGACGGCCTTGGTGAATGTGGCGCTCAACCTCAGCATCAACATGGACAACACGCAGCGCCAGTACGAGGCCGAGCGCAACAAGATGGTCAACAAGCGCGCCAACGAGAGGCTCGAGCTGCTGCTGCAGAAGCGCAAAGAGGTGAGCGTTCGGTGGCACCTCTCTTTCACTCACTCTCACTCTCTCTTTTTCTTTCTCTTTCTTTCTCTCTCTTTCTTTTTCTTTCTCTCTTTCTTTATTTCTCTCTCTCTCTCTCTCTCTGTCTCTCTCTCTCTTTCTCTCACTCTCGAACCGCAACCATTCCCTCAAATAAGACTTAGCTGACCACCGGCTTGTTGTTAAAGCTTTTCCCACTCTATAGAATCCATCTCCTGACCAGTGCTGTCTCTGAGCGGTCAAACATTCATTATTTCCTCTGGCTCTTAAACACAACAGCCGGCTGAGTTTCAGACGTGGTGATCACACTGTTTAGGCAGCACCCAGTGTGGTTGTGTCAGCCACAGAAGTCTAGTTAGGCAGCGGGCTGGTTGGCAGAGTGATGGCGGAAGCAGCGTGCTCGAGCTGGCCCCGGTAATTTACTCTGGGGTTATGTAATGACGGGGCCCGCTGGGACACCATCTGCTCGCACGTTTAGAGAGCGCAGCAGAGCGGCACATCTGGAGCGAGCGTTAAGTGTAGTGAGTGTACGGCGTGCTGCCTGCATGCTTTGAGTTTGAGTTTGTTTGTAAAGAGATTAAAAGTTCACCTACAGAGAAACTGATAAGTGCTTCTGGATCATACTCAAGGATGAACCATCTCGTCTTTCTTTCTACAGCTTCAAGAAAATCAGGATGAAATTGAAAACATGATGAATGCAATTTTCAAAGGTGTCTTCGTCCACCGATATAGGTACGTCCCTTTAACATTTTAAAGGTCTCGTTTGTCTGACTTTGTTTTGTTGTTGTTTTAGTCCTCCTTTCCTCTCCCCAGCATTTGTTGAGTTTTATTATATTGAGGTGTGGTGAAAGATCTCTTGATGAGCGGAAGGTAACTCTATCTCTTGCCCTATCCAGAGATTCGATCGCCGAGATCCGTGCCATCTGTATCGAGGAGATCGGTGTGTGGATGAAGATGTACAGTGACGCCTTCCTCAACGACAGCTACCTGAAGTATGTGGGCTGGACCATGCACGACAAGGTGAGCTCTCCTCTCGCTGACAAATAGGTGCAGGGTACTCTTCCACAAGGATATTAAAATGTGTTTGTACAGCCATAATCATTTGAATATTTTATGGCGTTCATTTATGTATTTTATAGGTGTACATTTCCCTTTCGGCCCTGTGTCATTGTTGTAAAGCCCTGTGGCCTTGTCATTAATCGGCGTGTTTATTGTGCGCATTCTGTTTCTCCGCAGCAAGGCGAGGTGCGCCTGAAGTGCCTCACCGCTCTGCAGGGCCTGTACTACAACCGTGAGCTCAACAGCAAGCTGGAGCTCTTCACCAGCCGCTTCAAGGTGAGCTCCATCTGGCTCCCCTCTTCCCCTCCTCCTCCTCACCTCTCGTCCTCCTCTCCTGCCCTTCCATCAGAGCAGAACCTGGCCGTCTGCTCAAGCTCAACCCCCCCCGCCAACACCCCCATCCCTCCCACATACTCACCACAGGCCCCCACACTCGCTCCACTTGCAATATTCAGATCTAGATAAAAAAAAAAAGAAGTGGTCATTACCTTGATCAAGGTAGAATATATCAGGTGTGTGTGGTTGTTTCTTAACTGTGCTGCTGTGCTTTGGTTGGAGCATGAAGGCATCCTGTGTAACGCAGTGCAATGTCTCCCCCCACAGGACCGGATTGTATCAATGACGCTGGACAAGGAGTACGACGTTGCTGTGCAAGCAATAAAGCTTCTCACTCTGGTGTTACAGTACGTAACTCACGTCAGTTTAAACAGACATGTCATAACATCTCCTCCTGCCTCTCTGTGTTAAGCTGTGTGTGTGTGTGTTTGGCATTACAGCAGCAGCGATGAGGTCCTGACTAACGAGGACTGCGAGAGCGTCTATCACCTGGTGTACTCAGCTCATCGTCCGGTTGCCGTGGCAGCTGGAGAATTCCTCTATAAAAAGTAGGTGCCAGGATCCAGGCATGGGTCATGATTTTCAAATAGGAATTAGTTTAAAAATGTAGTTTATGCAATTATTGTCTTACCTTTAAAAAAAATGTTTTAGCGGCGCCTGGTAGTAAGTAGGTGGAGGTGCTGCACCTAAAAGCTGTTTGCTAGCCACTATTAAACAACAAAAGAAGAATAAGGAGAAGAAGAATGTGTTACTACCAGGCACTGGTAAAACACGTGGATTCAAGATTAGATGCTACTGTTGCAGGAGAAACATGCAAAGCCAAACTACAGGCTTATGTGAGACAAAAATGAGGTGCAGTGCAAATTCCTCAAGGTAAATCGGGATTAGGTTTCTCTCTGTCTTTGTGTGTGTGCAGGGGACCTTTGAAAAACAGTTCCCACTAAATATCAAATAATACTTTTGCCTGAAATGCCCCCCCCCCCCCCCCCCCCCCCACCCATCCTCTGACATCCCTTTGGTTTCCCAGGGGCTGAGAGAGAGACAGCCCCACCTAACCCAGACTCTCCATCTGATCCCTGGAACAGAGAGAAGGACCCAGAGAGGAAGTGGTGATGTTAGTGAGGGTGAAGGAGAACAGACAGACAGACAGACAAACAAACAAACAGACAGAGAGTCAGGCAGCAGGAAAGGAAGAGTGCCAGTTGGAACAGGTTGGTTAGGCAGCACATGTGGAGTGAAATAAGCCCAGTGGACATTTCTGTGACCTGCTGGTGCATCAAGCAGAGTACCAAAGAACCAGTCTGTAAGTGAAGACAGCAACCTGAGTCCATCCAGTTCTGTTGAGCTGCCTATGGAACGGTCTGACATACTGCAGAATGTCCACTGGCCTCCACTGCTGGAGTGTATCGTGTATCTTTCTGTATTCAGTGAGGAGGTAGTTTTCTGATTGGCTGTCTGTGTTGTGTCTCTCTGAAGGCTCTTCAGTGAGTAGGTAGTTATCTGATTGGCTGTCTGTGTTGTGTCTCTCTGAAGGCTCTTCAGTCACCGGGACCCTGAAGACGACAGCATGCCCAAGAGGCGAGGTCGCCAGAGCCTGAACGCCACCCTCCTCAAAACCACCGTCTTCTTCTTCCTGGAGAGTGAGGTGAGGGGGATATCTGCCATTACTCCTCGGGTCGGATGTTCTGGAACTGTTGTGAATGTTAGCGGCGTGTTATTGGCTGCTGTTGTGACCTGTGGCCTGTGTCTCCTTGCAGCTTCACGAGCATGCAGCCTATCTGGTGGACAGCCTGTGGGAGTGTGCCGCTGACCTGCTGAAGGACTGGGAGTGCATGATCAGCCTGCTGCTGGACGAGACCTTACCAGGGGAGGAAGGTATGACACCCCTTTACCTACTGATGCCTCCGTTGGATGCCTTCTCTTTTATTATTTGTATTTGTATTATTATTATTATATTTTTATTATTATAATTTTTTTAATTATTTTTACATTTCAGTTTTGACGAGGACAATCAAGCATGACACATTTACAATACCTTGATACTTCCATACCTTAAAAACACACAAGTTCCTTCCTAGTTCAGGGCATACTAAACAAAATATATCATTTTGAACTTGAAAATATCTGTCAATTTGTATGCGTTCTCTAAATATCAATTAAGTTCAATTTGACCTGCACATGGCATGATTCAAAGCAAGAGCAAAGGTGTTTCAGTGGAGGGAGTTAGTTCATTTGTTGTTAGTGAAGGAACACTACAATAGGAATAGGTTCAAATGGAATATCATTGTGAACGCTGTGGCAGAGAAATCATACCATACTGAATCGCTGGGAGACCTACAATGACTCCACGTGTGCTGATGCTTCCTCTAAGTTGCAGTGACCAATTTACTCTGGAAATCTGTTGACGCCTGCTCCCTTTTTCATTCAGCTCTGACGGACAGGCAGGAAACGGCCCTTATCGAGATCTTGCTGTGCACCATCCGCCAGGCGGCCGAGTGCCATCCGCCCGTTGGTCGTGGCACAGGGAAGAGGGTGAGAACTACCACTGCCCATAACTAAGTAGTGTTCACTGTGCTGAGGGGTGCCTGTCTGTTGGCTGACTTTTCATGTGTGGTGCCTTAAGGTGCTGACAGCGAAGGAAAAAAAAACGCAGCTGGACGACAAGACGAGAATGACCGAGCTGTTTGCCGTCGCCCTGCCCCCTCTGCTGGCTAAGGTCAGTGAAGGACTCCCCATTGCCCCTTTCCTATAGTAGGCTTGCACCTATTGTCTTTCTCCAAGCAGTAATCGCAAATGGGTCTTTGTTTGGTACAGTACTCTGTGGATGCAGAGAAGGTGACCAATCTACTGCAGTTACCGCAGTTCTTCGACCTGGAGATCTACACCACGGGGAGACTGGAGAAGGTGTGTGTGGTTTCCTGGACTTGTGTAGTGCGTAGTTCTCCCTCAACTACTTGAGAGTTGTATGATATTTAGTTAATGATGGGGATGTAAGTACCCAGTCAGGAAGATGCCTCATGCCCCTTCTTGGGCTGTCTAGGCATAATACGAGGCCATGAAGCATTGAAGTGGCTAGGCTTGAGTGCTGTGAGCTCTGATGTGACACTGACACCACTGGCTATCCTCTCCAGCACCTGGAGTCGTTGCTGAGACAAATCAGGGAGATCGTGGAGAAGCACACGGACACGGACGTCCTGGAGGCCTGCTCCAAGACCTTCCACTCGCTGTGCAACGAGGAGTACACCATCTTCAACCGCGTGGACATCGCCCGCAGCCAGCTCCTGGACGAACAGGTGGACAAGTTCACCCGGCTGCTGGAAGACTTCCTGCAGGAGGTGAGAGGGCTGACCACAGCTGTAGACCAAAGCCTTAATTATCATGCCATGCCAAGGGACAACAGATTAAAACTAGCTAACCAAGCTAATTCCGGTGCATTTACATTTTCTGGGAAATGTTTATCAATGTACACTGTCCCTTTTCAAATAAACGCATAAATAAAAACAATTAAATACAAAATAATAGCCACGGCCTCTGGTGGAGAGGATGGAAATCCCAGGCTATTTCTGAGGTTTTCCGGTCTTCGTTAGTCTGTGTTCGTTCTCATGGAAGAAGGTTGTGGCTGAAGCGTATGAGAAGGGCAAAAGTTGATCGGTCACACTGCACCATTGAGAAAAATGTGATGAATGAAGTGCAGTTTTATAATGCAATGGGTGTCGACCAGGTTGCTAACAGTGATTTCACCTCACAGGGAGAAGACCTAGATGATGATGACGCCTACCAGGTGTTGTCCACACTCAAGAGAATCACTGCTTTCCACAAGTAAGACGTTTGGCTTGTGTGCATCCTCTGTAATTTTACATTCTTATTATACATGAGCATCATGAAAAGAGCCGTTTTTGATGACTGTCCTCCTGTGCTTTTCTTCCCTCAGTGCTCACGACCTCTCCAAATGGGACCTGTTCTCCAGCAATTATAAGTTACTGAACTCTGGCATAGAGAATGGGGATATGCCTGAACAGGTGAGCGTGGCTCAGCGATGTCACTGGTAAAGCACTTAATCATCTCTGTATTTGTTCTGGTAAGTCTGATTTCTGTGTGTGTGTGTGTGTGTGTGTGTGTGTGTGTGTGTTCCCCCCTCAGATTGTGACCCATGCGCTCCAGTGCACACACTATGTAATCCTGTGGCACTTAGCCAAGGTCTCCGATGGCACCTCGAAAAAGGTGAGCGTCCACCTCGATCTAAAGATGTTCTGGTTTTGTCATTTTTGTCTATTTTTAGTTTTTTGGCCAAACCTTTGTTTTGGGCCATTCTTCATTTGTTTTTGTTTGTGTTTCTCCTCAGGAGGACATGGTGACCCTGAGAAAGCAGATGAGGGCCTTCAGCTTGATGTGTCAGCGTTACCTCACCAACGTCAACACTGCCGTCAAGGAACAGGTAGGGAGCGTTATCTGTCTCTATCCGTCACTTGGCCTGTTACAACTCGGTCACTAATTAAGCATCGGTGTTATATACCTGTTACAACTCGGTCACTAATTAAACATCTGTGTTATATACCTGTTTCAACTCGGTCACTAATTAAGCATCAGTGTTATATACCTGTTTCAACTCGGTCACTAATTAAACATCAGTGTTATATACCTGTTTCAACTCGGTCACTAATTAAACATCAATGTTATATACCTGTTACAACTCGGTCACTAATTAAGCATCTGTGTTATATACCCGTTTCAACTCGGTCACTAATTAAACATCAGTGTTATATACCTGTTACAACTCGTTCACTAATTAAACATCTGTGTTATATACCTGTTACAACTCGGTCACTAATTAAGCATCAGTGTTATATACCTGTTACAACTTGGTCACTAATTAAACATCGGTGTTATATACCTGTTACAACTTGACCACTAATTAAACATCGGTGTTATATACCTGTTACAACTTGGTCACTAATTAAACATCGGTGTTATATACCTGTTACAACTCGTCTCTAATTAAGCATCGGTGTTATATACCTGTTACAACTCGGTCACTAATTAAACATCTGTGTTATATACCGCTTACAACTCGGTCACTAATTAAGCATCGGAGTTATATACCTGTTACAACTCGGTCACTAATTAAACATCGGTGTTATATACCTGTTACAACTTGGTCACTAATTAAACATCGGTGTTATATACCTGTTACAACTTGGTCACTAATTAAACATCAGTGTTATTTACCTGTTACAACTCGGTCACTAATTAAGCATCAGTGTTATATACCTGTTACAACTTGGTCACTAATTAAACATCGGTGTTATATACCTGTTACAACTCGGTCACTAATTAAGCATCGGTGTTATATACCTGTTACAACTCGTCTCTAATTAAGCATCGGTGTTATATACCTGTTACAACTCGTCTCTAATTAAGCATTGGTGTTATATACCTGTTACAACTCGTCCCTAATTAAGCATCGGTGTTATATACCTGTTACAACTCGGGTCACTAATTAAGTATTGGTGTTATACCTGTAACGACTCGGTCACTAATTAAGCATCGGTGTTATATACCTGTTACAACTCTGTCACTAATCATTGGTTGACATTTGGGTTATGCCTAGGAATGTGACAAATGGACGACCTGGTTTTGTTCCTTTCCTTCATCTTTATCTCTTTCTCTCCCTCCCTCCCGTAGGCCTTCACCATCTTGTGTGACATGCTGATGATCTTCAGTCATCAGATCATGTCTGGTGGTCGTGAGGCCATGGAGCCTCTCGTCTATAGCCCGGACTCCTCTCTCCAGGCGGAGCTGCTCAGCTTCATACTGGACCACGTCTTCATCGACCAGGATGATGATAGCACTGGTGCGCACTCTTGTCTTCCTGTGTGTGTGTGTGTGTGTGTGTGTGTGTGTGTGTGTGTGTGTGTGTGTGTGTGTGTGCGTGCGTGTGTGTGCGCCTGTGCCTATATGTGAGTGGCTTTTGGCAGTCAGTGGTGTTATCTCAAGAGGGGTTTAGGAGGTTTAAGTTAATGGGATCAGAGGGCCCAATCACCCTCCAAAGCCTCCACAGGCCCTGACCTGATGAGGCTTTTTAGAGGAGATTGGCGGAAGGGTTTGTATTGCCATCAACTCTACCTCTATCACGCCTCTTAAGCCGTCTTGTCACAAGCTTTGAGGGGGGGGGGGGGGGGTCATGCATTGTTCTCACCACTAGAGGGAGACAGGTTGCACTTTCTCAGCACTCGGCACCCAGTGTGCTTGTGTAGGTCTGTAGCCACGAGCTGCTCTGATTCTTTTGTGCCTGTCGTTTGGTCAATTGGGCAGATGGACAACAAGATGATGAAGCTGGGAAGATAGAGGCACTGCACAAGCGAAGGAACCTCCTGGCCGCATACTGCAAGCTCATCATCTACAACGTGGTGGAGATGAACACCGGAGCGGACATCTTCAAGCAGTACATGAGGGTACGTGTCTCTGTCTGCCGCCATCATTGGCAGGCCCTAGGAAGAGGTTCGTTGTTTTTTCCCCACAGTTCTTGTTTTCCTCACAAGGTTTCTGTGGTCTCTGATTGTAGTATTATAACGACTATGGAGACATCATCAAGGAGACGATGAGCAAGACGAGACAGATCGACAAGATCCAGTGCGCCAAAACCCTCATCTTGAGCTTGCAGCAGGTACGTCTCCCAGCTGGTCACACTGTCCACCGTGCAAAAGACGAACGCATCCTCTGTTTGTTTCAGTTAAGGCTTGAAATCCTCCACTAACCTCTTTCTCTCTCTCCACCTCTCTCTCTCCACCTCTATCGCTCTCTCTCTCTCTCTCTCCACCTCTCTCTCTTTCTCCGCCTCTCTCTCTCTCCCTCTCTCCACCTCTCTCTCTCTCTCTCTCTCTCTTTGTCTTTCTGCTGTAGCTGTTCCATGAGATGATGTCAGATCTGGGCCACAACTTTGACCGCTCGTCCTCGTCCTTCTGCGGGATCAAGGAGCTGGCGCGGCGCTTCTCCCTCACCTTCGGCCTGGACCAGGTCAAGACCCGAGAGGCCATCGCCATGCTGCACAAGTACGTCTCCGTCTCCGTGGGCTGCAGTGCCCCGTCTAAACTCCGACCCCGATCAATGTCTGATCCCTCCACAAGACAAGCTTCTTATGCGGTTAGCGCCGACAGCAGTGGCACAATTGAAGAGCTAGCACAGCCTAGTGAACTGGACATTACCTGAGGCACCAGAAGTAGCTGTACAAGCGCGCGCCTCTGGTGTTTAGCTCTGACAGCAGATAGCTTTCTGGAAAAGGCTGCGCCTCAGGTTTTCAGGTGTTGAAATGGTGACCTGGTATTGATTTAAGCCAGGGGTGGGCAATTCATTTCCCCAAGGGGCCACATGATTTGTGGAGGGCCGGACCAATAGGCTGAACTCAATTCTAGCATTAAAAATGAGCATGTTTTTGCAGTATTAAAGCTGTGCCCAGATGAGCAATACACATGGCACACACACAAGAGCAAGCTTGCAATGCAATAGCATAAGTATACAATTAATAGTTATATACATATCATTTAACTTTTGATTCCTAATTTACCATTGACATCAGAGGGCCGGTCAGGGACAGCCAAGGGGTCGCAAAAGGCCCGCACTTTTCCCAGGTCTGATTTAAGCCATGCTGACCTCTGACCTTTTCTTCTCCTCCTCAGGGACGGCATAGAGTTCGCCTTCAAGGAGCCCAGCCCGCAGGGGGAGGGCAACCCGCCCGTCTTCCTGGCGTTCCTGGACATCCTCAGCGAGTTCTCCTCCAAGCTCATGAGACAGGACAAGAGGACTGTGTAAGTCATCTGGCATTGACACACGTTTGGTGATCTGATCACAAGTGTAAAGCTCTTAGTGTGTCAGTTCACACCTGGCATTAGCATGTGTTACCACATACATCTCGATGTGACCACTGGTGATCGGATCTCACTCCCTCGCTCTGAATGCTAATAAACACGTACATCATTTCCCTTTGCAAAGGCCGAGTGTACGAAAAAAAATATAATGCAAATAATTTTCTTTCTGATGTGGAAAGATAATAATATAATTTATGACTCTGCCACCCATACTGACATAATACAAAAGCTGGGCAAAAAGCACATTGATATGAACCCTTCAGATTAATTGTTAAGATGGTTATATATAGACTATATACACTGCTGTTTAAAAAAAAAGGCTGGATCTGTGATTCTCTGATATTCAAGCACTCTGATCTTGAAAGCCAGCTTTTAAAACGTTCTTAGCGCATACAAACAGGAGGCGCTCCAAAACACATTCTCATACACACTGCTAAAAGAATGTGGCCATATGCCGCCCAGACCACCTCCTTAATGTGGTCTGAGCAGCCGGACCTCAATGCGTCCTCAATATGGCTTGGTGCATTCACACCTGAAACTAGAGCCGTCCACTTGTGATTGGTGTGATTAGTGACCGGTGTGAACAGTCCGTCAGAACTGTCAGGGTAGTGCTCTCCTACAAGTCAAGCTGATGGCTGAATATGTGATTTCCTTGTGATTGTACACTTATTTGTGTGCGTGTGTGGGTTGTGTGACGCAGCCACACGTACCTGGAGCGCTTCATGACGTTCCAGATGACGCTGCAGAGGGAGGACTGCTGGCTGCCGCTCATCTCCTACAGGAACTCGCTGCAGGCAGGCGGAGACGACGACACCATGTCTGTGGTCAGCGGCATCAGCAGCCGCGGCTCCTCCGTCAGGAGCAAGAAGGCCAAGCCTGCCACGGGCAAGAGGAAAGTGGCCGAAGGTACACACACTTTCACATCGCTTTAACAGGGAACGGAATCCTATCGTTTAGCGTAATGAATATTATGTTGATATGTTTTGGTAGTGTAGACAGCAGTACACTCCATGCCTAATAACTATGGGAGCATGGATCCATCCCTGAAGCCCAATGAGAGTTTGCTCTGTTCACAACTCTCTGTGTGTTTAATCACATCTATATAAGCTTAGTGGGTAACAACCAGCTGTGTGTCTGTGTGTCTGTGTGTGTGTGTGTGTGTGTGTGTGTGTGTGTGTGTGTGTGTGTGTGTGTGTGTGTGTGTGTGTCTCCCCACCAGAGGACAGCAGCAGCTGCAGCAGCGACATGTGGCTGAACCGGGAGGCAACCATGCAGACGCCCGTCATGATGCCCTCGCCGCACCTCACCTCCACAGCCATGCGCGACCCCAAGCGCATGCGGCCCGAGGACAGCTACATGGGCGTCTACGGCATGGCCCCCGACCAGTCGCCGCAGACCCCCACCCCGCAGCCCCAGCCCCCGCAGCAGCAGCCCCCCACGCCCCAGCAGCACCCCCACCCACACCCGCAGACCCCACAGCCACAGCACCACCACCAGTCTCCCATGGACTACAAGTACGACAGCCCGCTCACACACACACACACCACCACTTATTACTCCACACACCACACCACTTAATACTCCACACACTACACCACTTATTCCTCTACACACTACACCACTTATTACTCCACACACCACTTATTACTCCACACACTACACCAGTTTATAATCCACACACTACACCACTTATTACTCCACACACTACACCAGTTTATAATCCACACACCACTTATTACTCCACACACCACTTATTACTCCACACACTACACCAGTTTATAATCCACACACTACACCACTTATTACTCCACACACCACTTATTACTCCACACACTACACCACTTATTACTCCACACATTACACCACTTATTACTCCACACACTACACCACTTATTACTCCACACACCACACCACTTATTACTCCACACACTTCACCACTTATTACTCCACACACTACACCAGTTATTAATCCACACACCACTTATTACTCCACACACCACACCACTTATTACTCCACACACTACACCAGTTTATAATCCACACACCACTTAATACTCCACACACTTCACCACTTATTACTCCACACACCACACCACTTATTACTCCACACACTACACCACTTATTACTCCACACACCACACCACTTATTACTCCACACACTACACCACTTATTACTCCACACACTACACCACTTATTACTCCACACACCACACCATGTGTTTGCTAAACACTGTAACCATAACTACTCAACACCACAAGAGTTGCGTGGCTTTTCATCTCCGACCATGCTGGAAAGAATGGTTTGGGTGTCAGCAAAACTTTGGTTGTCTTAAAATTAAACTGATGTGAAAATATTTTTTGAGTATGGCTAACATCCTTTCAACAAAAAAAAGACTCTTTGCACTTTTCAACTCTGATCTCTGCTCTGCTCTGGCTGTGTGAGTTTGAACTCTGAAATCTGACCTCTGCTCTGCTCTGGCTGTGTGTTCCTGCAGTACCCAGGTGTCCTGGATGCTGGCCCAGCGGCAGCAGGAGGAGGTGCGACAGCAGCAGGAGCGTGCCATGAACTACGCCAAGCTCAGGAGCAACTTGCAGCATGCCATGTGAGCACACACGCACACAGAAACAAACACACACACACACACACACACACACACACACACAGACACACACAGAAACAAACACACACACACACACACACCAAGGCCTTGCCTAAATAGAATTCTGTAATTAGCGACTATGGTACCAGCATAATAAATATGCAGTGCCATGTGGTAGTCAGTGTTAATAAGGGTGGATTAATTTGAAAAGGGATTCACTTGGATGAGATTGTTATTTATAAAACCTCCAAAGTGCAGCACCAGATCAATACTGTCCTGTATCCACCGCATCATACCCACCTGCTAAATGGTCCATTTGTTTGTGTGTTTGTCTCAGTCGCCGGAACACAGGCCTCATGGAGGATGACGAGGAGCCAATAGTAGAAGACGTGATGATGTCATCGGAAGGTCGCATCGAGGATCTCAACGAAGGAATGGACTTTGACACCATGGATATTGATCTGGTACAGACACAATGACTTTGTTTTCCAATATATTGCAAATACATAATGTCCATTATTATTCTGCTCATCTCATCAATTTTGCCTGAAAGTATTTGTTCTGCTTGCTTGATTAATTGCTGTGTAGTCCGTTATGCAAATGGGGAACAGTTCGATCATCTCGTTCTCGCTTGTCTATTCCAGCCACCATCGAAAAACCGCCGGGAGAGGTCAGAGCTGAAGCCCGACTTCTTTGACCCCGCGTCGATCATGGACGAGTCTGTAAGGAGCACTCATTTCCTGGGCTATGATGCTTTTCAGCGCTAATTTGTCAGGGTGTGTGGCCACCACTAGATGGCGCTAACAAATCAGTGTTCTAACTGCAGGGCTGCTCTAACCCATAATGCACTGGTCCTTCTTTTGAAAATCATGAGATGTATAACATTTTATGCGGGGAAGGTTAAGGTTAAGGGCAAATTGGACCAATAAGAAAACGAATTACATTTAAATAAGATGAGCTTGCTTGATAACACGTTACAAAAAAAAATACTGAATTTGAACATATTTTCTTTTGTAGGTTCTTGGAGTTTCCATGTTTTAAGATAATATTTGGAGGATGAAGAGACATTTTGAGAGCTTGTAGATGCAGTACAGATGTATTTTCTTAAAGAGAATATTTCTGGTCTGGGCTCCATGGACTTCAGGGCATCCCGAGACAGCGTTGATCAGAGGGGACTTGCTTAAAATCAGTCAAACAGACAAAATAAACAAAATATTTGCAGTCATTGGGTAAGCTTTCCCTGCAAGGTTAAAATGGTGGCGGCCAGATCATGAACGCTATGAAAAGTTGTATTTGTCTGCCACATTTGAATATAATAAATATATTTCAAAATGGAGCAAATGCCATCTTGTTTTAAGAAATAATTCATGAGGTTGCTCAGACTTGTGGAATTTCTTTAACAAAAAGAAAAAAATGAATGCGTCTTTTGTAACTTAAAGAATTTGTTTAATGTATAGCCCTTTTGTAATAGTAAGTAATCAGGTGTAAAGTAGTAATTTATAAACTGGTTATTCATCATAGTATGTATTGAGATTTTAACTGAGCTTTCCTTTATGTAAAAAACTGGAGGGTGTCCTCCAGATCTATTTTGTGTTCGTTCTTTTGTTTTATTCTTGATTTTTATTTTATTTTCTTCATTTCATTTGACCCTTACCTACCAATGCATAGCTGACACATGGTTAACACGGAAAAGGTGGTGCAGTTAACTCTTGCCCTGTTGAAAGATTTCCAGAGAATAACAGAATAGGAAGAAACCATGGAGTTTCAACAACCAAACACACCCAAAGACTTCAACAGTTCGCTTGTCCTTTCTGGAAAGAGAAATTATTACATTTTCAGTGGAGAGCTTTCCAGTCGTGCCATTGAGTTGCTACCTGCAAGAGCAAACCCGAGTTGTCTATTGGCTGAGAAGAAAGGAAAAACAAACCCTTTTCCTCAAATTCAGCTTATTAGAGTGTTGAAGTAGGTATCACATTTTAAATAAATAAATAAATATAAATTTGGTGCTGATTTTATATTTGTGTGTTAATTTGTTTTGTCTTGATTTTGAACACCAACCTAGAGGTCTTTTGAAATGTATAAGAGGGTGTTTCAAGATGAAAGCATGTATAGTCATGCATTAAGGAAGATTTTTAAAGTTTGTATTTTATATTGTTTTGTGTCTTTTCTCTATGTTTTTGTCTTAAGAAGTCTGGGTTTATACTTTCTTTCCTAAATGTAAACATGACATTCAGCTTTCCAAGATAAGAAAAACTCTCCTAAAATATTTAATCAAAAGAAATTATCATGTCAATTAACCTCTTATTTTAATGTACACTTTGAATTGCTTTGGCAGCTAAACAAAGCTAAACTATGACATTAACTTATAGTACATACTTGTACATTCTATGAAATGTTTTGTCTAAGGTATATACTTTTAAATCATTCCATGCCTTGGCCTTAAAACACGCTTGTAAAAATGTTCTCAAAAAATGAGATCTTCCAATGTACCTAACTAATGTTGAACGTTTGCCATATTGAACTCCTGCAAAATACCCCCTAAATTCATTTTAAACTCAAGTGTATGGCTACTGAAAGTAAAGAGGTTTGTGTGATTTACTTCAGTGAATATTTGGGTAAGAGAGAGTGATACTGCTTTTTGTGTTTTGTCATACCACTACATTGGCAGAACTGCTGATTAGATTGTGTAAATATACATGCAGAAATATACATGCATTTTAACGTAAAGCTTTATTTTCAGATGTCTGTTTTCTTTGTTAACATTTCTAAGTATGTTATTTACCCTCATTACAGTTGTACCCACACACACACACACACAATTTTACCTATTGTTTCACCCTGTCATTCACTGTACTGATTTTGATTTGTATCTGTCTGAAGACAGTAACTTTTTAAAATAAAACAAACTTCCTTTGTGTGACTAAGTACCAGGGATTGTTTTTAAGATGTTTATAATATACATAAACGTCTTGAGTATTTTAATGTGGAATTTTAATTGTTTTACCCTTTATATTGTATATTTAGCACAAATGTACCTTTGATAAATGACTGTCTGCAAAATGTGTCTCACAGGTTGAGATAACTTCAGTTAGCTGTTTCAGTGTGTAAAAGAATATTTTCCATTTCATATATTTAAATAAAATCGTTAATATGTATGATTCAAATGAGCTGTTTATCCATAATGTTGTAGATTAGGTAGAAACATACACAATCTATGACATACGCCAGTGCATGCATTTAAATGCAAATCATGAGCCTCTAGTGTAGGCCATTAATTACATGCATAAATAGTTATAGCCTTGATCATAACACATTGGCTTAGCATATTGGTACGCTTCGTTGTATGTAGGCTACTAGATCGTCCGAACATTGAATGAGAAAACCTGAAACCGTGGACTCAAACTCCCACAATGCACTGTCTTCGATTGACGGCTCATTGACCCGGACCCGATGCATTGTGCTAAACATCCGGGCGAAGTGCGCTTTAGTAGGGGAAGATGGCGGCGTTGATCCTCCCTACTGATTGGATCAAAAATTGGGAAAAATCGGGAAAAAATGATTTGTGAGTAAAATTACCTTAGTCCCACTTGAAAACATGAATGCAAGTTGTTGGAGCACTTGTTTTTTAACCAGGCTTGGTGTTTCATTGAGCTTTTGCCGAGTGCCTTGAAGTTCACTGTACTTTCCTCATTGTGATCTCAGACCTCCTTGTGGCTACCAAGCTAAATATGAGGCTAATGATAGCCACACTAGGTACCAAAGCATTCGAATTGTAATCCTTAACTGTTGCACTGCATATTTACATATAGTACACCTTGCAGACGAAATATAACCGTAACACATTTGGGTTGTAAAGTTACAAACAGTTGTTAGTCTAAGAGTAGATGACGCGCTAGTTTAGTAACAACCTGGTAGGCTAGGTTATGAAGCTAGCGGTTAGCTTGTGAGCTGTGTCGGTAACGAGGTGAAAACATTGCGATTTAGCTAACCTAGCTAGCAGTTGTAAGCTAAAATGATGTTACACAGGCAAAGACTGGAGGAACTTGGCGTCCTTAATCAGTTAGCTAGTTATCATAACGTTATATGTGCATGACCACTGATTAAGTCTTAATATTAACAAGTGAAAATAAACATCCTTACGTTACTATTACTATAGTACAACATTTGTCTCTGTAGATGCGTAACGTGAATCTGCTTTAAAGTTGCTTCATTTCAAATTAGACCTCAAATTAGATGTTGAAGTCTTCTCAGGACGATAAGCCAGGAGATGGGTAGTGTTAACAATAACTTAACGTTAGCTAGCTAGCTATCTATCTGGCCAACATTGCGTGATCCAGCACCTCGATATCTGCTAATGTTACCTTACCTTAACTGTTGCTGCGTAAAATAATAGTGCAAAGTTTAGCAGGTGGCCGTTTTAATTTGCGATAAATCATCAGTGTTTATGTCAATCAACTTAGATATTATAGCTAGTCAAAATGTTGACGAGATAAAGGCGGTGACAGCATAAAGTGAGGCTAGTAAAAGAAACCTTAGCTTACCTAACCAGCTAGTTTACAGTACGTTAAGCAAACCAGCTATGCAAAGTGTAACCCTTTTTGCGAAAAATCGTTATATGCAAGTGGGTTGGTATGACCGTCACTTGGCCAATAAATGGGAGGGGATGTAATACTTACTGTTATTTATCAGAGAAGTAAACAAGCTTATGTAATGTACTGTAAAATGCTAAGTTAACTGGTTAGCGGAGTTGCTTGAAATTGTAGGCCTGTGCACTCCGTCACTGTCATCCTATTTGGGCGGTAAAGTGAATGTTGACAGGATACGTTTTATAAGCCAAGTCTAATAATGAGCTAAAACTACATGTATTCTTAAATTTGATTGATTCTGAAGTTGGTGTGAGGTTATGAAACGTGTGATGGCTGCTGCCAACCAAGTCCATCTAAAACCTTCCAGTAAATGTGAGGCAAGACTTTCACGTGTCTTATAGCAAGCTAATGTTGAAACATCTGGAAGAAGTAGGCTATACCCAGCTTGTACACACCCAAACACGTTAAAATAGATATTAAGAGGGAGGGGTTATACTGGCCAAGAATTGAAATTATGGTGTTGCACAATGCTGACAAGTGAAACTTTGAAAATCAAGTGAGTTGAACCAACAACTACTAAAATCCAGACAGACTATTGGAAAGCATAGTTTGGGCTGTATGAGTATACATGAAATGAACGGAGAAAAGGTGGAAGGTGTTTGGAACAAAAAACTAAAAAAAAGAGTAGCTTTGTTTCCACTGATGCACTAGCATGTTTCTGTAAGAAACAGAGCTCTCTAACTGCTGCTGACAGCTTCACCACTGTGTGTTTCGGGTCCTAGGGAGGTTAGTGGTTTTAGACAAAATGGTATTTGGTAAAATAAGGCAATAATGTAACTTTCACAATATGGTTTCATGTGTACGACTTGTTGTCGTATATTGGTATTTCCTAATATTTTGCTTGTTTTAAAAAGGTGGCGCCTTTCAAAGACACCAGCGTGCTTTAAAACTGCTTTTAAGTTTCACTCAGCTTTTGTCACGCTTTTTATTAAGTTTCAGTGTTACAGTTCAGTGTGCTACTGCAGTGGTACTAACCATAGGCAGCAGATCAGTGTGGTACTAACCATGTGATGCCACACATCAGGATACTTACAATATTATGAATTACGTCACAAAATATCTTTAGTTTGAGTGTTACAGTTCAGAATGCTACAGTGGTACTAACCATAGAGAGCAGTTCAGTGTGCTAGATAGATAGATAGATGGATACTTTATTGATCCCGAGGGAACTGCAGTGGTACTAACCATGTTGCCACTGTGTGATGCCACCCATCAGGATACTTACAATATTATGAATCCCCACAAAATATCTTTAGTTTCAGTGTTTCAGTTCAGTGTGCTACTGCAGTGGTACTTACCATATGGAGCAGATCAGTGTGCTACTGCAGTGGTACTAGCCATGTGATGCCACAATGTGATGCCACACATCAGGATACTTATAAAATTATGATTCCCGTCACAAAATATCTTTGGCCATCCACAAATAAGCGAGCCTGCTGCCTCAGACTTGGTTTTGCTTGACTGATAAACTGCTAAGAAAGACTGTGTTATACAGTTTACCATCACCTAAGCATCTATTTCCACTATCGTGCTGTGAGCTTCAAGCACAGTTGAGTGTAAGAACCATTTACATGTTGACCAGTACAGAAGTAGGTCTGTGTGGTTGTGTACACATGACTGTGAAAACAGAGCCACTGTGAGGTAAACAGCTGAATATTGTAAATAATAATTCAATAAGGTGAATGCTAAAGGTACAGTAGAAATTAAACAGCTGAATACTTTGAATTATTCAATAAGATGAATGCTAAAGTTGAAATGAAAAGCATCTGCTAACATTGGTGCATGTCTGTCTTTTCTTTCTCTCTTCTCTTAGTTTGCAGTTGTGTCAGGACCTGGCTGGGAAGCCAGAAGAGGACTACAAAGGTATGCTGAGGTTTTCTCACACGCCATAACATATAAATGTTAACGGCTGGTGATCTAAATGTAATATCAGACATTTTTTATGTTCAGTCTCTCTGTCTGTGGCAATTTGATGTTGTTGTTGCATTCAGCACTCTTCAGAATGCAGTAATGTAGTACAACATACTGTCACTCATCTCATTATGGTCTTAAATATTTTCCTCTTGTGGTAGTCTTCCTATCATAGCCTTGTTGAGTCTGCCGCTACAATCACACGATGGCAGCAGTATCATAACAGCCACTTAACAAAAAAAAGGACATTCAGTTCAATGACATCCACTCAATGTACTTCTTAAACAAGGCAATTTTCTATGTCTATCACACCAACACATGTGTTCTGACTTGGTGACTCCTTGCTGGTTGTCATGGTCCCTCCTTGTTGGTTGTCATGGTCACTGTACTTCTCTCCCCTCTCCTCTGCAGACCTCCAGACCGCTCTGTACGAGCTCACCTTGCACGTCGTCCAGGGCCTGCTCAAGGTCGACGTGGCTGCCAGTAGTCTCGGGGATGTCATGGTACGTGTCATGGTCCCAGCCCAGCCCTGTTGTATAATGTGAACTCTCCCAGCATTCACTGGAGTCCTCGTCTGAGCCTCCTGTGGCTGTTTGGGGCACTGGTCATGGTGTGAATGGGCCCAGATGCACTCAGAGACTAGCATAAATGTAAATCTTATGCGCATCGTGCCGTCAGGCTTGCACATTCACAGTTCTGCATAATTTATTGATGTTAGTTTGGTTAAGCCAAACCATGCTTAATTAAAACTAAAAAGAAGTTTGTTTCATTGCAGGGCTGAATGTGATTGATTTGGATTTTCTTAAATATTGTGTAACAAGTAATGGTTTAAAACCTTTTATGATGTGACAACAAGTGCCGTGTAAATTAAAATTGGAACGCTTTCCTTGTTATACGATATTGTTAGAAAGTCGTGTGTGGCCTTGCAAAGGGAATGCTGTTTGTTATGAGAAAGGTGTTCTTTTTGATTCAATAAAGTTGTCCTGTTGTATTAACATGGGTCCCATTAGAGTCTAACCCCTACTATTGGCAGTGGCACTTGAATGATGTCCTCTCACTCTTTGAAATTGTATTGCACACTTTGGCAAAACGTTCGCAACATCTATGTGAGCACTTTGGTCCATGAAGAATAAAGCCATTTGAAGTGCTTTTGCTGTCAATTTAGAGTTGACAGAAGTGCGCCAGGATCATTTATTTTGATCTTTTCAAACTAGGAGCCCTAATTTGGTTTCCTCAGTAGTGATTTGCTTTGATCTGTGGAACAAGCAAAACCAGAGGTACTCTTTAGATTGTCCCCCTTGTTGTTGTGACACCTCATCCTGGGATGATGAAACTAGGGTCCTGAGCGGAGCTGAAGTCCAGGGCTGATGGATTGCCCTGCTCCTTCCCTTCCTTTTCTTCCTCAGCTGGAAATGAACTGGAAGCTGAAATGTGTGCTACTAACTTTTCATTATTGTTGACATGTTTCTACCGCTCTTCTCTCTTGTGCAGGAATTGCGGGATGATATGGCCTCCATTTTAGCAGATGTCTTCAGTATATTAGGTGGGTGTGATTCACTAATAGTGGTGAACTGTGATTGCTTGTGTGTATTTCCGTTCCTACACAATGCCCCTGGTGTCGTTAAGGTCATGTGTTCAATTCCTGCTGGTAATAAATGAAGCATGCCGTACAGAAGCCTTTTAAACCAATTTGGTCATCCCTTTATAGTCTACTGTGTACAGAAATCTGGCCAGAACCTACTGTTTAGCTTATACAGTGGGGAAAATAAGTATTTGAACCCCTTGCGATTTCACAAGTTTGGCCACTTGCAAAGAAATGTGTGATCTATAATTGTAATGGTAGGTGTATATTAACAGTGAGAAACAGAATATCAACAAAAAAATCCAGAAAAATGCATTTTATAACATTTATGACTTTATTTGCATTTGATGCAAAAAATAAGTATTTGAACCCCCAAAACTGACTGACAAAAATGACTTAGTACCCTTATTGGCAAGCACAGACGTCAGACGTTTCTTGTAGTTGGTCACCAGGTTTACAAACATCTCAGGAGGGATTTTGGTCCACTCCTCTTTCCAGATCCTCTCCAAATCTTTAAGGTTGTGTTTTCAATGGGAGGGAATGAGGGAATGAGATTCAAGCCCAATATTCCACGTTACATGGCCCCATCCATAGTCCCCTTGATGCGGTGTAGTCGTCCTGTACCCTTGGCAGAGAAACAGCCCCAAAGCATAATGTTTCCACCTCCATGCTTGATGGTGGGTATGATGTACTCTTCGTGTCATATTCAGCATCCTCCCCCTGTCAAACACGGCAAGTCGAGTTGATGCCAAAGAGCTTGATTTTGGTATCATCTGACCACATTCTGTCTCCCAATCCTCCCTAGAATCATTCAAGTGTGCAATGGTAAACTTCAGATGGCCCTGTACATGCGCTTCCTTGAGCAGGGGGACCTTGCGAGTCCGGCAGTAATTAAAAAAATTACGGCGTGGTGTGTTGCCAACGGTTTTCTTGGTGACTCTGGTCCCAGCTGCCTTGAGATCATTCACAAGTTCCCCCTGTGTAGTTCTGGGGTTATTCTGCACCTTTCGAATGATCACTGATTCCGCACGAGGGGATATCTTGCATGGAGCCCCAGACCTAGAGCGGGTGACAGTTGTTTGGTGTTGCTTCCATTTATGAATAATCGCACCAATAGTTATCTGCTTCTCACCAAGCTGCTTGCCGGTGGTTTTGTAGCCCATTCCAGCCTTGTGCAGGTCTACAATCTTATCTCTGACGTCCTTGGACAGCTCTTTGGTCTTGCCCATGGTGGTGAGGTTGAAGGTGTGAAGTATGATTCTTTGGACAGGTTTCTTTTATAGAGGTCACCAGTTGAGATCAGGTATACCTTGTTAGACCTAATGAGGACTAATCTGTGTGCTTTTTGGGCACATAACTGGCCATTGGGAGCCAGAATTCTTGCTGTTTGCTTGGGGGTTCAAATACTTATTTTTTGCATCAAATGCAAATAAAGTCATAAATCTTATAAAATGCAGTTTTCTGGATTTTTTTGTTGATATTCTGTTTCTCACTGTTAAAATACACCTACCATTAAAATACTAGATCACACATTTCTTTGCAAGTGGCCAAACTTGCGAAGTCGGCAGGGGTTCAAATACTTATTTTCCCCACTGTATACTGCAGTCCTAATACAATGGATATGCACCTAACATGAACTGGTCCAAATAATTGAATATTACAAATAGATAATCACAAAAGGGATATATTTCATTCCACAATAATGCTTTAGTTGACCACGTGGCAGTTACAGAATTTCTGAACACAAACAATTACTAGCTTGTTGGCTAGTTTTATAGTCAGACAAGCAGTAAAGGCTTCTACTAACCTTGATTTAAAAATAATGAAATTACAATATAGTTAATGCATCATAAAAAATGTATGCATCCTTTTCCCAAATGTCATTCTATCAAAGATCTGTAATCTAATAAAATATAAACGCATGATTGTAGTGTATTGTGGAGTCTTGGTTAATTATTTCCTTATTGATCACCTCTGTATTGTCTTTGCAGATATTGAGACAAGCTGCACAGAGGAGAAACATAAGCGAGACAATTTCACCCAACTAGTGGGCGCCTGTTTGGTGAGTGGGCTTCTGTGCTTGGTCTTGTCTTTCATTTACTCACGCACACACACACACCCACACACACACACCTAGTGGGCTCATTCACTTACACACATACACTCAAAACACACAGACACACACACACACACATACATACACACCTAGTGGGCGCCTCTTTGGTGAGTGGGCTTCTTTGCTAGGCCATGTCTGACTTCTGCAGTGAAGCAAGAGAGAGAGATGGAAACGGGAGGAGCGAAAGAGTAAACAAAAATATAATAAACCCGACAAATGGGGGGAAAAGCATGACTTGCTGCAAGAGTACCATCTTCTCTTGACCACAGTGTGGCAGTGTCGTCCTGCAGGATAACTACCAACCCCTTCCCTCTCTGTCTTAGGTTGCCCTGAGGCAGCCTTTTGCAGATTTAATGCATCATCACATCGCCCTTTGCATAGCCAGACTTCTTTTTTTCCCACTCGCTTTTTTTAGGTAAATAATTTTCTTAGCAGTGCCCATTGGCTCAGGCAATTCCCCGGACTGCGAGGATTAGCTGCGTTGGGGTATTGAGTGACCTAAATTCCGGCCTGTGGTGAAGAATTAAACCCTGAATCAGAAAAGACCCACCCCTTAAGAAAGCACAGGCCCTCTGAGGATGGTCCAACACTGGGCTCTAATTAGCCAGGCAGATGAACTGTTCAAGAAGTCACACTTTCTGTAAGAGAAGGCTATTTTATTCCGTGTTTCTTAAGTAACATTTCCAGACAAGCAAATGCAGTCGATTGCTTTTTTCTTATACATATATATATTTTCTTGCTTCCCCTGGATATCTCATTCTCCTTTGGGGGAAAATGGCATAGAAATCCATTTTTTTCTTTGAGCTGAATATGTAAATGAGTTCTATTTTTAAGTACAGAGCTGAATGGGGATGTTGGTGTGCTGTGGGCATTTGAGGGGTTTATGGATATGTGTGTAACTCAGCAGTTTTTTTTTCTGGCCGCGCACTCACTGATAAGTAATTGAGTTGTTTGCTCCCAGCTCTCAGAGTTAGAGGGACAAGGAATTCCTCTGAGTTTACCCATATCAATTGAATTCGTTCAGATTGCTTCTCTAAGAGCAATCAAGCATTATCAGTCTCAGGATGGGGGCATTTTTCATCTCTCTGTCTCTCTGTATCTCTCTCTCTCTCTCTCTCCCTCTCAGTTTTGTGTGCCTGACGCAATTCTTAAAGAGCGGCTGGATCCTGAGACGTTGGAATCCCTTGGCCTTATCAAACAGGCCCAGCAGTTCAACCAGAAGATCGTCAAAATCAAGACCAAGCTATTGTGAGTCACAGTCGTGCTGTTGTGTTAGCGTTGCCCCTCTGAATGGCACCCTGAACCAAAGGAATAATTCAAGGGGGGGAGAGAGAGAGAGAAAGAGGGCTCTCAAACTCTCATAATGTGTGTGTGTATATATTATCTTTAAATATAATATATATATATAATATTTAAAGACCAGATATGTCCACTTTTAATGTATTTGGTGCCTGGCAGCCTTAATCACAAACTCATGAGTTCTCAGCGTGATGTGAACTACTTTCTGGTTAGGTCCTTTCTCTCCCTATGTTCTGTGCTCTTACAATGGGGAAACTGGTGCCTGCTATATTGCCTGCTTTAAAATATTGATTTCCCAGTCTCAGGGCATGGTTGTATGTATGTGTTGTCCGAAGGTACCTATTACAGATCAATGGAGCTTGGCGTTCTGATTACCTGCAAATTCACTTGTGTTGCTTTAAAGGAAGTTGTTGACCCTCGGTCCTGTGTAATACAGATGGTAGATGGAGAGGGTAAATAAATAAAAAGAAGTAAATAGAAGCTGTTACGTGATCTTAAACTCGTCAAGTGTCCTCAGTCCAACTCCTACAAACACTATCCCTCCCCCAACCCCTCTGGCAGAACCTGACTTTTCAGTCCTCAGAAAGAGACTTCTGATGTTGTTGCTGCAGCTGCCACCGCCGCAGTCTTCCGAGGGAGCCGGGGTAAACCGCTTGCTTGACTCCATAATTTGCTCCCTACCTCATTGTACAGTAAATTAAAAGCAGGCCTCCTGGCTGTCGCCCCTCGACAATGATTAATTTCGTTGCTATTGTGTGTGCAGATAGGCCCTAAGAGTTCTTATCAAGATTGGAGAGCTTTCGCGGCAGTGCTACAAGGCGCCTTTCTACTTACTGCAGCCCATTCCCTCCTCCCCGTCCCTTGTTCCGTTCTCTTCAACTGTTACATTAAAAGCTCACAAAACCCGATGGGTTGGATTAATTGCTTTCGTGGATGGCCTCTCCCGAAATGAATCTCTTGACCAAATGTGTGATTACCATCCTAAAGATAGCACTACCCCCCCTCCAAACCTTGCCAGTCCCCCCAAAAGCAAGTCCTCTCCCTCCTCTCAGACAACATGGCCTCATCACAAAGTTCTGCTGGTGTTAATTAATTCCTGCTGATTGCTCGTTTGGGGCACCCTGTCCCCCAGGCACACTGATTCCTCTTACACACTACCTCTCTCTCTCTCTCTCTCTCTCTCTCTCTCCCTCTCTCTCTCTCTTCCCCACCCCGCAGCTACAAACAGCAGAAGTTTAATTTGTTGCGGGAGGAGAACGAGGGCTACGCCAAGCTGATCACGGAGCTGGGCCAGGACCTGTCGGGGAACATCACCAGCCACCTCGTCCTGGAGAACATCAAGTCTTTAATAGGTACGCCTCGCCTCGCCTCGCCTCTCCACTCCCCCCTGCTGAGGGTCACGCAGGGAGGGCATCGCACTCGCCCACGTCCGGGCACGAGATGATTAAGGCAAAAGTTAATTAAAGAGAAGCAAAGGCTGAAGGCAGCGCATTCCCCCGGACTTCGTCTCAACGAGCCGTGAAACAGATCGCCTTTTTGTTTTGGTTCTTGGGTGATGGCAAGGAAAGTTCCGCAAAGTTCACAGGTGTTTAAGTAGTCGTGATGACTTGTACAAAGTGTAAAAAGTTTCCCAGCTGTTGGCTTTTCTCTCTTCTGGCATGAAACAAGGGAATCACTCATCCAGGAGTGGAGGAAAGGTGAAGTCTTGGGATGTTTTTTTCTAGCTCCTGCCTAATCAGTGGCTTCTTTCCTGCTGCAGGATGCTTTAATCTGGACCCCAACCGCGTGCTGGACATCATCCTGGAGGTGTACGAGTGCCGCTCGGACCAGGACGAGTTCTTCGTCTCACTCATCAAGTCCTACATGTGCGAGCACCAGACGCTCTGCCACATTTTGGGATTCAAGTTCAAGTTCCACCAGGTAAGCAGACCCTCAGTCTCACAAGCAAGTACACACGCCTCTTCTCAAGAGATTCTCCACACACACACACACACACACACACACACACACACCGTGTTCTCATTAAACGACTTTAATTAGCCTCGTGTGAGTAATTTAGGCAAGTTGCTTTCCACTCCTGGTTTGGGATGCTGTAGCAAACAATGGCTATTTTAGTTGCAGTGAGGAACTAGTCATTAGTTCTTATCGTGTTTATCTCTCACTGTGGCTGTGTGCAGTCTATCGGAAGCGTGTGACTCAGTGGGGGGTCCCTAGTGCAGCACTTTGTAATACTTGCGGCCAAATGAGAACCTCCCCTCCCCCCCCCTCCCCCATATGCCCCACGGCTCTTAGACCACATCATCCTCTCAAACATGTTCCCACCATTTTCACAAAAAAAATCTACAAATAAATACATCAAAACTGAAAACTGCTGTAATAGGGAACCCAGGTTTGGCCAGAGTTGGAGTGTGCTTTTTTTGTGGCTAGCCAAATTCTTGTCAGACACTGTAGTGAATTAGAATTCAGGCAGTCACAAAGTTTCTGTAGAAACCAGTGGTGCAAATAATGAATAGTATGCCCGATGGTGCCTATGATGAAGCGTACTCACCTGGGATGTGTGTATTCTCTCTACAGGAACCCAACGGGGAGACACCCTCGTCCCTCTACCACGTCGCCGCCGCCCTGCTCCAACACAACCTCATCGCCTTGGAGGATCTCTATGTGCACGTGAGTCCGGCAGGCGGTCCGCCTTTGCACCCTACGTAGTTCAATACGTGTCCTTCAGGTTCACCTCTATCTGAGGTGGTGTTGAGCTGTTCACTATCCACACTTGCAGCACAAGAACACTTTCCTCGTAGACATCAACACTGTCACAATCTATGCATACTGTACCATAGGGTCAGATCCATTCCTGTATCTGTATACACCCCCACTCCTTGTGCTCATGTTCTCCCTACGTGTATGTGATTTTATGTATGTATGTCTGTGAGTTGCACAAGTGCATATATGTATAAGCTACTGGATGACCTACATTTCCCTTGTGATTAATGAAGTATCTATCTATCTATCTATCTATCTATCATGGCTGACCTAGCTTGTGTGTTGTGTCTTGTCACTGTGCAGTTGGTGCCACTGGACTCTAGCATCGTGGAGGAACACAAGCGTGAGATCCTGGAGGCCAAGACGATCGCCCGCAAGCTCACCATGGTGGTGCTGCCGTCGGAGAAGAACGAGGACAAGGACAAGGAGAAGGATAAAGACGAGGAGAAGAATGAGAAGGTAAGCACCATGTTTGGCTGACGGAGGCAAGTACAAATTGAGGGTTTAGTGGGGTTGGTAAGCAGGGTTTAATGATAGTCTTTAAGTGTTGGTAGGGGCTACTAGGACTGTATCTAACTGCCTAACTGTAAACCAGGAGGTGATTGGCTTAAGAACCGGGGACATACCATCAATTATCTTGATGGCTCTCAGAATATAACAATCTGGTTGGTTATTATTTCTCACAGCAAAAATAAAAGACTTGCACGGCACTTAGCATGGCACACACTACAGGAAACATGAACATGAATAAAAATGTACTTGGGTTGTTATTGTAATAGATAATGATCATAAATAAAAAATCTGAGCGCAACACTGTTGGTGAAGCCACTCCAAAGTAATCCTACCCATTTAGGTCCAAAAACATTCTGTTGAAGCATATCTGTTGGGGCAGTTCTGTTTCCTTTCAGGCACTTTCAGTTTGACCTCGTCACTCTTGCTCTCGTAGCACATGCTTTGAACTGAGCGTAGACTAATTACGCATGTGATGTTGCCACGACAGATGTACCAGTCAGTACAGATTTTGTTTGTAGTTAAAATTCTGATACTAGCGAGCGGCTAATATCTTACACTTAAGGCTTTCTACGTTCCTGCAGTTAGCTTTCTCCGCGCTGTGAGGCGTCATTAGCATGGCGCGCTGGTTGGGGAGCTGTGTGTGTTTTGAGTGGAGCCCTTTGCCTCTCGTAGTGCAGCGGAGATGCCAAGCTCCTAATTGTGTTTATTAATGAACCAGTCGGGGCCCCTCAGCAGGAGCTGTGTGCTGTTAGAGGCCCCCTCCGCTTGCCTGGGGACCCACCACCGTCCTAGCCAGGCGAGATGATCACGTAACATTAATTTCCCTGGGAAAAACTAGGCGGCGCCTGCGTTTTAATTAAAAGATTACATTCGCGCCTGTCATAAGGGCTTTTGTCAGGGGCCAGCGACTTGATGGTGTTGAGCCATGTTGCCCCCCCCACCACCACCACTGCGGCAACTCGTCAATCACTGTCAGGCTGACAGCAAGTGATGGAGTGCAGAGTGAAGTCAGGGATCCGGTGATGTGGAACACACATACATGCACATATTTGCATGGAGGCACACACAACACACCATCACACGCTGAGTAGTATATAGGGATGTGATTTCCCGACCTGAAAATGCGACCCCGGTGAATCATGCAGATCCGTACTAAATGGTATGAGCGATATGAGCCGTGTCGCCTGGATTGGGCATACAGAAGTTAATTCCCCACTTTGAGAGACTGAACGGCAGCAACAGAGGACAGCAGTATCTTCTATAAAACAAGTTTTGTATTTTATCTATGAACCAAGACCAATCGGAGAGGGTTTATGGAAATACTCGTGTCTTAGTGGCTGATGGATCTTAATTCAATTAAATTCTTCAATTCATTTGTTTTCTTTGCCAAATGCTAGCGCACAGTCCGTCGGTGTGAGTAAGTAATGGATATCCAACATTGGATGTTTTTTTTGTTGTGTTTTTTTTTTACCAATGAAGGGGCACAAACCTCCCATGCTAAGTAGGTAAAGCAAGGTGTGTAAATGTATAGCATATCCTACTGAAGCCAACTGAACAGTTAGCAATGATAGCTTTGTTTTGCCTCCCCATGGCTAGCAACACCATATAGCCTAGTTTTGTTGTGTTAGGTAGCCCAACTGGTAGTCTAACAGTCTTATACCTCGGAAAAAGAAATGGCTGGCAGGTATCCTGTGAAATAGTTTAATCTCTGTTCTATGTCAATTCTCTGGACATTTTGAATGGTGTCTATTACAGTCAGTCAACAGTAGGGATGAACTTTTTTCAGACCGTAATAGAAACTCAAACGTCAGCGTGGGTGCCTCATCAGAGCAGTCCAAAGCAAATTAGAAACTCACTTCACATTTCTATGCAAAGTGAATCCAAATTAGAAACTCACTACACATTTCTATGCCAGGTTAATCCAAATTAGAAACTCACTTCACATTTTTATGCAAAGTAAATCCAAATTAGAAACTCACTACACATTTCTATGCAACGTTAATCCAAATTAGAAACTCACTACACATTTCTATGCCAGGTTAATCCAAATTAGAAACTCACTTCACATTTTTATGCAAAGTAAATCCAAATTAGAAACTCACTACACATTTCTATGCAATGTTAATCCAAATTAGAAACTCACTACACATTTCTATGCAAGGTTAATCCACAGACCTCATGTGAGGCAGACTTATCGAGTCAAACGACAGTCAGAGTGAGATAGTCAGTGCGTGCACATGATGGCAGTACTCCGATTTCGGCCAAGCCCCGATTTTTCTCTCCATGGGGGGTAAACTGCGTTATCTCACGGCACATGGCAGTGACAAATCCAGATCTTGGCCGCGCCAGTTCAAATCAAATGTGGAATGTTTACAAGCGGGCATCTGCTACCGTTGATTATACAGTAAATAAGTTGTGAAATGAAACAAAAACACACCACAGTTAAAGTTGTATTAGTATTGATTGATTAACGTCGATATGAATGGATTACATGATTTACAAGTGGTGGAAAAGTAATATGAAAATATTTGTTCACTGAATTACCGCGTTCTGTCCAAAACAGTTGCGTTTCAGTTTCAAAGTTTCGGTTTCAGTATTTCAACGTGAATGAGAGGGAGCACTAGAACTGAGCGTCTAGCAGCGATTATCATAGACATATATGATGCATGTATATGTCTATTGGCAGGATCTCAAGCACGTGCAAAAGTTGTTGTTGTCCAGTTGAAATCTAGATTCGAGAGACACATGCGCGCGTAGTCCGATTCTCAGCGTAATCCGATCGTTTATCCAGGGGTCTACATCGGAGTCCAGTCGGACTCAAGTCGGACACAGGAAAACTAGATTTGGGGAGACACATGAATCGGACTACAATCGGAAATTAAACACATGTGTCCGCACTGACTGAGAGCTGCCTCTGCTGCTGGGGGGGAGGGGTCTCTGAGATACTGAGAGCTGCCTCTGCTGCTGGCGGGGGGGGTCTCTGAGATACTGAGAGCTGCCTCTGCTGCTGGCGGGGGGGGGGTCTCTGAGATACTGAGAGCTGCTGCTGGGGGGGGGGAACTCTGAGATACTGAGAGCTGCTGCTGCCTCTGCTGCTGGGTGGGGGGGGTCTCTGAGAGCTGCTGCTGGGGGGGGGGTAACTCTGAGATGCGCAGGGCGAAGCCTCCTGGAAGTGCAGGTGTGTTGGTGAACTGGGTGAGAGTGCACGCACGGCGCTCTGGCAAATAATTCCCCCCCTTATGCCTCACTCCGCAGTCAGCTGTGCACCTCTCATGGCCTCACTGTGCCCTGTCTGCTGCTGGCAATCTCTCTCTCTCTCTCTCTCTCTCTCTCTCTCTCTCTGTCCCTATCTCTCACTCTCTCTGTCCCCCTCTCTCTCTCCTTCCCCCATCATCCCACTATGTTGCTGTCTAGTTCTTCCTAACACACTCTCTCCATCTTTCCTCCGTCACACAGCCACCCAACAACCAGAAGCTGGGTCTGCTGGAGGCCCTCTTGAGGATCGGAGACTGGCAGCACGCGCAGAACATCATGGAGCAGATGCCTGCCTTCTACGCCACGTCCCACCGAGCCATCGCCCTCGCTCTCTGCCAGCTGGTGCACCTCCTCATCGAGCCACTCTACCGCAGGTGAGCGGGCACTGACGTATTCACACGTATTCACACGCAGGCACAAACATGCTGGCATATAGGCATGCAGTTGCACGCACATATTTTCGCTTGCATCCCAACATATTTTTCTCTTAAAGACGTAATAGTCTTTGTTTAAAACGTCGCAATTGCTATATTTAATGAGAACTTGGCATTTGTGCGTTTCTCATTTCTCATAGGTGTTTGTGTATTAGCTCACGGTCATTGTTTTTGTTTTCTGGTTATTTCAGGGCCGGGTTGCCCAAAGGTGCCAAAGGACGCCACTGGAAGCCCCTGCAGAACAGTCAGGCCCCGCGGCGGGTGGAGACCTTCGAGGAGTTGTCCCGTGATGTCATCACCATGCTGGGCTACCTGGGCCCCCACCTGTCCCACGACGCCGTCCTCTTCGCCAAGATCGTCCGCCTGGGCAAGAGCTTCATGAAGGAGGTAGTGCCAGTCAGAAGCACGATCCAATCAATGTTCTAATTAACGTTCTAATGAACGATCCGATGCTCTCTGTTCAGTTCTTCTTGTCTCAGGCCCTTTGTGAGCAGGTTGGTGTTGGCAGAGCTATCACTGTCTCGGTGGATTTAGTTTTTCGACAATAGCCATTCCAGCATTTTGTTGTTTACCTACTGAGTCTGTGTACATGGCCCAACATGTTTGCAATGTCCTAATTAGACAGACGAGGGAAATACACAAATGTGTTCTAGTCAAATCTGTCAGAAGCCTTGTAGTATTTGAGCCTCATCCCCGCCACAGTTGTCCCTGAGAAATTGTGATTTTATGAAGCAGTGGCACACATGGGGTTGTGTTCTTGGGCTGTTGGGGCTCACACACACACACACACACACACACACACACACACACACACACACACACACACACACACACAACCGAGGCGGCCCCCTTTTTCCTACTTTCACTACTTTGGCACTGCAACATGAGCTGCTTGTTCAGTCCTCTGGTTGCCTGCTGTGTTCTGACTTGAGGTGACTTCATGTTACCAAACCCACTCCTCTCTCTCCCCCCTTTTTCCCCCACAGTACCAGAGCGACAGCAGACCTGAGGCCAAGGAGGAAATGGTAAGAGACCAGACCTCCACCCGTTGTTCCCTTTCATTTTGTGTGTGTGTGTGTGTGTGTGTGTGTGTGTGTGTGTGTGTATAGAGTGAGGGTGTTGTTGCCACCTTTCCTTTCTTCACCTTCCTGGTGCAGTATATTTTAAGAACATTTACTCACTCTAGCCAGCCTCCTGTGGCTTTGGATGTTTACTGAGCGCCCTTGCCTTGCTTCAACCCGGCAGCGAGCTTGTGTGTGTGAGTGGGCACTGCTGCTCTGCTCTGGAGCCCGGCTGGGGCGGTTGTCTCTGCAGCAGGTGTGTGTGTGGGGTGCTGCTTCTTAATCCTGTGATTTGCTTTTCACATTCCTTCTGTTCCTTTATCTCCATTTCTCTCTCTCTCTCTTTTTTTCTTTCTGTCTTTCTTTTTCTCTCTCTCTCTCTCCAGGACTCCATGTTGAGTTGTTTCCTCAGCATCTCCGATCAGGTCCTCCTGCCCTCTCTGACGCTCATGGACTGCAACGCCTGCATGTCTGAGGAGCTCTGGGGCTTCTTCAAGCTCTTCCCTTACCAGCACAGGTACAGCCACCACGCCCTGCCTCTGGAGCTCCTCACTCCCCTCCCTCTGGAGCTCCTCAGAGGCTCCCCCGCCCCCCTGACGCTGCTCCCTGCCTCTAATTGAGAGGGTATTGAGGCTGCTCCCTGCCTCTAATTGAGAGGGTATTGAGGCTGCTCCCTGCCTCTAATTGAGATCCCTAAAGCGAAACCATGTCCTCACGTTCTGGCGTGTTCCCCGCAGGTACCGGCTGTACGGCCAGTGGAAGAACGAGACGTACACCAGCCACCCTCTGCTGGTGAAAGTGAAGGCCCAGACGGTAGACCGCGCCAAATACATCATGAAGTGAGTCTACTGCCCCAGCACTACCCTTAAACACCATTCAAATAACCCCTTACCCCGAAGCACGCACACGCACACGCGCACACACACACACACTCAAGCACACACACACACACACACTCAAGCACACACACACACACACACTCAAGCACACACACACACACACTCAAGCACACACACACACACTCAAGCACACACACTCAAGCACACACACACACACTCAAGCACACACACTCAAGCACACACACACTCAAGCGCACACACACACACACACACACTCACACACACACACTCAAGCACACACACTCAAGCACACACACACGCACACACACTCACGCACACACACTCAAGCACACACACTCAAGCACACTCACTCAAGCACACTCACTCAAGCACACTCACTCAAGCACACACACACACACACTCAAGCACACACACTCAAGCACACTCACTCAAGCACGCACACTCAAGCACACACACGCACACTCAAGCACGCACACTCAAGCACACACACACACACACACACACTCAAGCACACTCACTCAAGCACACACACTCAAGCACACTCACTCAAGCACACACACACACACACACACTCAAGCACACACACTCAAGCACACACACTCAAACACACACACTCAAACACACACACTCAAGCACACACACTCAAGCACACACACACTCTCACTCACTCACTCTCACTCACACACTCTCACTCACACACTCTCACTCACACACTCTCACTCACACACTCTCACTCACACACTCTCACTCACACACTCTCACTCACACTCACACACTCTCTCTCACTCTCAAACTAATAACCCCAGGGAGAGGGCTGTTCTTGGAAACACTTTGCCTCCTAAATGGTGCAAAAGGTAATAAGATGCCTCATCCTCAGTGGCACCTTAAGGCATGGCTTCCTCCAGACAGGAAAGTTGTTTATTTAGTGACTCGTGTGTGTGAGCTAGCAACTTGTGTGTGTGTGTGTGAGCTAGCGTACGTGTTCACTTCCAAATGCGCCGTGCATTGTTAATGAGCCCTCCTAATGAACTGTGGGATTAAGAAAATTGCTACATCAGTGTCTTTTTGTTTTGTTTTTCCAATTGAGCCTGAATAAATAATGGTGTTTAGAGAGGTAATGAGCGGGGGAGTGGAGGAGGAGGTGGGAGGGGGAGGCCGTGGAGGTGAGAAGGAGGAGGTGGGAGGGGGAGGCCGTGGAGGTGAGAAGGAGGAGTTGGGAGGGGGAGGCCGTGGAGGTGAGAAGGAGAAAGAGGAGGAAAGGAAAGGCAGCAGGCCTTGGCGGGGAGAAGTGCGTGTGAGGACAGGAGAGCGAGAGATGAAGTGCAGGAAAGCGAGTAGAGCAGAGGATGGAAGAAAGGAAAGGATCTGTGCAGGACGCATGTGGGGTGGGGGATGGAAAGAGGAAGCTCTACTGAAGGAGAAGGAAACCCTAGATTACAAAGGTAAGGACAGGAAGGGGGGGACACAAGGTGTAGAGATAGAGAAGGTGAAAACAAGAGAAAGAGAGATGGAAAGAATACGAGTGAGGAAGAGAAAAAGAGGGAGGGAGTGAGGGACCTCAGACAAAGATCTAACCCAATGGCGGTCCAATCCAGCAGTATGAGTCTTGTTACCCTTAGTGTTAAGCTACTTGTTAACTGGTCCCCACACACGATGGTGCTCACTGCCCTGCAACCAAATCATCAAGAGGGAAGATGCTTCCCATTTAGGAGCAAGTTACGACATCATGTGCATGTTTGCTTTCGCATCTCAACTTTAAACACACACACACACACCCACACCACACCACGCCACGCCACAGCACACCACGCTACACCACACCACACACACACACACACACGTTCCCTCCACATCCCCTTGTGTGTACGGATACACGCTCCACACATTAGTGTGAGAAGTCTGTGTGTGTGTGTGTGTGTTTGTTCATGTTTTTATTTTATTTTGAAATGTTCTTTGTTGTGGCTCCCCCTGTAAGCCTGGGAGGCCTGTAATCAGAGCTGCTGGCAGCCCGGTGTATTTCCCCCGAGTCATCAGCATGTATGGCTGCAGGCTGCACCAGAGCCCACACACCTCCAGAGACCATCACTCCTGTCACACACACACACACACACACACACAGACACACACACACACACCCACTTCAGATGTGAGCTCCTCAAAACAGCGGAGAGCAGACTCTCAGTGTGCCGGGCCTGTGGAGCTGAGAGTGCTAGACTGGTGCTCACAGGGAGAAGGAATAGAAATGGCTTGGCTTGAGCACGCCGTACAAGAGCTACATTAGAATAGGGTTGTGTTGTTAGAAATGGACGTTTCTGTATTACAACAGGAGTGTACCTCATGAAACGGGTGCTGAACGGAGCGGTTTGTGCAAGGGTGAGGGGTTTAGCTCTCAGAAGGGGTCGGTTGATGTGGGGTAAGCCATGTCAGCCTTAGTTCATCAAGGGCACGTTTGACTCAGGAAAAACCTCCAAAAAAGCCCTAAAAAAAGAAAAAGTCTCTAAGTGAGTTTTTCAAACAAATCTCCGGAGGTAAGCACCTTGAGGTGAACTCTGGGGAGGAGAGGAGAGCAGGCTAAATGCATGGCTCAGCATCGCGGCTGTCCTCCCTCTGCGGGGAGCGGTGAGTGGGACACATTGGGGAGGAGGAGGAGGAGGGCAAGGGAGGAGTAAGTGTTGAGCCGGCAGGTGGAGGGCCAGCCTCGTCAGGGGTGAACGGGATGGTGGGGTGTACTCGGGGAGAGAGAGGCTGAGGCATCGGAATGGCAGGGGAGAAGGGTGAGGAAGCCTTGTGTGGGGGGGGGAGGGGGTGAGATGAGGAAGCCTTGTGTGGGGGAGGGGGGGGTGAGGTGAGGAAGCCTTGTGTGGGGGAGGAGGGGAGGAGAAGAGTGGAAGCCTTGTGAGGGGTAGGTGAGGAGAGGAGTGGAAGCCTTGTGAGGGGGAGGAGGGGGGAGGTGAGGAAGCCTTGTGTGGGGGAGGGGGGAGAGGAGAGGGGTGAGGAGTGGAAGCCTTGTGTGTGGGAGGAGGAGGGGGGAGGTGAGGAAGCCTTGTGTGGGGGAGGAAGGGGGTGAGGTGAGGTGAGGAGTGGAAGCCTTGTGTGGGGGAGGGAGGAGGGGTCCAGGTGATGGAGTGCTGGGCACTGCAGTGCTGCCGCAGAGGGGAGTTTTGGCGGGCACTGGAGTGGAAATTAAGTACTGCTCTTGATTCTTGAGGATTAGGGGAGAGCTGAGAGACACACACACACACACACACACACACACACACACACACACACACACACACACAGAGAGAGATAGAGTTGGTCTCATTTGATGGACATCACCACAGCTCTAGCTCAAAGCAGTAGGATTATCAGGGGATACGTGTTGATGTATGTTTTGGCACCCACAGCCCTGTAACTGCTCTCATCTGACGGTGTGTCGGCAAAGCCACACTGTGCACGGCGCCCCCACCTCACCAAAAACAGGTCCGCCAAGATCAGCCGCAGGTTCCGCAGGGTCGTCAGCTATTGGAATTCCGCTCAGTATTTGCCGTGCAACCACAGCAGAGTTTCAACTAGACGAAAAGAACCTTTGAAGCTGCAGTGTCAAGGCACTTAACTTCTTTGCAGACACACACACACACACACACACACACACACACTCACACACTGTTATTTGTGTGTGTGTGTTCCTGTGAAGAGAACATGGAGCACCCTCTCTGGCTCGGTCGCCCACCCATGAATCAGGCGGTGTCATCGTAGTCGCTGCATTCTCTCTGTTGAAGGTTAAGCAAGCCAATTATACTTCCCCAATGTGGTGGGGGCTAAGCTAAAGGATGCCCCCCCCCCTCATCTTTCTCCAGCTCCTTCCTGCTCTGTTGCATCACCCTTCACTCCTTCCTCATTCTTGGCCAAAATAATTTTTCTGTTCGCTGTCCCCATGTTTCTTTTCTTTTTCTTTTTTCACCCCATCGTTCCCCATCTTTTTTCCAACCCTCTTTTCTCATTTTCTCTCTCTCTCTCTCTCTCTCTCTCACTCTGTCTCTCTCTCTCTCTCTCTCTCTCTCTCTCTCTCTCCTTTCCCTGCAGCACCTCTCTCTTGCATTTTAATCAGCACCCGGTGCCTTATTAAAGCCAATGACACAGTCATGGCTGAGTGACCGGCACTGCCGAGCCTCCAACCCCCCCGCCCCTACACTGTGCCGAGTGTCTGCCTCCGCCTGTGTGCCTGCGCCTTAAAGACCCTCCACCTGTCTATGTGCCCGCGCCTTAAAGACCCTCCACCTGTCTATGTGCCCGCGCCTTAAAGACCCTCCACCTGTCTATGTGCCCGCGCCTTAAAGCCCCTTCTCCTGTCTGTGTGCCCGCGCCTTAAAGCCCCTCCACCTGTCTGTGTGCCCGCGCCTTAAAGACCCTCCACCTGTCTATGTGCCCGCGCCTTAAAGACCCTCCACCTGTCTATGTGCCCGCGCCTTAAAGCCCCTTCTCCTGTCTGTGTGCCCGCGCCTTAAAGCCCCTCCACCTGTCTATGTGCCCGCGCCTTAAAGACCCTCCACCTGTCTGTGTGCCCGCGCCTTAAAGCCCCTTCTCCTGTCTGTGTGCCTCCGCCTTAAAGCCCCTTCTCCTGTCTGTGTGCCCCCGCCTTAAAGCCCCTTCTCCTGTCTGTGTGCCTCCGCCTTAAAGCCCCTCCACCTGTCTGTGTGCCCCCGCCTTAAAGCCCCTTCTCCTGTCTGTGTGCCCGCGCCTTAAAGCCCCTCCACCTGTCTGTGTGCCCCCGCCTTAAAGCCCCTTCTCCTGTCTGTGTGCCCCCGCCTTAAAGCCCCTTCTCCTGTCTGTGTGCCCGCGCCTTAAAGCCCCTCCTCCAGCAGCATCCTGAGCCGCCATCGCTGCTCCGAGCCCAATCAGGCCCTGCGTGTCTGGGTCGGGAAAGACACCGAGCACCAGAGGTCCCACAGTTCCGCAGGAGTCCCCCTATTAAAAGTTCACACACAACTTGGAGGGAGGGAGGGAGGGAGGGATTTATATATATTTCTCCTGGGAACAGCTGGGTGCTCTGAGGGAGGCCGTGTGTAGGTGGTGGCAGCAGGTGTCTGCTGATCAGAGAGCAGTCAAACATGACCGCAGAATCTGCTGCACAGGAGCATCAGCGTGGCGCTGCACTGCGCCCCCACTAATTAAGCTCTGCTATACTACTACAGATTGGTGCCTTCTCTCTCCAAGCCAGTCGCGTCCATTCCCACCTACAGAATCAGTACATTAGTCTGTATTTGGGATGTTTCCCATATACACTATTTATGTATGTATGAAATGTGTGCATAAAACGGTTATGACAACTTTGATTTCCCCTCTCTCTATCTCTCTTTCTCTCTCTTTTCTTCCTCTTTTCAGACGCTTGACGAAGGAGAATGTGAAGCCATCCGGGAGGCAGATTGGCAAACTGAGCCACAGTAACCCCACCATCCTCTTTGATTATGTACGTGCTTTATCGACTGTGACTGCTGGAATGGTCCGGCAGACTAATGACAGCCTTTTAGCGGCCTCCCCTTTATTATCCGCGCTCCGCCATCCATTTTCATTGCTCCCTGTATTAAACAGGACATACATAAACCTGTCCACCTGTCTGGCCATGCTAACCAACCCCCCCATCCCCCATCCCCAGCATCATGGTGTAACCAGGGATGTTGCATTGGGGGTATCACTCAACTAGTCAGCAAGACTAACATCCTTGACATTCCCTGTCACAGAAGGTCTAGTGAAGGCGGGTGAGCGCTGGTAGTGTAGTAATTGTGTGCGACGGGAAGGAAGACCCAGCTAAATTTAGTCAGGGTTTAACCTCAAGGGGTGCTCGCTCAAAGTAAGTCGAGATCTGACTTACGTGCCGAACCAAACAGAAAAAAGAAACCCCCCTCGCCCGTCGGCGTTGCTTGTCGTGCCGCACACACACACACACACACACACACACACACGCACGCACACGTCTCCTGAGCGGAGATGGAAGAACCGCAGCTTAGCGCAGTGATCTCCATAAGATATTCGGATGCGAGGCGGCTGCCGGATTGGCTAGCTCTCGCTCGAAAACGGGTCTCATTAGCATTTCAGAAGGAATGGCAGAAGAACCGAGCCTCAGAACAAAAAGCCTAGATCAGCACTGATGGAGAGTTAGGTTAACCAAAGGAGGGGGTGGGGACACTTCTCTGTGGGGATATTCACACACATGCACCCAGCCTGGAAACAAAGGCCTGGATTTTTCATCCGTCACCAGTCGTTAGATATTGGGTATAATGATTACAGAGGCTGTGTTAAATTTTCTTGGAAAGGAATAAAAGGTCCTAAAAGACACCATTTCCATGTGTGAGGAATGAGAAACGCTGTCATGGTGGGTGGTGGTTGGGTGGAGGGGAACAGCATGGCAAAGGATGGAGGAGAGCGCTGACGGGGAGACGAGATGCATGCATGCGTGTGTGTGTGTGTGTGATTGTGTGTGTGTGTGTGTGCCTGCATGCATGTGTGTGTGTTCTTGTAAAACTAAATGTGTGTCCCTCTCTGGCCTCTCAGATCCTGTCACAGATCCAGTGGTACGACAACCTGATCGGGCCGGTGGTGGACTCCCTCAAGTACCTCACCTCCCTCAACTACGACGTGCTGGCCTGTATCCTTCACTTTCACCTGCAAACACAATGATCTGGGCTGGGCCCCCTTCTGCTGGGTTTTCTCTTCGTCGCTCTGCCCCTCTCTCTCGCTCTTCTCTACCTATCTCTCTCTCTTCCCCCCCCTCTCTCTCTCGTTTCCTCTCCCTCTCTTTCTCTCCCTCTCTTTCTTCTCTCCCTCCCTCTCTCTCTCTTCTTTCTCTCTCTCTTTCCTCTCTCTCTTTCCTCTCTCCCTCCCGCTCTCTCTTCCTCTCTTTCCTCTCTCTCTTCTCTTTCTCCCTCCCTCTCTCTCTCTTCTCTCTCTCTTCCCTCTCTCCCTCTCTCTGCCCTCCCTCTCTCTGCCCTCCCTCTCTCTCTTCCCTCTCTCTCTTTCCTCTCTCTCTTCCCCCTCTATCTCTTTCTCACTCTCTTTCTCTCTTCTCTCTCTCTTTTCTGTCTCTCTCTCTCTCTCCCTCCCTCGTTTTCTCTTTGTGGTATCCACCCACGTGCGCACAGAATAATAACACCATGGAGGCATTGCCGTTAATGAAGGGGTTTGAAGGAGCTGGCTGATCTTTCCCCCTTAAAACATGACAGAGAAGAGGGGATGGGGGGGGGCTGTTGTTTATTCACGCTTCACAGTTGATGAGCCGCAGCTCACCTTGTCAAAGTGAGGGATGTTGAAAAAACAGAAGAAAAAAAGCAGGAGCAATGGTGTACATACTAACTCCATTCAATGTCCTCTAGGCCTGTGAACCTCTGTACTTCTAGCGTGTCATTCATGGAACAAAGCGAGACCAACGTTGATCATTTTCAGTTCTTTACTTTCTAACGTAGTCGACTCTAAACGTTCACATATAAAAGACCCATTTTAAGCTCCTTTTAATTGTGATTGTGATTTGAGCTTGAAGTATCAGTGAGAAGAGTTGGGTTTTGGTTCAGTGTAGGATAATTGCACGATGTCGAAACCTTGACTCCACTTGTCATGCAGACTGCATCATCGAGGCGCTGGCCAATCCGGAGAAAGAAAAGATGAAACACGACGACACCACCATCTCATCCTGGCTTCAGAGTGAGTGTGTGTGTGTGTGCGTGTGCGTGTGTGTGTGTGTGTGTGTGTGTGCGTGTGTGCGTGTGTGCGTGTGTGTGTGTGTGTGTGTGTGCGTGTGTGCGTGTGTGTGGTCCCTCAGAACAAACAAAGGGCACTTAGTTCCCCATTATGTCCCAAAAGGGTGCATCTGCCCTCCTGGTGGTCAGATAGCCTGTAGAAGGGCCTCTTGTGCTTGGGCCATTTATGAAGTGCACTTCAGGGACTGCTTGCTTAACATTGCGTCATACCCCAATATCCATATTTAAAGATTTATCTTGTTTGGCTTCTAAATTTCTTTTTTCTCTAACTGATGTCAGCCCTCTGTTTATTTCTCCTTTGCCCTTGTGTGTGTCAGGTCTGGCCAGTCTCTGTGGAGCGGTTTTCAGGAAGTACCCCATCGAACTAGCTGGCCTCTTGCAATATGTCACCAATCAGCTCAAGGCGGGGAAGAGGTGAGTGTGTGTGTGTGTGTGTGTGCGCCAGTTCAGTTCCTGCCCTCAGGCAACACATTAAACATTCTTTCCCTGGAGTAGGAGCAGTAGAGAGAGAGAGTGTGTGTGTGTGTATGTGTGTCTGTGTGTGTGTGTGAGAGGGTGTGTGTCTGTGAGAGGGTGTGTGTCTGTGTGTGTGTGTGTGTGTGGTCGGGGGTGGGCGGTAAAGGCTGGCCAATGTGGCTCCGTCATCAGCAGGCCCAGGCTGGCTCCTGCCTAGTCAGCCCTGACCTGCTTTTCACAAAGCCTTGGCCATTGTCACAGCCGAGACACACACACACACACACACACACACAGCTGAGAAAGAGAGGCAGTCCTGACGAAGCCATTCCTGCTGACTCCCAGAATCCCTTTTAGTCAAACACTGCCCATTCTGAGGGACATGCAAAAACCTCCACACACACACACACACACACACACACACACACAGAGCAGGAGTCCCTATAACACACACACACACACACATTCAGACAAAGCCCTACCTCCTCGCCGACAAGCAGAGAAGAGGAGAGGCTCACTGATGCCGCCTTGCTGCCCCTTGGTGTTCCAGCCCCATCAGCACAGCCTGAATGAGCTGTGGGACCCAGCTGCTGGACAACACAAGCCCTGCCGCCTCCTTCACCTCTCCAACCCTCTCCCATCTTTCTCTCTCTCTCTCTCTCTCGCTCGCTCGCTCGCTTGCTCGCTTGCTGTTCCTTGACTCAGCAGTTAGCATCAATGGGCTACTCCTGTGCTAGTAAATGTGCCTTTGTCAATTCCTCCTTGCTATTGGATGCACTGTGTTTGGTGTTTGGGACCTCCATCCCTCCACACACAGTCACAGGGAGATGTGGACAGTCCAATGTTGAACCCAATTCCCCTCAAGCACCCTTTTGCTTCTCTTTTCATGGCAAGCTAAATCTCCTGAAGGACCTCTGACTCTTCTTGGGTTTAAAGATGGATTGGATGTGTCGTCTCTGTATTCTGTAATAAAAGAGAGTGTTTGTGTTTTGTTAGCTTCGACCTGTTGATCCTGAAGGAGGTGGTGCAGAAGATGGCAGGGATCGAGATCACGGATGAGATGACTCAGGAGCAACTGGAAGCCATGACCGGAGGAGAGCAGCTCAAAGCTGAGGTTAGAAGTTACAATTTCTCAGAGGTTGAATACAGCTTTGTGACTCATGGGTACAAGAAACCTCTCCTACGCCAAACAGCAAGACTACCTATAGCAGCTGATACAGAGCAGAACTTTGGTAGTTGTTCTGACAGTCGTAGCCCACTGACCAAAAGCTTATGGACATGCCCCAGACTTCCAAATATCAATACTACCAGCTTACATAGTTTACGTAGCTTATGTGTAGCCTAGGTCTCTCATCTTAGCAACAATGGGCTGATATTTGGTCAACTTTTCAAGGAAGGCTATGTCCATATTGAGGTCATAGACACATGCTACCTCAAGGACTACTACCTCCCTTTTAACCCTAGTCCAAAATATCATCAGGGGTGTTAGGGATGTTGCAGAACACATCATCAGAGCTGTTAAACCAATCTGGCATTATACAGGAGTGTTCGTACATTGACACATTTGGGGGAATACCCTTAACCGTACTAGAAATGAGGTCGACAATGCGGTCATGGCATGCTGTATAAAGTCCTATGTACTTATTACAGCCATTAACAATATGAGCAATGGATTCTAAATGTTGGTTGGGATTAGAATGCATTATACAGTGTGGATGATGATTGTGAGGGTACCACAAAGCCAGGTTGTATTTAGTTGGCAACACCTGTAGTCTGGCTTTAAACAGTAAAGCAGAGGATGTCCTCTCCTACTGCAGCAATCCTGTACATTGTATGAGAAACAGAGTGGTCAGCAAAGTCAGTGCATGCCAACTTCCCCTGCAGTCTCAGTCCAGTCCAGTGTTGTTTTGTCTCTGCCTGGTTAATGTTCAGGAGGGACTTTCTTATTGTTGTTTTTGGTAGACAGTACATTACTCCACATTAACAGCTGGGTCTGTGACAACTGCATCAGACGCGCCTGAATTTCCTTCCTCCCATTTCAGTCGAACTGCCACTCTTTTGCACAGGTCATTGAGGTCCGGTCAGTCTGTTCGAACACAATAGCCTGCAGCTTGGGTGTCCAGCTTGCCATTACCTTTCCTCCTGAAGCCCAGGAAGTTCTCCTGGCCAGCATTTGCCAAAGGGACCTTTCTCCTCCTGAGGTCCATTAAGAAGGCTCTGGCTAGCTCTCGAGGGGCAGCATCGTCGTCGTTTAGCATCCTGATGAGGTGTGTCACTCAGCCTTGTGATGGTGTAGGTCCACTCCACATAAGGGACACCGAGCCCCCCCTCTTTGTGCGAGAGAAAGAGTACATCCCGAGTGGAGTGAGTGTTCAGTCCCAGCCATCTCCTGACCGCTACGAGCCTACGACTGTTTTATTGTTCATGTCTTGTAGAGCATTCTGTTGGATGTGGACATTCGCAAAGTGGTGTGTCTCTGATAGCCTCCAGTTTCATGACTACATGGAGGGGGGAGGAAACAATCAGATCAATTCTGTTCTTATAGTCACAGGCTAGCTCCTGTATTGGCTCACCCCCACTCGCCTGCAATGTTGAACTTATGGCCCAGATAGGTGTAAGTCCTGAGTTTTGCACCAGGGTTTACCAGTTTGCCTTGTCTAAGGAGCAGCCGTTGTGTTGAGTAGGGTACCTTCCAGTTTAGACTGGGAGCCACTGTTGGAGGATGTGGTGCTGTCTTTCTCAGGTCCAGTGTAGACCAGAACCAGACATGATCTCTGGGTCTCTCCCAGGTCCACTGCAAACTAGAACCAGACATCATCTCTGGGTCTCTCCCAGGTCCACTAGACTAGAACCAGACATGATCTCTGGGTCTCTCCCAGGTCCAGTGTAGACTAGAACCAGACATGATCTCTGGGTCTCTCCCAGGTCCACTAGACTAGAACCAGACATGATCTCTGGGTCTCTCCCAGGTCCAGTGTAGACTAGAACCAGACATGATCTCTGGGTCTCTCCCAGGTCCACTGTAGACTAGAACCAGCATCATCTCTCCTTGGTCAGCGCCCCAGTCTTCACTGTTTTTGCCCTTTGAAATGTTTGGCCATTCTAAGCGTTCTCCCCCCCCCCCCGCGGTTGATGGAAGTGACTGCAAGCAGCTCTGTACACCTTAGCTCTCATCCTGCCTGCCTGCCTGTCTGCGTATCCTCCACCAGCCTGTGCAGCTGTCACCTGCCGTCCTTCCTCTCCCTCCCTCCCTCCCCTCCTTCCTCTTGTTCCTCCTCAGTGGGAGGGCTTTCTCCCCCGCGCAGGGCGGTGGCTGCCTGGGGCTCGTCTGATGGGCTAATCAGTAAAACACTCTTCCCTCTCGCTGGGCCCACGAGCGGTCAGGGTTGGGAGAGCCATCAGAATGTGCCCTCCGGTCCTGCTAGATTGCTCACCAGAATTTCAGCCGGGGAACGGTGGCTAGTCATCAATGTTTTGTCAAGGTTCAATGATCATATGACATGCATGTGTGTCAGTTTGTTGCAGTCATTTTGTGTGTGTGTGTGTGTGTGTGTGTGTGTCTATGACTGCAGCAGTAGCGCACCGGTACTCGGCTGAAGGTCACAGTGTCCGTTCCCTGAGAGTGAATGTATTGACGCAATGTGCTTTTTATTTCCTATCCATTGGTTTCAGGTGGAGCCTGTTATAGGTGCTATGCAAGTATTTTAAGTAAACGTGTGTGTGTGTGTGCAGGGCGGGTACTTTGGCCAGATCAGGAACACGAAGAAGTCATCCCAGCGGCTGAAGGACGCGCTGCTGGAGCACGAGCTGGCGCTGCCCCTCTGCCTCCTCATGGCACAGCAGCGCAACGGCGTGGTCTTCTCCGAGGGCGGCGAGAAGCATCTCAAGCTCGTGGGCAAACTCTACGACCAGGTGAGCAGCTCAGGGTGGCTAGTGGGCAAACTCTACGACCAGGTGAGCAGCTCAGGGTGGGGGTGGGCAAACTCTACGACCAGGTGAGCATCTCAGGGTGGGGGTGGGCAAACTCTACGACCAGGTGAGCAGGTCAGGGTGGGGGTGGGCAAACTCTACGACCAGGTGAGCAGCTCAGGGTGGGGGTGGGCAAACTCTTCAACCAGGTGAGCAGCTCAGGGGGGTTCTGTGGGGTTGGGGGTGGAGGACTGTTTGGAGAGGTTGACTTCAGAATGTCTATCTGCTCTTTGTGACTGTGTCTGAATTGCATGAATGGTTGAAATGAAAAAGTCACATACACACATTTGAGTACACACTAGAGATGCGCGGATGGGCTATTATTTCATCCGCAACCGCATCACAAAACGCATGATCCGTCCGCTATCCATCTGCACCAATTTTTTTGACCAATTTTCAAAACCGCACCCGCCCGCCATCCGCCTTTTGTTTTTAGGCATAGGCGCTGTGACGCGAGGCTAGAAAGTTCTTGCCTGTTCTTGAAAGGAGACTGATCCAATGCCGCAAAGATATTTAAAGGATAAAGCCCCTAGTATGAAAGCCTATTGGCTATGTTGTAGCCTATCCCCAGAATATTATCAGTGAAGTGACGTCTGTCTCCGATCGATGCACAGGGAGAAACTTTAAAATAGCCAAGCACATCGGCAAACCTGACCTTACCATAGGCTAGTAGGCCTACACTTTTTTATCATTGTAATAAAATGCAATTTGGTACACCATTTTAATATGGTAATATAGCCTACTGTTTTTAGTTTAGAAGGAAACGCGAGTCTATTAATTCCGAAATTTCACCGCATTGTAGGCTTTATACTGTAACAACCCCAACACTTGCCTGCTTGCCTTGCAAATCAAAGTTTTCTGACTATTTTTCTTACCTTCTTTCTTAGCTGGTGATGTTACTGAGCTAGAAGTTTAACTTGTTCATCTCGCGCTGCCAATGCCCAATGTCACTTCTGAGTCAAATCACTCCATCATCTCTTTGAAATTCCTTATTCCACGAGTGGTAGGCTACAATGACTGGCTGGTTTTAAAATATAACTAATAGCCTAACGAAACAAAATAACCCAGGCAGTTTCATCTACGACACGTTAAGGCTTCTTCCAATACTGACAGCTGACTCATAGCTTGTAGGTTTGCGGCGTTGCAAAGAGACGCGACATGATGGGGATCGTCACTTAATTTAAACTGTTTTGCTTCCTTTGTTTGCTTTGTATGCATACACGGAACAAGGCCAATTTACTGCCTGAAGAAAATTTGATTATTTCAAAATGTGCTTGGATGTAGGTAACGACATTTAACAATGTGTATATATTTTGAATTTCGTTGGGTAAACCGCCACCCGCCCGAATTTAATTAAAATATAATTTTTTGTCACGTCATCCGCCCGATCCGCGGTTTATCCGCGGGTGCAACCGCCAACCACGCATCTCTAGTACACACACACACACACACACACACACACACACACACACACACACACACACACACACACACACACACACACACACACACACACACAAACAAACAATAGACAGCCCAGCTGTACGCTTTGATCATGATTCAAGGTAAATATCATCAAAACATTGTCTCACCTCATCACTTGGTAGTTTGGGGCTGTTTGCACCACAGATGGGTCTAAAAACCCACCAATCAGCTGCATTTTGTGTGCCTGGATTCAGTGTGTGCCTCGGATGACTGCCCTCCTCCCCCGCCCCCACCAGTCCCTCTTACACACACACCCCAGTCCCCCCTCTTGTTTCCTCTGAATGTCACAAATTAAAGCTTTCAGGAAAAGAAGTCCCGCTGCAGCTCGCCATTGTCCAAATAATTACCCGCAGTGTGAAGCGCATTGCGCAGTCGTTCCCCCCCACACCCCCTCTCTCCTCTCTTCTCTCGCCAGTGCGTTAACCTCACCGGGGTAGCGCTCTTAATTATTCATTTCTGCTTGTTTTCTCGTCGTGCAGGAAGTTACAAGCTGTTCATTACAATCATCTCCAATGTGTCAGAACCCCCCCCCCCCCCCCCCCCAACACACACACACACACACACACTGAACAGCCTCCCTGATTCTCCCTTATCCTCAGAAGCACCGAGCTTGATCTTCTCATCTTTAGACATTTAATATGCATTGAAAGTGATTACATGGTTTATGCATAAGCCCCCACCCACCCCCATTTCATTTTTTTTTCTTCCCTCCCCCGACTCCTTGTGTGTAAAGAAATTTGCCTGAAATGCTTGATAGAAAAGGGGCTCAATTGGTGGTTTTGCGTGGTATATTATGGGTTGGGTTGCAGCACTCAGGCATACGTGCTGCCCCCCCCAAGCACTCCGCTGAGTTGGAGAGCAGGCTAACGCTTCCTGTTTGCGTTGCCAGAGTGATTGATCTCAATTGGAATGTGGGCTGACAAGTCGTGTCATTTATTTGGGTATATGACTCTTGTCCCGCCCCTCTCTGAAATGAAGACGTGCTGAAGTTGGTCACGGTCTTCTGTGCGGCTGCATGTTCAGAGACTTACAGCCAAGGGGAAGAACTCCCTGCAGTGTTGATACTTAGAACCAGCAGCAGTTTTTTTTGCATTGGGACAAGGCGTACAAATAAATAAATACAACTCTGGGTTTCAGTGTGGACTGAAGTTGAAGGGTGGTTGTACAAAAAGCCTGACCTGTATGTGCGCAGACATCCTTATGTTTCCCCTCAGTATGTCTAAATAAACTTTAGATTTGAGCTGCTGCATTTCACTCGTGAGATTATTGGCACCAAAGGTGACCAAAGCCAATATATACCAATCCAAGCTGAGCGTATTCAACCTTTTTTCATTTAAAATATGTCACAGAACAGAACAGTGGTGCTAGCAACCTACTCAGTTCGTGCTTGTTGTCTACCATTTCACATACCTCCCAATCTGAATATCTGTGAATTTAATATACGGCTCCTCAGAATGTTACAAAAAGATCCATTGGTTTGAATGGGCCACCACAATGTTCAGAGGTCTGATATGTCTTTATATTGATCGCTGGAAATAAAGGAATGACTGCTGCCATTGGCAGCAGGTTTTGTGCTTCTAATTCACATGTTTCCTATCATTCCGCAGCTCACTAACGTAACGGAAACTCATTGTAGCTTGGAAGTCAGCAAGTAATACAATGCAGCACCTGAAACTTTAAAGTTTCTTTGTGTGGAGAACAATTAGTTTTCTTAGTGGAAGTCACGAAACGGCAACAAAATCATTAAAAGAAGGTATTTTGGAGGACTGTCTTCCGTATAAGAAGCAAACGGGAGGATGTATAGTCTGCCGCATGTCAAGGTCCTGTTCATCCCGTCAGGAATAGTTTTCTGATACTGACCGGGGGACTATACATTATCCTTTACATAACACGCAGGCTCAGCAAGATCCGGTGGGTACGTTTGAGCACGAGTAGCACTGATGTGCAGTCAGGCGTGGATCGCCGGAGTGGGGGAGAGGTCCATTCAATCCGCACTGAGGGCGCAGTCTGTCCTGGACCAGGGTTCAGCCGTGGTCCCCGTGGCCTCTGGTCAACCACTCTGACCCTCCAAGAATCCCCCAACCCCCCCCCCTCATGCCAGTCACATGGCTGCTGATGCAGAAGCACCCTCCAAAACCTCTCCACCCAAAGGACGTGTCCCCTTCTACACACATCTAGCTCCCCCTCCCTTCTAGATGGTTGCGTTTCTCTTCCTCCTGAGGTTCCAAAAAAAACCCTCCTCTGCCTCTTGCTGTACCGGGTAATGCCTCGGGGGGTGGGGGGGGGTGGCGGGGTGGCGGGGTGGCGGGGTGGCGACGTCACTCCAGGGCGCTTAGAGGAGCAGAAAGGCCAATCCAATCTGGCCGCTTTGATGTGCGCTTTTTTTTCATGGTTACCCTGCTCTCTTTCTCAAACTCCCTCTTACCCCCCCCTCCTCATTCCCCCCCCACCAGCCAATATCCCCGTCGCGCTTAAAAGTCTAAAGGCTGCCCCCTACTTAACGAGAAGCTGTCCAGAGATTTGATGTGGCAGCTGTTCCCTTCCTGATGCAGGGGAAGAGACAGAGGGGGAGGGAGAGAGGAAAAAGAGAGATGGAGGGAGGGGGAGAGAGAGGCAGAGGGAGGGAGAGAGAGGCTGAGGGAGGGAGGGAGAGAGAGAGAGGCTGAGGGAGGGAGGGAGAGAGAGGCAGAGAGAGGCGGAGGGAGGGAGGGAGGGAGGGAGGGAGGGAGGGAGGGAGGGAGGGAGGGAGGGAGAGAGAGAGAGTCCTGTGTAAGTCTCCCACCAGATGGGAGCTCTTTCAGGACTAGCACCCCTAGAGTTTCACGCGGCTGCCATCTTGTTTTTAAATATTACCCCTCCATCCCCCCCCCTTCTCCACCGTTGTTAATTCCATGGCTCTGATTGGGGATGTCAGCCATCCAGCATAAGTGCGCCCCATTCTCTCACACACACACACACACACACACACACACACACACACACACTCTCTACCATTTGATGCATGGTGAGAGTGTAAGTGTGCCTCATTCCCACACACACACACACACTCTCCCATTTGATGCCATGGTGAGGGCAGACCCGCACTCTGTTCAGACCCTCGCCTGGCTTCTGAGCAGCGCCTCATTGCAAATGCAGCCCACGTCAGGCTCTCCAGGAACATGGCGGCGGTTTGTAAATACGGCTCGCACCTTTTAATGTGTCCCCCACTGAACCTCACTCTATTTCTGTTCTATTTCATGATCAGTTCACCATGACACTTTCTTTTTAAAATGTATGTATGTATTTGATAATATTTATTTCGGTAGAACCCAAGGGAGGAGATGAGAATGTGGGTTTTGAATCTGAAGCAGTGAGTCGGAGCCCAGTTGTCCTAACTCCACCTCACGCGAGCTGCATCCAAATATTTACATTTTTGTGATGTCACCTCTCGTTGTTGCAGACATGCTTCAGTGGCCCTTGTTCCTGCCTATTGTGGAGTTTCTCTAACGCGCTCGCCCCCCTCCCCCCTCCCTTGAGTCAGTTAGACCAAATTGCTTTAGTGTGCACAGCATTGATTCGGGGGGCAACTGCCTGTGATGAATGGCTTTAATAAAACAAGGTGCAGTTCCCCAAATAAATGAGCACGAGGAGGATTTATTAAGAACATCTACATTTTTGCTGGGAACTCAACGGCACACAGGGGGATGAATGCATTTTCCCTCTCTCGCTCTCTCTTTCTCTCTTCCTCCCTCCCTCTCTTATTCCGCCCCTCCCTTCTCCTCTTACTCTGTCCCTGTCTGCTCCTCTTCGGTTTCACTTTGTGTTGCTCTTCATCAGTCTGCTGAAATCACTCAACCCTCCCACCTCTCTGACATTCATCTTTTTATGAACCTTCACTTCTGTGGACTTAACAGTCATGGGCAAATATGCCTGTGCTCAGACAAAATGTGTCAAACGGAAAGAAACGTGTACACAAGACCTGTTTTAACACATTTGTTCCTTTTTTCCCCTCCTCTCTCTCTCTCTCTCTCTCTGTCTCTCTCCCTCCTTCCAGTGTCACGACACGCTGGTGCAGTTTGGCGGCTTCCTGGCATCCAACCTGAGCACGGAGGACTACATCAAGCGTGTTCCGTCTGTGGACATCCTCTGCAACTCGTTCCACACGCCACACGATGCTGCTTTCTTCCTGTCCCGCCCCATGTATGCCCACCAGATCCTGGTGAGGACCCCCCCTCTCTCCGCTTTTGCCTATCTCTCTCTCTCTCTCTCTCTCTCTATCTCTCTCCTCTGTTTGTAGACTAAGGTTAGTTGTTCCCTTACCCCTTTTTCTATTGCTTGCCCATTTATATATATTATTCCCTCATATACAGGTACATCTTGCAGGAGCTGCTAATTGGGTTAGAATCTAGCGTCAGCCCAAGATCTATTCTTCTTTGTTCTGTTCTGCTCTGCCCATCTCAGCCCAGTCCATTTGATTGCTATTCTGGAGGGCCAGTCTGACTGGAGCTTCCTCCTAGATTCTGTGTTAAAGCCAGGGCTTCGCAGAGCGACTCCTGTGAAACGTCTCAGTGAGGCTGTCTTGAACCCTTCAGAGATGTGTCTCCACATTAAGATGTGCTTTTGATCACAGATCAAACAATGAAAGGCTTGACTTAGAGCAGCCTTGACCGGCCTGGTGTGGGACTGCAGCTGAAGCTGTAGCAGCATGGCTGTGTCATGGCGTCTTCACCCAGGCTCCATCCCTCTCTCCTTCCCCATGTGATTGCAGTATCCGACTGCAAAGTAGAATCCCCTCTCTTTGTCTCCTGTCACTCTCTCACTCACCCTATCGTGTTTGGTGTCTCTCTCTCCTTGGCCCTCCCTCCCTCTCTCACACGTGTTTGGTGTCTCTCTCTCTCTCTCTCACCCGCTCTCTCGTTCTGCTCCCTGTCTCTCTCCCTTCCTCTCTCTCACATGTATTCTCCCTCTCTCTCTCACCCTCTCTCGTTCTGCTCCCTCTCTCCCTCCCTCCCTCTCTCACCCACTCTCTCATTCTGCTCCCTCTCTCTCTCTCTCTCTCACATGTATTCTCTCCCTCTCTCACCCGCTCTCTCGTTCTGCTCCCTCTCTCTTTCTCCCTCCCTCCCTCTCTCTCACATGTATTCTCTCCCTCTCTCACCCACTCTCTCATTCTGCTCCCTCTCTCTCTCCCTCTCTCACATGTATTCTCTCTCTCACATGTAGTCTCTCTCTCACCCTCTCTCGTTCTGCTCCCTCTCTCCCTCCCTCCCTCTCTCACCCACTCTCTCATTCTGCTCCCTCTCTCTCTCTCTCTCTCACATGTATTCTCTCCCTCTCTCACCCGCTCTCTCGTTCTGCTCCCTCTCTCTTTCTCTCTCCCTTCCTCTCTCTCACATGTATTCTCCCTCTCTCTCTCACCCACTCTCTCATTCTGCTCCCTCTCTCTCTCCCTCTCTCACATGTATTCTCCCTCTCTCTCTCACCCACTCTCTCGTTATGCTCCCTCTCTCTCTCTCTCCCTCTCTCACATGTAGTCTCTCTCTCTCTCACCCGCTCTCTCGTTCTGCTCGCTGTCTCTTTCCTTCGCTCCCTCTTTTCACCCTCTAATGAGATTTAGCTCGCCGCTTGCCACAGAGTGCTGTATGTATTCACTTTGCAGAGTGTTGTCATAACATATTTTACCATCACGTTTGATGCACATTTCTCATCGCATGCTGCCCCCCACCTCTCCATCTCCCCCCTCTCTCTCCATCCCCCTCTCTCTCTCCACCCCCCCCCCT
>NC_137925.1:26121858-26219358 GCF_963457725.1 Sprattus sprattus | reverse complement strand
ACGTTACCTAACGTACCACTGATCCCTCCCGGAACTATTCCGTCCTTAAAATGGCCTCCTGTGCGGACATTCACGAGTCCGTCGTTGCACCCCCTTGCATGGGGTAACAACACCACATGACCTCTGACCTCTAAGCCTTAGCCATGGGGTAACCACACCACATGACCTCTGACCTCTAAGCCTTAGCCATGGGGTAACCACACAAACTCTGACCTCTGACCTCTATGCCATGGGGTTAGTCCCCTGGCCACTCCTGCTACACCTGCTTACTGTTCCTCACATGGGTTTAACCACCGAATAAGGCTACTGAATGCTTAATATGTGTGTGTGTGTGCATATTGAAAGTGTGTGGTGTGTGTGTGTGTGTGTGTGTGTGTGTACTTCAACCTGTGTGTGTGTGTGTGTACTTCAACCTGTGTGTGTGTGTGTGTGTGTTTCAATGTGTGGTTCATATTTTTTGTGGGTGTGCTTGCTTGTTAGTGAGTCAGTGTGTGTGTGTCTGTGTGTGTGTGTGGTTGACTGTGTGTAATTGTCTCTGGTGTGAAGCTTAGGCAGCACCGGTCCCCAGCTCTGTGGAACTGAGTGCCTGACTGAGTGGCTTGTGAAGTGGAAGGCATTCTCCCTTCCACCCCTGTCCCACCTGAGAGCACCAACACCAGACCCCTGTCTCACCCTAGAGCACCAACACCAGACCCCTGTCTCACCCTAGAGCACCAACACCAGACCCCTGTCTCACCCTAGAGCACCAACACCAGACCCCTGTCTCACCCTAGAGCACCAACACCAGACCCCTGTCTCACCCTAGAGCACCAACACCAGACCCCTGTCCCACCTGAGAGCACCAACACCAGACCCCTGTCCCACCTGAGAGCACCAACACCAGACCCCTGTCTCACCCTAGAGCACCAACACCAGACCCCTGTCCCACCTCAAAGGCCACTTCTCCCTCCACCTGCACAGCCCAGACCCTTGTGTTATGAGGAAGTAGCCTTAGATAGAACACAATTGCCTTTCCCAGCCTCTCTCCCTCTGTCTCTGTCCTTCTCCCTCTCCCCCTCTATATCGCTCCCATTCTCTCTCCCCTTTTCTCTCCCTCCCTCTCCCTGAGTGTTCCCTGTGAGAGACTGAAGTGTGTGCCCCCCAGGTGTCTGACGGGCTCTGTGGCGTTAAAGCCATTAGTTCAGAGGTGCGCCACTCGCCCCCAGAGCCCGAGCCCAGCCTAATCTTCTCAGGGACGGGGGGGCCCAGGGCTTGCCATGGGGACTGTCACCGTTGATTCACACGGTCCCTTGCCATCCCTCCTTCTCATATCTTTCACTTCTCTCTATCTGTTGTCTGCTCTCCTGTTCCTCCCTCTCTCTCTCTCTCTCCTTGTTTCTCCCTATCTCCTGTTCCTCCCTCTTTCTCTCTCTCTCTCTCTCTCTCTCTCTCGCTCTCTCTACTTGTTTCTCCCTCTCTCATGTTCCTCCCTCTCTCCCTCATGTTCCTCCCTCTCTCTCTCTCTCTCTCTCTCTCCTTGTTTCTCTCTCTCTCTCTCTCTCTCTCTCCTTGTTTCTCCCTCTCTTTCTCTCCTTGTTTCTCCCTCCTACTCTCCTGTTCATCTCCCTCTCCCTCTCTCTCTCTCTCCTGTCTCCATTAGTTTCTCTCCCCCTGTCTGTCGTTTATGAGTCTTCCCTCCTCCCCCTCTCTCTGCTTTGGTCGTTCATCTGCGTGGCTGGCTGGATGGCTGATAATGCGGAGGCAGTATAAGGTCAGGGCTGCCGTAAAGGAGGCCCCTCCTCACCCAGCGGCGCTTAATGAATACCATTAACTCAATGGCGGCTTCTTGTAGCGAGCACACTGGCCTTTGTCTGGTCATGATGAAGACATCTAATCAGTTATCAATCTTAACAAGCCACACTCACCCCCGCCACCACGTGCCCCAGCTGAGCAGGTCCTTGGAGGATGCCAAAAGCCCCAAGGGACCCCCCACCCCCATTCCATCCCACCCCATCTCCCCACCCTATCTCACCCCACCCCATCTCCCCACCCCACCCCCACCCCATCCCTCCTGACCAGCAGGTGTTCATCCAGCTCACACATCCGCCCCACTGCCTCAGGTCTTTTTTTAAGGGCTTGTGTTTTTTGAAGCGGCTGGGTGGGCTCGTTTCAGAAGGCGCTAATTGTCCTCTGCAGGCAAATGAGTTCCGGTGGCACGTATCCCGTCTCCAGAGGACGGGGAAGAGAAGGGGAGGGGGGCGCAGGTTGCCCCGGTGGCATCTATTTTTGGAGCGAGGAAATCAGTGCGTGTTGGCCAGATTAGTGCGTCTCCACCTTCTCCATCATCTTCAGGCAACAGGAATGTGTGTGTGTGTGTGTGTGTGTGTGTGTGTGTGTGTGTGTGTGTGTGTGTGTGTGTGTGTGTCTGTTGAGGTTAGGGCTCAGGGTTAGGGTCCCAGGGCGGGATCACTGCTCTCCCCCTTCACTACAGTTGGTCTGGGGTTGGTCCTGAGTCTGCCTTCCCTACAGGGCTGCTATAGCGTAGGTGTGTGAGTGTGTGGTTCGATTGTGTTTAGATGTCCTTTCCCCATGTGTTGCTTCCGTGTGTGTTTCCTTGCGCGTGCCCCCCCGCCCCCATCTCTCCCATTGACGCTGTGTGTGACCTCTCAGTTACTCAGGGCAGTTAAAGGGCAGGAAGGTGCACATGGTGCCCGAGAACGAGTTCCACCACAAGGAGCCCCCGCCACCCACGCGCAGTGCCACCCCTGCCAGCTTGCAGAACGGCCCCGCCAGCTCCACCAAGGGCCCCACGGCCAGCACCGGCACCGGGAAGGCCGACGAGGGCAACGGAGACGACGCAGGTAAGACACGGACAAAGAGAAAACCACTGGGGGGGGGGAGGAAGTCTCTGTTAGTCCACCTGAGGCCTTAATAACTCCATGTTATGATGTTATGTGTGCCACGCTGCAGGGGCCTTTCACATGTCAAGTCAGTACAGTTCAATTCAATTGTTTTTTAAATGATCCCCTCCCCCTTCACAAAGCCTAGCAATGCCTAAGCGTGCAGACATGTTTGGTTTGTGTTCTTTAGAATCCCACGTCCTGATAGGCCAGTGCTTTTGGGGCTATTTATTCTAACCTGCGCACACACCCATAAATTGATGATTGGCCTCTCCAGACGACTCACCCAGCGCGGGCTTGAATCATTCACGTCCGCCAGGCACAGCCTCTCCTCTCAGTCACTCTTTATGAGAGCTGCAATGGCAGCTGAAGGATGCTCGCCGTTTCCAGCAGTGTCCATCATGTCCACATAAACTCTCCTGCCCGTCCACCCCTGCTTTCTCCAGCAGGGAGACCCTGTAGCGCTCGCTCTCCCTTCGAGGCACTCTGTGGCCACTGTGAGGGAGATGCCAGCATATATTGCCTGATATTTTGGCTTCATTTTTTTTTTGTTCTTTCACTTAAGCACGTGTCAAGTGTTTCTGCCATTAGTGAACAATGCTGTCATTTATGAAAATCTCTCTCTATTTTTACTCTCTCTCACTCTCTCTCTCTCTCTCTCTCTCCCATTCTCCTGCTCCTGCTTGGCTCACAGACAAATCGAAGGACAAGTCTCAGACAGCTAAGACCGGCAGTAAGAGCACCAGCGCAGCCTCCAAAACCAGCAACAGCAACGGCAGCAGCACCCCAAACAGGTAAAACACCACTACACACCCCTTCCACCTGGCCCTGTCTCTCTCTCTCTCACACACACACACACACACACACACACACACACACACACACACCCCAAACAGGTAAAACACCACTACACACCCCTTCCACCTGGCCCTGTCTCTCTCTCTCTCTCACACACACACACACACACACACACACACACACCCCAAACAGGTAAAACACCACTACACAGACCCTCCACCTGGCCCTGACGCTCGCACGTACGCACTCTTAAAGCTCTCTTCCTCTATCACATTACTGGAGGTACAGGCCCTCAGGTTTGTAGTGAGCAGCTTTTATTATTTCAAACCCTCTCTTACAGGAGTAAAGGGAAGAATACGAAGAAAGCAATCGCCCTTCCACGGTTCTTCTGTGGAGCCCGTGCTTTGATAATCAAATTGGGCCGTGTTCCGGGGCTTCTGCAGCGTACAGTTTCATTAAACGGAGCTGTCTTAGGGACGAGTAGGGGATGAAAAGAGAGGCCTCTCTTTAGCCGACTCCACTTAATGTGTGTCGACAGTTGGCAGGAGAGTCCGTTAAATTAGCTGCGTTGAGCGCCGCTTTAATAGAAGTATTTCATAGTGCATTGTGCCGGGCCGAGGAGCAAAAAAAAAATGCAGGTCATTTATTTTGGTTAGAAACAGTGTGAAGATAATGAGGGAGTAATGGATTCCTGAGGGGGGAGTTTAGTGCAAGTTTGCCGAGGTCAGGGAAAGTGCTTCTGTCAGCCGTCACCAGGGGAAAGGGAGGTGAATCATTCACCATTATGAAGAGAAAAGACAAGAAAAAAAAAGGGTCAGGGAAGACCTGCTGAGCACACATGTTTGTAGATTGGGTAGCGCCGTGTTGATGCAGCAGCAGTCATCTCCCAAACAAGATGACATTAGTCAGGTGTGTTTGGTGTTGTAGTGGCATGTAGGCAGTCAGGCTCATTCTTGGCTTTAAAGATATCCAAATATTAAAGCCCATCATAAAATGTGCATTGCCTTGCCGTTTCAGAATTTTGAAGTTCTAAAGTCGGTTCTCATTCTTTTGTACAGTCTATGTTCTGTGTGTGCCACTCAGCCAACAAGTTTACTCTGCGTATTAGCCCAGCGTGTTGGCCAAATATGAGTTAGGGCTGTGTCATCTGTCATCAGCTGGGTTAGTTAGGGCTGTGTCATCTGTCATCAGCTGGGTTAGTTAGGGCTGTGTCATCTGTCATCAGCTGGGTTAGTTAGGGCTGTGTCATCTGTCATCAGCTGGGTTAGTTAGGGCTGTGTCATCTGTCATCAGATGGGTTAGTTAGGGCTGTGTCATCTGTCATCAGGTGGGTTAGTTAGGGCTGTGTCATCTGTCATCAGCTGGGTTAGTTAGGGCTGTGTCATCTGTCATCAGCTGGGTTAGTTAGGGCTGTGTCATCTGTCATCAGCTGGGTTAGTTAGGGCTGTGTCATCTGTCATCAGCTGGGTTAGTTAGGGCTGTGTCATCTGTCATCAGCTGGGTTAGTTAGGGCTGTGTCATCTGTCATCAGCTGGGTTAGTTAGGGCTGTGTCATCTGTCATCAGCTGGGTTAGGGATCCGTTGCTGCTGTTGAGTAATCCCACAATGCATCTCTAGTAGGGTGCATCAAAATAATTTTTATGTGTGTCCGAAGAAAATGCAACCCCAGACGGTTTGAAATGTTAAGATTTCATTTTGGCATTGCAATTTGATGCACCCTAATCTCTAGTTGTAACCTGCTCATTGTTTCTCTCTTCCCTGCCCCTCAGCACCAAATCCAGCAAGGACAAGGAGGAGAAGGAGAAGGGCGCCAAGGACAAGAAGGAGAAGAAGGACAAGGCCCCGGGCAGCACCCCGGAGTCCAAGGCCGGGGGCAAGGACAAGCAGCAGCCCAAGGACGAGCGCTCCACCAGGGACAGCAGCGGCGGAGACAAGGGCGGAGACGGCCGAGACAAGACCCCCAAGGCGGAGAGGGACAAGCAGCGCAAGGAGGAGAAGCTGCAGAAGGAGGAGAAGAGCAAAGGTGGCGACGGAGGGAAAGAGGAGCGCAGCGACGGGAAGGAGAGCAAGAGCAAGGACAGCAGTGGCAGCAGCAGCAAGGGAGAGAAGAGCAGCGCCGCAGGGGCCCTCAAGTCCCCCGCCGCCCGCTCTGACGGAGCCGACTCTGAGCGGGGTAAGAGAGAGAGAGAGGGACCAAGAGAGGAAGAGACCGGATGGAGGGAGGGAGGGAGGGAGACAGCAGCGCGATTTGGGAGAGCAAGAGAGTGGGAATGAGGGATACTAGCTGTGGTGGGATAGTGGAAACAGTATTTTCCTATCTTAACCACGTATCATTGACCTTGATGAAAAACGCCATGAGGTGAAGGGGAATAGGACTTCATAAGGACTTCGGTAGTGCTAAGAGAATCTGACCGCACTTACACTTAAGCCTACAATAATATGTGACGAAGGATGTTATTGACTTGGGTTTTTTAATGTTGCTGCCACAAGGCTATGTGGGATGGTATTATCTCCTTTCCTTCCGGGTGCGGTCGGTGTTCCCTATGCTGAAGGAGATAAGCAAGGAAATATTGAAGCACCTTTTTGTTAGCATTAAGAGAATTTGACCTGGCTGCCACTTAGCCACTTAAAACAGGCCTGTTCTTCCAGACTACGTCTCGGCACAGGTTTCACAAAGATAAAAGTCATGGAACGCAACTGGGAACATTCTATTCTGCCAGATAAGTATTTGGAATGTGGTCGAGCGAATACAATTCAATAGTACTTTAAACGGCGGCCTTAAAAACGAATGCCTGTGAAGTATGTCAAGACCACACATTGGGTCTGGAAACACCATGCTAAGAGAAGACGCTAGGATAGCAACAGGGACGGAAGTGCTAAAGACTTTAAAGGTGGAAGGGAGACTGTGAACACAAACCAAACGAAGAGACTCAACGGAGTTAGAGTCGTGAGCTTAAGCTCGTCATATTTATCTTCATATCATTTAAGCCGTCTTTAGGCTCATCTATATTTCACATGAAAAATGATCTACATAAATATGACACGCTGAGTTTATTTCTCAACCCTTCGCTGAAGAAACACTACCCCGCGCCAGGAAGACCTGCTCATACATCATCAGCTGTAATTCCCTCAGTAAAATAGCTGCCATTAGTCAATATCTTTTTAAAAACGGCAAACAATTTAGGATGAGATTTGTTGAGACTGGTGTTTTGCAGTTGTAGAGAACACCCCAGCTGGTCAAGGAGTTTTGCCAAATCTGGTAAGGCAGGAAAGAGCATCTCCCTGAAATCTTCCTGCCCTGAAGACGTCGCCTTAGTTTGTGAGGTGTTCCCTCATGTTTTATTTTCTGTGTGTGTACACACACACACACACACACGCACATACACACACACTCTTGTGAGTATTTACTAGCTTGTCCTGATGGGTAAAATAATTGCTTCCCTTTGCTAACCGATTCTTATCCTCTCCTCCCTCCCTCTCTCTCTCTTCCTCTTTGTCTTCCCCCAGAGCTAAAGAGACGAAAGCTCGACACCCACTCGTCACCATCCCACTCCTCCACTGTTAAGGTTAGTATAGCCTGAGGAGACCTGTGCCCTTGTTTCCTCTTGTCCCTTCCTGGTTCCTGGTCGGAGAGAGAGAGTGAGCGGGAGCCAGAGGGAGCACGTGCTGTTTTCCCCCAGCGTTGGTCATCCCTGCACCTCCTGCCGCTGCAGAGAGGGAGAGAGAGAGAAAGAAAGAGAAAACGAGAGGGAGAGAGATATAAGAGGGAGCAGCAACGAAGGAGGAGGAGGAGAAGGAGGAGGAGGAGCTGTCTGTCTTCAGTGGTGGGGGTGAATGAAAAAGCTTCGTGTAACAGCATCATATGGACTTTTTTTGTCTCTTCTTTTTTCTTCTTGGAAACGCCTTGTGAGATCTCCGTTTCTGGTGTAGATAATTATTTTTCTATGATAAAGATTTAAGGACTTGCCAAAAAAGATTCATATGTTCAAATATAGCAGTTAATTTCTTTTTTTTACTCCCACGTAAAAAAAACTAAAAGAAAAAAAAAAGAAATGATGTAGCTTTCTTGCTGTAAACGGGGGGAAGGAATCTGCCCAAGTGCCTTAGAGAATTTTTGTGTACAAAACTCTTTTTGTAAGTTTGTAAATATAGATGTTAAATATAAATATATATTCTTTGAGCCTTTTCCCACCCCCACCTTCTACAATTTTTGATCTCCTTTCCCCCCCGCTGCGTCCCCCAAGCGCAGCATTCCAAGCCTAGATGGTGAAGAAAGTGCCGCCTTTTTTGTTGTTGTTATTGTTGCCATCTTGTGTTTTTTGTTTTGGCTCGCACTAAGCCGGAAGGAAATAAGTGTGTGTGCGTGCGTGTGTTTATCTACTGGAAGATGAGATGCTGCTGAGTTTCAGCATCGTGCCCAGACCCCCCTCCTGATCGTCTTCCTCCTCCTCATCATCCTCCTCCACCGACTTCCTCTTCGTCTCCTCCTGATGACCAGTCGTTCGGCCGCCACGGTGGAAGGGGCGGGGGGGGGAGGAGGGGGGGTTGGTTGAAAAGGAGAGAGGGATGAGAGTCTGCGTGCTGGAGAAGAGGAGAGAGGGATGAGAGTCTGCGTGCTGGAGAAGAGGGAGAAGTTGGATCCACCGCCTCGCTGTGTCACCCGGTCTGTTGTTTGAACCCAGGGAGAGATTCAGCACCACTTCACAGCTCCACTACCACTATGTCTCCATTTTTTTTTCCTCCCCTCTTCAACTGCCGTTACGTAAGAAGACCGTGCTCGTTCATCTGTGGCCCCCCCCCAGAAGAGCTGTGCCTCAGGAAGAAAGCCCGCCCGCCCGCCACCCCCCACACACACCTAACCCAGTCCGACCCTCTCCTCCCACGCACACACACACGTAAACACACCTGTACCAGACCCAGGGCCCATCCGCCCTTCCTCCACCCCCCAGCCCCTGCCTAAGAGAGCCTTCGGAGCAGCAGCACTAAGGCAGCGTGAGCGAGCACGAGCGAGACGGGCCCTCCAGCATCCAGCGGAGCAGCCACCCCGAGTCTGCCAGTGAGCGCCGCGTTTATAAAAAGCAACGAGGAGCAAAGCGTCCAAACCGCCACAGGAGGGGAAAAACAGGAGTGTGGGCGCAGCCTCTCCAGAGGGATCTGCAGAGCTTCATCGAGAGGGGAGGTGGGTGGGGGTGGAGGGACTGTGCTCCTATACGCACCTCCACCTCTCCGAGGCCCCCACCTCCCCCCACCCCACCTCCAGCCAAACCTGGCATGATCCTATTACTTACAGATTCCCCTAAGTGGGCTCCTGTAAATTCAACACCCCCTCTAAAGGTTGGCTCGCATCCATCTAAAAACAGAAGCCTATCCCAGGCTGTTGTCACTTAGATGTAGTGCTCACAAACACCCACACTCTGAATTGCTAGGAATATGTTTGTGGATTTGTATTATTTAATTCATTTTCCTTCTCGATTTTCACATTAAATCAGCTCTTTGGTGACTCAGTGAAGCATTCGTATGATTCCAGCTCTGTGCTGTTTGTTTTGGTTATTTATTTATTTATTTTTAAGCCGTTAGATGTTCAGCTGACACACCCCATAGAATAGGCCAAATCTTTCATTTGAAATTCTCTTTTGTTATAACTTTTTGTTATAACAGTCCAGTGGCTTCCCCCCTCTAACGCTGTGAAAGTCTTGAGTCCTCTTGAAGGTCTTTGGGGGGTTGTGTTGAGTGACGGGATGGCCGCCCTGCCCTGCCTCCACCCCCCTCTCTGTCTGCCGCTGTGTGCCCAACCCCCTCCAGCTCATCTGTCATCTCCATTCATTCCTACAGGACAGTACCAACGACTTCAAGGAGTCCACCTCAAAGGTTTGAGCTCTTTTTAATGCTTAGCTGTTACCTGTCTGTCTGTCGTCCCCGACCCCCAACCCCCTTCTCTGTCTCTTTCAAAATAACTGTTGTCATGTACTTGGGCATGTCAGCTAGAGGGATGGCCCTCCAAAGTGGTCCGCTGGTACATTCACACAGGGAGGGAAAACGCTTCTTAGTCTCGTCCCCTGGGAGAACATTTAAAGGTTTTACTAGGACTCCCGTCTCTTCCCGCTGTTAAAAGGTTCTTTTAGGAGGTATTTAGGACCTATTTGACAGCTGTAAAAGCATTCTTAGAGGACTCTTTGCTAGGTATGGCCTGATTATTTGATTGGTAGATATATTAGCAATATTTGTGATTATCCGTCATTTCTGTATTTCATATCCTGATTAAAAAAAAAAAAAAAATCCTTTTAAAGGCAATGCGTTTACTATCCTGACACAGCGCTATTGAAAATGGGGATGTATATTTTTTCTTTCTAATGTAACATTCAAAGGAATTGACCCTTTAAACCTTTAAAACACAACCTTCCTGAATAAAGGTGCAGGCATTCTCCCCCAGACATGGATGTCCGCATAGGTGTCTCCAATAGGTTGCATTGAATGTCGGAACCTCATGGCAAAGCTGGAAACACCCGTTTGTCATTTTGATGTTTTTTCATTTGGCCACACTGTGGAGTTATTAAAATGAATAATAATAAATAATAATCACGCTGTGGAGGTATTAAAATTAATAATAATAATAAATAATAATCACTCTGTGGAGTTATTAAAATACAAATTTGCAGCCCACAGTTTGCCCTTCACAGTATTTCTGTTAACTTTATCACAGTTTCTTCGCATGGTGCCCTACTTTTATATGAGCTGTCCATTTTTCACATAAATGACTGATGAGCCAATGGACTACTAGAATCTCCCCCATCTTCAGAAGTTTTACGGTTTGATAATTCATACTCTATAATGAAAATGCAGCAAAAATGATGTATCTCTTCGCATTTTTCCTACGCAATAATTGTAATAAAAGTCCGGTAATTGAATACTTTTCAAATGGCGATAGGCATCTGTTCTGTAACCAATATAAGATAGCCATAGAAAAAATGTACCCACAACGTCAATATTGGCCCCCCTTTTAGTAGGCTGTGTCTCAGTACACCATCTCATTCTTCCTGAACTTACTCAAAGGGAAGGAGGTGGCCCAGTTTGCTCTCAGAATTACCCCTGCTAATGTTAATTGATGTTCTGTTATATAGTTCACATATATCACAGAGATATACATGGTTAACAGCAGCTGCAGTTACATTTTCTCTGAATCCTTTTGCCAGATCCCCCCCCCCCAACCCCTCCTTTTTAGAGTTGCTGTATTGCACACACTGGTAATGTCATTTCCACCCGACAATGGCGCTCTCCCTCTCGGAGTGCCCCGTGCTGCCCTCAGACTCCTCAGTCGTGTGATTCCTCTGAAGCGGCTTGCTTGGTCTGCTGTTCTGCACCGAGTCCCTTTGAATAGCTGCCGTCTACTCGGAGGAGATAAAAATGTTTCTTCCCCCCCCCCTCCCCCCTTCCGTCATCCGTCTTCCTTTCTTTTGTCGGGATGGTCACTGGCGGAAAAAACGAGATATTTGAAAATATGCTGATTGCTCAGCACTCTGTAAAGAAAAAAAATAAATAATAAGTGCAATGAAAAAGCCATCTGATGGAATTTTTCTGCAGGTAGTCATTTCCGCATATCAAAGGGGACTTGACTCTCCCAAGGAGCTCCCTGATATTATCTGTGCAATTATGGTATTAAAGCTACACATATGACTGCGCACCAGCTAATGCTGGAAGACTGGGGGTGTCGGAGCAGGCCATACACACGGCAGCATCTTCTGAATGTCTCAGCTCACACACACACACACGGCAGCATCTTCTGAATGTCAAACAGAGGGATTTTTCCTATTTGCATGTCGTAATTATTTGTGTAAGACAAATGCTTTTGTTCTCTCTCTGTACGTCGCTTTGGACAAAAGCGTCTGCTAAATGTAAATGTAAATAAAACCTTTCCTTCGTGATGAATTGGCAACAGTAGGGGAAAACAAGGATGGATGAAGGGCCAGATCAAGATGAGACAAAATGAGAGAGAAAGATACTGAGTTATGATTCAGAAGTTAATTAAAATGGCATAGAATAATGAGGACCTTTTTGGTGTGGTAGCAAGTAGGTTAGTCTCCTTTTTGAAGGCAAAAAGCTTGATGGATATTTCTGTGCAGAAAGCAGGCATCCTGGATGTTTTGATCATGTACCGGGTACTTGCTGGCTGGTCAAGTTGAATGACAATCTGAAATGGGATTGGCGTATCTGTCAGTGAGGCAAAACCGGTGGAAGAAATTTAATTTTGATGGTGAGGAAGATTGCTTCTATTGTAGAGACCCTGTGAAGAGTTAACAATTCCACTTTGAGTGACCAACTGGCAGGTTGAACAGCTTGGAGAATTCATTGTTAAGGCTATTAGTACCATTGATAAGATTTTTGCCTGTTAAATCGAAATTGAGGCGCTTGCAGTTTTGTAGACATGATCAGGTTTTACAATCTTTGCCAGTTGATGACCCGGACAGTAGAATTTATTTTGTGTTCTAGGGGCAGAAAGGTGGACACCAGGGATGTACAAACAAGATTTGCAAATGGGGCGAAGCAAGAGTAGAGATTGCTGGCTGATGTTGAAATACAATTTCAGGTTCAACAGAATATAGTTGAATGCTGTGAGACCAGATATGGTGTTGTATTCTGAGTGCGAGCGCATTGTTTACTTTATTAGACCAACGATTCCCTTTGAGGATGCGGTTGAGAAAGCCTTTGAAAGAAAGAAGCTAAAGTATGCAGAACTGGTAGCGGAGCTCACACAAGACCATTGAAGTTAGTTGTTAGAGGCTTTGTAGCTGAATCAACTACACGGTTCTGTTGGGTTTTGGTTTTTGAGGACAGTCATTTGAAGGAGATTTAAAGGAACTGTCTGGGGATGCCGAGAAAGTGGTTATGGCTGAGGCACTAACAGACCACTTAGGTCTACTACTACATGTGAAGTCAACTGTGTTAAGTGAAAAAGCCTGTTGTCACAAGAAGTTTGGATGCCTAGAGTAACCCAGGCTCATATCCCTAATCTGGGTTTGTAAGCCTGGGGGGCTCTGCCACCCTCACCCCTAACCCTGGATAAGATGTGGCATGCCATAGCTCAATGAGGGCAGGGCAACTTTCAGACACAGATATGCATGTGGAATCTCCATATAACCCTGAATTAGTCAGGAGCTGTTGAATTAGTGCTGTTGAAACTGACAGCCAAAGAGGTTTTATGTGCAACCATTCACTTCGAGGCGTTAGATGTTGCATCCCATAATGTTAGCCTTAAGGGCAGAGTCCCAGGCCAGCATGGTCCCAAGCACAAGTGCACGCCGCTAACTTGTTGCTTCTGGGCCTAGTATGCCACCCTTCACGTCATTTTATCACAGTTGGATACGTATGAAACTTGAAACATCTGTATGTTTATCTATGCAGTGTGACAATATGGTCCAATGAAGAGAAAATCAGTGCCATAGATGTGTTAACAGTCCCTGTCAGTGGAAATGTCCTGAGTTGTCCTGTTGTGTCTGGCCACTCTGCTTAAATCATCACATGGCATTTCCTTCAGCGTAGTGTCGAACAGGTGAAAACGGTCACCTTTGGCTTCCTCTTAGCACTTACCTGAACGTTTAAGATGGACGTCTGCAGGAGGCTGGAGGTAGTTTTGTGTACCCTTTTTCTCTCTCTCTATTCCTCAGAAGCCCAAGCTAATTAGGCTCTGGAAAAATGACTGTGGCAGTAAAGGCGGGTTCAAAGCACCCAGAACAGTCACTCTTTTTACAGTCTTCCCTAGCAATAATGAATGTGCCCATCTTACATTAGCACACATACACACACATACAGACACACACATAGACACACACACATACCCACACCGCCATCTCTCTCTCTCAGCACTCTCTCTGCCTCCCTCTCTTCTTTGTCTCAATATCATTTTTTTAAAGTATTTATTTGTCTCAACATCTATTTCTCATATACTTCAAGTGATGGGGAGTTAGTTATCTGTGTTTGGACTGTGTTTTTTCTGGTATACATTGACAGTTAATAGTAAGTGTTGACAGTTTCAGCAAAAAAGCAACGAGCTTTGTCTTGTGTATCTTGTCGGTGGTAACTACAGACACTCACTTTGACGATCTGTCTCCCTGTGATATCTGTGTTGTTCGTGCTGATCACGCTGACGTTGAACTGTCTCTTTCTCCAAATCTGCTGCTGTGCGCTGTCCTTACTTTTTAGTTTCACGATATCAGCAGCTTTGTTTATTTTTGACCTGTCAAAGCTTTGCTTCCTCCGTCTATCTATTTTGGACATCAACGTGAGTTAAGGAATTGTGAGATTCCGGGTAATTAAATGAGTCAGTTACTTCTCAGGATTTAAAAGCTGAACTCCTTTCACGTCTCACTCCCACTGTATCATAATGACACCAAACATTGGACACTTAAGATGAATACTAGCAGCACAAAGGCGGGAACAGTGTGTTGTTTTTTTTATAAACAGAAGGTAGAATAGCTTTGGCTGTTCTTGAAATCACTGAGGGCAAAAGCCTGTGTGTGTGTGTGTGTGTGCTGGCTGGCTGGCTGGCTGTGATTGGGCGGTCGGTGGTGCCATGCAGAGATGTGATGTCCAGGTGCGAGGGCTCGCCAAGCCTCTATTGGGCTCTAATGGGGCGTGCTAATGAAGCTTCACAGGACGGCCACGGCTGCTGCTGGGTCCTCCACGCCACCCACACAGTCCCCCACAGTAACCCCTTCCTCCCCCCTCCTCCTCCTCCTCACAGCACTATGGAAACCACAACACACCAGCGTCCAAGAGCAAAGAGAGGGAGCTGGAGAAGAAAGACTCGGAGAAGAGCCGGGACCGATCCAAAGAGAGGGAGAAGAGAGAGGACCGGAAGGAACGGAAACGAGTGAGTCCGTCCCTCAGCCTGTCCGTGGTCAGTGATGCACAGTTCTCCTCCCGTTCTCCTTTCAGGACTGTTAGGCTGACTGTTGACATGTTTATGTGCCTCGCCACTGGATGGCCGCCTCAGTCCACACTGTCCTGTGGCCTTAGGCAAGGCATGTTAAATGTAACGAGCAACTTGATGCCCTTCTTCCTTAATTTGTCATATGTACCGAAGCTTCATTTAAGTATGGCCTGAGGCTAGATCCCGTAAAACGTGGCGGAGCAGCGAAAGCAAGTGCCTGTGTCAAGTAGCAGGTTTGATGGCTTCTCTTTTCATCCAGGACCACTCCAACAACGAGCGCGAGATGAGCCAGGAGATGAAACGACGCAAAGATGAAAATGGAACGAGTGAGTCTGAATGGCATCCCCTTAATTTGGTCTGGAGAGAGAGCGAGAGAGAGAGAGAGAGCGGGGAGGATGATGGAGGCAGGGAGGGAGGGAGTGATTGAGTGAGTGAGAGGATGAAGGAGGCAGGGGAGGTGCTAAACTAGAAAGGTTGTCTTTTTTTCTGATGCCTGCAATGTCTTCTCTATAGCATACTCTTTTTTCCCTCCATCCTTCCATATTTTTTTCTAACCTACTCCAACATACGTTTCAACATCGATGTGTCTGTCACACTCCTAGTCTCTGTTTATTTTTGCCCCTTTCCTTGTCCTCAATCTACCCCTCTCCTCTCTGTGGGCTCTGTGTAATCTTCCTTGTGTGTGTGTGTGTGTGTGTGTGTGTGTGTGTGTGTGTGTGGCTCAGGCACCTCAAAGCACAGCAAGAGTGTCAGCCCCTCCGACTCCCCCCGCTCCACAGACAAGGACAAGAGTAAGAGCTCCAAGTCCAACAGCAAGGAGAAGAGTGACCTGGCCAAAGCTGAGAAGACCTCAGGGGGAAAGAAGGTAAAGAGAGAGACGCACACACACACACACACACATGAAGTGGTGTTGTCCAGCCTCTTACACACACACACACACACACACACACACACACACACACACACACGTGAAGTGGTGTTGTCCAGCCTCTTACACACACACACACACACACACACACACACACACACACACACACACACACACACACACACACGTGAAGTGGTGTTGTCCAGCCTCTTACACACACACACACACACACGCATGAAGTGGTGTTGTCCAGCCTCTTACACACCCACACACACACACACACAAAGTGGTGTTGTCCAGCCTCTTACACACACACACACACACACACACACACACACACACACACACAAAGTGGTGTTGTCCATCCTCTTACACACACACACACACACACACGTGAGGTGGTGTTGTCCAGCCTCTTGCAATTTTAAGGGGAGGACTCCATCTATAGGTCTCTAGGTTTCAGAGAAAAGCACGCACTTGAGTGTGTGGCAGCAAGTCGAAAATGGCTTTGTGGAGTGTGTTTTACTTCCACATATTTTCGAGGGCAGTGTACAGTGCTAAAAGAAACGTAACCCTGGGTTAGATTATGAAACCAAAATTAAGCTTTTAGTCGTCACTCTAATTTGGCAATAACCATATCTGTAATTTCCAGTCATTTGTGGTATGGTATGAGTTAATGAAGCAGTCGTACAAGAGAGGCTGTGGTAAATGGAAAATATACAACTGTGATGCAAATATACAACTGCGATGCTGAGTGCCTTGAATGCCTATAGCACAGTGCTCCAGGTGCAGCCTGCCTCGAGTAGACTTATGCTTTTATGCCACGGTTGCCAGACGTTCATATGATGTACCGATTTAGAATTTGAAATTTCTTTAAAAAAAAATGTTTTTACATATAAAAACCTTATTTTCCAGTCAGACTATGTTTGCTTACGAGAAATGTTTGTTAGTTCCAGTGCAAGCCACTCCATTGTTGGTTCTATTAGTATTTTGATAGCAGTTAGGACTAGGACAACATTTTAAAGCAGAATCGCGGTAAATGGAACATATTCTTCTGCAATAACCTTCTATGGCTGGAAGATCTTTAGGAGTAGGCCAGAGGAAGCCTGGTGACCAGCATGATGCCTTCTGAAGCACCATGAATGGGAATCTTGCATTGAGTGTTTTGAGCTGTGTCTGCAGCTCCAGTATCAGTTTGACACATCTGTCTGGCAGAGTTGATTAACTCTAGCCATAATGAGCAGTAAACCTCCACTGTTCTCAGGTCAGCTGGCCCTCTCGGAGTTAGTTATTAGCACAGGCGTCCGCATCATTATGGCCCTGTAATGGGTTTATTAGCGCAGAGGCAATTGTCCCACGTTCTGCATCTCATCAGCCTTCCTGTCATCACATCTGTTTCTTGCCTTTAGACAATCTTGTATATATATCACCCTGTAGAAACCAGTAACGGCTCTGAAATGACTAGGTCCTCTGTCAATAGGGGACCATTGTTAGTTGTGAGCTATAAACCCTGATCCTCTACAGGCTGTATGTGATGGTGTGAAGATTTTAAAATGTGCCCCTGAAAAAGCAGTTTGCTAACTGATTTCTTCTTTCTTTTTTTTCCTTGAAATTGAACCTGCTGACGGTCTCCCCACCCTGTAGATTAAAGGGAAAAGCCTTTAGTTGGAGAGTTGCATGTTTGTCTCACGACTCATTCCACCTTTGTGTTGTTGTTCTCCACTGAAGGAATCCAGGCACGACAAAGAGAAGTCGGAGAAAAAAGACAAACGAGACAGCACCGGTGCGAAAGAAGACAAAAAACAATATCCTTTGATGACGACAAACTGAGCGACAGTAAAGCTACACTTGCTGGAGTTTGCGCTGTAGTGTAGAACTGGAAAAGTGTTTTGATCTTCGGAGAGAAAATTGTGACTGCAGACTTAAAAAAAATAAATAAAAAATAAACATAAAACTGAAAGAGATGATGATCAGGTCTCCAGGAGCGTGACGAGTTGTACGCATTTGTAGTGCCGACAGTAGACACTCTCGTCTTGTGCTGACACAGTGTGTGTTCTTTGATGGGTGTCCGTGTTTTGCCTTAACGTTGTCACTCATAAGTCCTCTGACAAACACAGATAATGGGTTCCTGTGTGGTGGAGGGTGCAGGCTTCCTGCGTTTGGGGTAAGACACTTAAGACACTTGGCCTGTTCTCTGATTTCTGTCCCGCACCAACTGGGTTGAACTCGATCGACTCATTACTACATCTTACCTGATTTACATCAGTTGTGGAGTTACGGTTTATATCGTAATGTGTGACAAACTTGCCTCTGTATGCCAATATTTTTCTTTTACAAACACAATAATCTGCTATTCCTGTTGTATGCAACACCTTGTAGATATGTTATCTGAAAATGGACTGACTGAAGCCCATTAGCCTACAAAGCAATTCCAATTGGCATCCTGGCTAAAATTGAATCAACTTTAATATTTTGAGGTTGTGTGATTACATTCCATTGGTTTGTGTTTATGTGTTTGACCACTCTTCCTCACTCATCACTCATTTGTGTTTGTGTTTGTGTCTGTGTGTTTGACCACTCTTCCTCGCTCCTCACTCTTCTGTGTTTGTGTTTATGTGTTTGACCACTCTTCCTCACTCCTCACTCATTTGTGTCTTCTAGACTCAGTTCCTGTGGCCTGCGACAACCTTGGTGCAGTCTTGATCTCCTCCCACCATGTGCCAGTCTCACTGCTTTTCCCTGTCACCGTGCAAGAGGATTTCTGTGCATATACACACGCAGACACACACACGCGACACACACACGACACACACGCGACACACACACACACACACACGCCACACACATACACACACATACACACACACGCACGCCACACACACACGCACGCCACACACACACACACACACACACACACACACACACACACACGACACACACACAAACAAACACACACACCACACACACCATGCCACAATCATACACACCACACACACACGCACCGCACCACACCACACCACACACACGCGCCACACGTCACAAGCATACAGACACACACCCTTTGCCTGCATTAACTACTCTCATAGTGTTGCCTAGACAAAGTTGTAGTTCGTATTTTAACCAGCGTTCTCCTTGTGTATTTTCAGTAACTTGCTGAAAGGTAATTTCTTTTAAATATTAGCACAATGTGCTGCTGATGTCATTCATGGGTGTTATCTGAGTATACGGTGTTGCTTTCCTGACATGCCTGCATTTGGATGATTTCCTCATCAACACGTTTTTTTTTTTTTTTTTTTTTTTTTCAATATTATGGTGAAATTTAAACGTCAACATTTAGACTCAGTTTGGATTTTATTTATTTTTTCGTTTACATTTTAATCCGTAAGTGGGATATTAAGACACCGGTGTTTGAGACAGTACAAATGGTTTATTTGTATATTATGTGTACATAAATAAAATGGTTACATGTTATGAGCCATCACTGTTACTTTAATTTGTCACTTGCTTCAATTCTTTTTTTGTTTTGTTTTTCCAAATCAAGTTTTTAAAAGATTTGTACAAAAATGGCAAAGTGGATTTCACACAAGCAAACAGATTATAAATTAGGAGGCATCTGAACTACTTTTTGGAGTTTTTAATCTGCTGTATTCAAGTGTATGCTTTTTTCTAAATAAAGATAGTTTTCATAGTGGAATCTGGTGTGGTCACATTTTTCATGAGGAAGTGCTATTGTTGTGACTTGTACGAGTGACGAATTGCAGAGAATTACACATCAGTAATTCAATTACACTTTGGTATCATTAGTTCATTAAAAATGGATGTGAAAGTGCAGTGTGTATACAGTACAACACAGTACAGTGCCACAGCGTTTGTCTTTGTACTCCTTGTCATAACTGCAACTGTGTGAGGTTACCAGACTCGGTTACAATCATGGTTCAGGATTGAGTCCAGTCCTTTTGACCAGCCATGTAGTCATGGATACAGCTCTGGGGTCCTGGGAACAAATGCCTTATGGGGGGGGGGGGGGGGGGGCATAGTAGCCCTTGGATGTACTGTGGTGTCACCTTTTTCCATTCTGTGTATGTCTTGAGATTTTTAGTTAGGAGGGTGTTTAAGTTACATTATGTAGATAATATAGCCCAGATTTGTAAAGGCCAGTACCAAACAGTACTGGTTATTTGTATACTCTCAAACACGAGCGTGCATCTCCATAGTTGGATTATGTTGTGTAGGCTGCTGTTGTAGTCAGTTTTATTCCGCTTTCATTTAGGTCTTCACTGCAGAATTACCTCTCGGTTAAGGTTGGACTAATGAGCATTGATGGGAATAATGCAGAAGGTGTTTAGATCCGTTAGCAGGAGGGACGAAGCTAGATTTAAACTGACCGTGCCAGCCTCCCCCCACTGACAGCGGATAAATCAGGCCCATTTTCAGGATGCCATGACTCCACACAACATTTCTGACCTCTTTGTCCATCGCCATATTGTACTTGCTAGATCTCAAATGGCAGGATATTCTCCATCACCTAAACTGCACATGCTCTCTGAATTTAAAGTAAACTGGCTCACATCTTTTCCATACCATACTTCATCTTAACACAATTATTAATTCCTCTGAAAAGTCTCCCCTCGTATTCTAAGCCAGCCTGCGCACCTGTTCGAATGAAGTATATTGAATTACGTCTGTGAAGCATATTGTATCTGTAAATCCCTCCACAATTAAGTCACAACCTAACATTGCAGCAGAGGTGACAGAACAAGCATACACTATGCTCTTACATTTCCTTCCTACACAGTAACATTGCATTCTGGGTGGTTGTGGGTCGTACATATTCTCACGTTTTCATCAGTTCTTGTGTACTGCAGCACTACTTCAACCTTTATATCAGATACACTGAGATGAGATACACATGCCAGCCTGGATCAGGAATGTCCAAATCGGACATCCATACAGTGTCTGTTTCTGCTTCGTCATTGTGTGTAGATGGATAGAGGGTAAATTGAATTGAATCCATTTTCAGACGAGTCATTTTAAACAGTCTGAAAGTGTTCTGAACGCCACTGTATGTGAAGCTATCCCTAAAGCATTGAGACAGTCTAACTTGCGAAGAGTAAAGTTGTAAATACAAATCATGAAGACAATAATATTTTCTATACATTTTTTTTATTTACAAAATGTATTAAAATTCTTTGTACAAGGCCTTGTTGATGAGGTTGAGTAAATTATACCCACACATGCATTTTCTTCTTCTTTTTTGTTCACACTAAGATGCTCGGCAAGTTGGTCTTTGCGGAGAGGTGCAGTTACAGAGTAGGGAGGGAGAGGAGAAAGAAACGGAAAATAAGGGCCAAAGAAAGAAAGAGGAAATGGCGTTGATCATCTACTGTTGACCTCCTAAAGACTTGTGTATTTTGCAGGGCTCATTAAACAATCACTAATCTTCACATGCAATTAAAAATGGGCAATCAACCACCCACTGGTGAATTCATTGTTTACTCAGACTTCGTAATAAATCTTTAAACAAATGTACATGTTTTTTTTTATTTCTTTGTCTCGTTTTTTTTTTTATACATTTCTCTATAGAAAACTATCTTTCCATAGTTTCAGGGTATCAATCGTCCGGCCCCAAATCCTATGAAATCACAGTTTTTTTCTGAAAATAAAACAAATGTGTACAGCAATATGTAAGTGTGCTAAGCATTTAAGACATCCCCTGTAATCACCTTGTATAAATCTATTCTTCATTTCCTCGGCAAGTCTATTTTTTTGTACAAAGTAATTCACCAAACACTAAAATGCTCATACAAAATTAAATCAACTCAGAGCTGGATTAAAATGTGCAATTATTTTGGGAGACTGCCAGGTAATCAAAATACTACATTTCTAGAGCCATTACTGTTATCCTTTTATGGACTGCACTTTATCTACATTTAAATCGTCAGCTTTATATAGTTCTTGTACAGTAGTTTTTGATTACAACTTAACTTAAAAAAAAAAAAATGCTAAATTCCTTTTTGTATGTTGGTGTTCTAAAGTCATCAGGATGTGTATGTATAAATGCGGTTGAGGCATGGGAGTGATTGTACCACATGATCACATAAGGGAATCTTTGTTTCGACACGTTGAATTCATTCAGTTGATTGTGTGTGTGCGTAGGAAGTATGGTGGCTCTTGAGGTCTCTTCTTCATGGCTTTGGAATCGTCACCTGTGTTCTTGCAGATGGATCTGAGGAGTTGGTCAGCAGCACCAGAGCTCGGCAAGAATCTCCGCGCAACACAAACCAGGCCTCATGCTAACCAGCAGCCTCGGATGAAATGCCACAATAATATATTAAGTTTTAATACTTTAAAATTCGGATAAATTGATTGTTTAATAAATTGCCACAATTAGGAAAGCAAATGTACAGTAAACGAGAGGAATAGTAAGCGTGTGAAAATGCAAATCAGACTGCCCAGAAACTTGGAAGTCCTTAATAAATTCCTTTAGAATGTAGAAAACCAAGAATTCTGCTACTTCTTTTTATCTTAAAAGAGGTTTGGCTGGCACTTCCAAAAATGTGCTAGGATTCCAGGTGATGGCTTCGATTCTTGGTTTCGTTCACAGATTAGATTACGTTAGCATTCCTTTGTTGGTGTGTATGTCTCAAGCGATGTCATATTACCGTGATGAGTTGCATTGTTGTGATTTGTTTTTTCAGAATGTTCCTTAAGGCACTAAAGGAAGCAAATGCAGTTCCACTCATGACAGACGCCTGCCATGTCATTAGATCACCACACCTTGTCCACAACGGCATTTTGGACTGGGCCTTGGAAATCTGGCTCTTCCAAGGATCCAGCCATCTTTGTAAGTTTTTTTTTTGTTTGCTTGCTTTTTTCGTCACAGTCATCAGGGATACTGCAAGTACTCGAAACTCATTGCGCCTGTTTTAGAGATGGGGGAAGAAATACCAAAAAATTAAGACTGTCAAGCAACAGTAAATCTTCAGTACATTTGAACACTATCTCTTTCAAAGCATATACACACAAAATCACATGCAGGTCTATTCATCTCATGGTACCATCTCAAATCACTTCAATTGGATATGTAAATTGATTGAAGATTGTTTCGAATAACAACTTTTCGGAGAAAAGAAATACTTCATGCCTGAGAGAATACAGTTTAACTTGGGGAAATAATAATTAAGTTCTCTGAATACTCCTCTTTTTATGAATCCATTGAGTTAATACCAACCCAAATTACAAGCAGAAAATATTTGTTGCTGTGTAGCACACAAACCACCACCGAATACAACAAACACACACACACGCAGAAACACACACACAAATACAAAGAGCACAGCACATAACATAACATGACATAGGACAGGACTATGAGCCATACCCCTAGATTTTAACGCTCTCTGTTCCATACACATTGTAGCCTTCTCGGTAAGTGGCAAAGTTCTGAGTGTTTGTAGGGGGAGCTGGCTTAAAGTTTTGGGCAGTCTTTTCGAGTTTCAACCTTTTGGATTCTGCTCGTGACTTGTAACAGAACTCTATTAAGGCCACCATCATTGCCAGCCCCAGCCCTCCAACCAGAATATAGAAGACTCCCGCCACATTACTCAAGCTGAGCGCACTTGTCTTGTCCTGAGGAAGTTGAAGAACATAGTTAGTATTCCTCAGAAGTGGAGGGGGGACTCTGCAAATGATAGCTAAATAAGAATAGCTGCAACCTACAGGATCTCTGTCAAGGGTCTCTAATTCAAACACCACACAAGGACTGCTAGCTCCTAAAGGGGAAACTATTGTCAATAATCTGTGTGTCCTCCCTGAGTCAATGTTCCTCTTGCTACCTCTGGCTAATCGTATTTACTCACGAGGCACTAGAACATTCGGAGGAGTGTGACACACGGCCCTGAGGCTCTAGCCGGCGATTAACGTTGACTTTTGATACATGTCTGGCTCTCTCGCGAAGGTCAGGCGTTGTGAGAAACCCCTGACCAGCGTGGCCAGACAGGTCTCCCACGGAGACCAGTCAACAGAAGAACGCTGCTCTGATGGTGAATGTAGAGGTCATGCTAAGCTACGCTAACCAATGGCTTCTTCATTCTGCGGGAAGCGGGTCAGTAACTATCAGGTCAAAACAACTCTAGCAAGCCCTGACTGCTGAACCTATGCAGATCGGTATGGTTGTGTTGTACTGGCTAAACAAATCTAGACATTAATATTTTGACATGTTTACTAAATCAAAAAGGGGTTATTTTTAAAAGCCGAGTCAAACCATTCTGCTGCTGTTTACCTCCCAAACTTATTGATTAAAAATTTGTTCATAAGAGTTTTACTATTTGCTGTTTAACCCTATGAGTTCTGAACTGGGGCTACAGGTTATTTGGAGTTGACTTTCTGCAATCTGTTTACCTCAGAGGGTTAATAAACAAGTGTATTATATTCTTCAACTTCATGTAGAGTGCAAACTTAATGTTGGCACTGTGACACTCCTGTTTCACAGAAGACCTATTCGAACACCATGCTGCCATGGGTCCTAACAGGCTCTGTAGAAGCAGCGTGTCACACTGGAACATTTAATTTGTTGTTCACACCACATGAGGAGAAAGAATCTAATAGACATATTTCCATGCAAATAAGTAACAACGCTAATAAATCAAAATTTTAATTAAAAGTTTGGTAAATTAAAAACAGCAGCACAATGGTTATTATGTCATGAATATCAAGTGTAAGATTAGCAAAAAATAACACTTGTATATAATAATAATTCAAACTATTTGTCATTGGCACTCTTTACAACTCCCCACACGTGCTATAGCAGCCGGTTTATCATTAATAGAAATGTATGTATCATAATGGTGCTTCATTTAAAAAAAAGTATGGCAGCACATACAGTGATAAAATGTTTTTGCTTTCAAAAAATTATACTATTTCAAGTGGGGGGTATGGTGCAACTCTTTCGGCCACTCAAAGTTTGTCTAATTACAGTGGCAAAATAATAAAAAAAATGTCATTAACTGTATTTTTACATTAAAAAAAAATGAGGAAAGATAGATATCTGAATTGTGTTTTTTTTTCTTTGCATATGAACAATACGTCAAAATGCAATTTTGGAATCAGTACAAAAGACCTGCAGCGACTGACCTTACTTCCAGAGTCCTTGGTTCCACATTCACCCTTATCGTACCACCATTTGTTTTTCAGCTTGGCTAAGATGCCTTGTTCACTGAGTTTCAATACTGCAAGGTTTACAGGAGTTCTTCACGTGGGAAATAACATAAATAACATCATATTATGTTATTTTATGTTATTCAATTCTTAACTACTTCATACTTTACAAAGCGATAAAGCAGGACTCCTGGCCATTTTAACATCACAAACTGCAGGCAAGCTAACTATTACCTTCACCAGAGCTAAGCTAATGTGCCAGGGCCTACCCATATCGCTTTGAGTAATCGGCAGACACTGTTAACAGGAACAGGAACAGGCAGGGACTGAAGATACAACCTGCAAATCTATAAAGGCAAAGGAAATGCATTTGTGGGTGTCACAGATAACCAGATGACCTCCGGGGGTGATCTAACTGGAACCCTCCACTGACTGACAGACAACAAGAAAAAGAAACACCAGTTCTATTTTGCTGAGGAGAGTTGTACCTTTTTGGGGAGAAAAAAAATCACTGCATGTTTAAAGTTCTTCAGCTGGCATGATCGTCCTGTAAGAGGACTGTCTGACTGAAGTGTCATGAGGGATGTTTTTTTCAGTAATCCTGATGGAAGTGGAAGATCTGAGCCAAATGTTCTGTAAATAATGTGTCTACTGAGTAAAGGGTCAGACCAGAATGTCATATGAATATGATAATCTACAAAAAAAAAATACATATTTCTCTTTTTATGTCACTACCACTTTATTTCTGCTGCTGTGAATTTGTTTGTGTTAATGATTTTATTTACAAGGAAATGTGCCCTGTTCTAAGTGTCTGCGAAGAAATTGTGAGGCGGCAAATTAAACGGTAAATCTCTTCTGATACGTATGGATCTGCTGGCTGAAAATTGCCTTCCCCTCCTCGATGGCCACTTGTGCTCTGTGCTTTAACTTCATTTCTTTGTTTTGGCCCGGGGAGACATTGATTAACAATGTAATTATCCTTTAAGTGTTAAGTGTGAGAGGAGTGAGAGGAGCCATCTGGAAGACGGGAGCAGGCTGCCTAAAGGCAAAATGGAGAGAGAGGAGGCTTTGAGTTGAGAGGCTTTTTTTCCTCACAGGTATCTTGTTTTTTTTCCTCTCTTTCTTTGTGTCTTTCCTCCTTTAGTTCATAGCCCCCACACACACACACACACACACACACAGCTGGCTGTTTTGGCTGGGTCCTGAGGAGCTGCCGCAGCCTGAAAACACCAGGTTCATGTACAAGCTGCCCACGGACTGCAGTGCGCACAGAGGCCAAGGTAGGCTTGATCTCACCGCACAACTAGGGGGGAAAAACAATAACAGAGAGAGAGCTGGAAGAGAGCATGTGATTATGAAAGCCCACACAACCTCCACCAGGTCTGCTGTCTCCTCTGTGCTCCCCCGCCCAAGGCATGGAGCCTCTGCGTTGGGGAAAAGGTTCACCTACATGCTGAGTGTGCCGTTTGCTAGGGTGGGATTATGCCCAGACCCCAATTTTCAGGATGAAATGAGGTGTTTGCGTGCAGCCGTTTCTTTCTTTCATTTGCCAGTCACGTCCGACTGGTTGGGAACCTGAGCAAAAGTAAGGATTTATGTCTTTGCAGAGTGTCATGTTATTGAGCATTCTGCCGTGGGGAGCAGAGCTATTTGGGATCCATCAATGAAGATCAATACAATTTAATCACTGATGCCTTCTCTGACTCACTGACCAATCAAAGCTCATGAGTAATGCTGATTGGTTACATATTGTCCATTTGAGATTTAATGAGGGTGCAGCAACAGGAATAAACTGATCCGTACCATACACCAGATAGATAACATTAACAATACTACTTTATATTCTATTCTATTTCTATTTATGCATTTATGCATACACTACACATAATATGATATAATATAATAAACATAATGTAATATATTATAATATAATGTCATATAACATATGATATTATATTATATTGTATTATATCGTATTATACTATATTATAAATAGACATAGAATTAACCAATTGACAAATAAGATCTCAACATCATTATGCTGAAAGAATACGTTCCTGTGTTTCCAAAACGGTTAAGCCATGTGTATGTTTCTGTGACGGAGAAGAAAGCTGTTGACATCTCTACTAATGTCTGCATTTGGATTTGGCTTGCACTCCCATTTTCATCCTGGAAATGTGAGGTCATATGTGTGAGGATGACTGCAGTGGAGCTCTGGCGAAAATAACAAAACAGAGAACTTACCACAAACGTCCTATAAAAAAAAGTTAAAAATAAAGACAACATTCTTCTTAGCATTGCTCTTACTTGATAACAGTGAATCAAGTGATTGAATGGAGGCTTGTTAAAGTTCCATAGAAATGGATTTCTTTGCAATCATCAGGTATGTGAAAGTATCAGGTGAAATATACTGTACTATATGAGAGGGATTCCCCATTCATTACATTGGCATTCCTTCAACAGTATTTTTCTCCCTCCTGATTGGCGTGGAACCAAATGAAGGACAGATTTTTAAATGAAGTCCTTCAAATGAAGTAGTGATTTGTAACACCGATGAGAGGTGGTTTAAATGACTGCGTGTGGCAGCCACTCGGATTAGAATTCTCACGTGTTCCTGCAATGCTTAGTCCCCTCAAGACTCCGCTGTTCGCCTCGCCTGACCGGACTGCCGCGGCTCAACCGCCGCTCCGCCTGCACGCGCCCTCACTGTGAGGAGCAGTCCGAGGCCTCTCTAAACGGCGAGCCGGTCTCTGGAAGACTCCAGAACAGAGGCTGTTTGCATCCAATCTGCATCTTAAGCGTTCGATTGGAGGTATGGATGAGAGTTCATCCAACCCTTCCCTTCCCTCTGTACAAAAAAATATCTTCATGGAATAAACCGTTTTTTCGTCATTATTTGAAATTCTGACGATTTCCTCCGTGATCCCCTGTCCTGCTGTGGAGACGAGATACTGTACTGTAGCCCTTTGAGATGGGAAACCTCTCGACAGTACGTTTTGTCTTTCCGGTGAAGTCTCGTTCCATCAGCATTCTGCTCCCCTGCAGAAGGTAAAGGAAGAGCTAACTTTGTGCCTCCCTTTGCCTCAATGCAGGGCAGCGACAGCTCATTCCCCTGGCAGCTCCCTCTTTCTCATTTCCAGTTGATTGCTCAGCAGTGCTCTCTCTGTTTCTCTCCCTCCCTCTGTCTCTCTCTCTCTCTCTCTCTCTCGCACCTAAGCCACACTACTTCTCATTAGAGCTAATGTAACAGCATTTGCTACAATCTCCTCAGGCAGACAAAATCTCACTGGTCTTTTTCTCCCTCCGTTAGTCGAGTCAGGGTTCTTGGTTGGATCTTAAATGGGTAGATATGTAATAAGCACGCACTCAAAATGCCGCCTTAGGCAGCAGGCGTGTTCCTTCGTTTCAGTTCAGACATAACAGCCTTGCCGATTACTCTGCACTATGGTACCCGATTTTGGTGACATTGAGGCTGACCTTGGAGTCACCTCCCCCGCTGCCGCACTCTCCCTTGTCGTACCACCATTTGTTTTTCAATTTGTCCAAGAGGCCTTGCTCATTCAGTTTTAAAACTGCCAGGTTAACAGCATTTCTTGAAACGATAAAACATAACTTGTAAGAAAATGCACAGGTCCGTGAGAAATCTAATGCATAGTGATAGTAGTAGTAATAATAATAGTAGCGATAGTAAATAGTGATAATACTACTACTAATAGTGGTTATTATTGTAATCATCATAATTATCAGTAATCAGAATGGTTATTGAAAGAGCACGAAAGGACAATTTGGTAAATAATTTTAACGAATATTATGAAGCAAAGAAAGTGTTAAATATTAAAGGTGGCATGGAGGGTTACGTTGCTTAAAACTGAAGTGTGCGGGATGGGGACACTCGTCATTGAGAAGAAAAGTAACAACAACAAACACCATGCAATTAACATTCGTCACAAGTGACAGCGCAGCTTTTACAAGCTAAATTGAAAAACTGTTGAACTGTTAAATTAAAAGTGACAACACAACAGTCAGGAAAGACAGCACACAAGACAGGAGGAAGGATCGAAAGGAAAGAGAAAACAGTGAGAGAGACACAGGACGTGGAATGGTTTTTAACTTAACCCTGACACTAACAAGTAAGATTGATTTCAAATAGAAAAAAATAACTCACAAACACATAGAAGAAGAAAACGATAAAGATAATAAGAATTAATCTTGATATCAAAGCACAGTTAAAAGCATCATACCGTTACCTTTCCGTGTTCATTCACAAACAAATAACGTTAGAAGAAGGGGAAGAAAAAATAAGAAAAAGAAGAAGAATTAAAAGAAGAGGATGAGGAGAAGGGGGAGGAGGGAAAAAAAAGAAGAGGAGGGAGAAATTGAGAGTAGAGAGGAGGAAGAAGAGAGATGACAACAGGAGACATCAGGGTAGGTGGAATACTATAACAACATGGAGGACATTGTTATATTATTCCACCTACCTTAATGCTGAGCCTTTGGGGGTCGCCACACCATAGCCCTTAGAGTCGAGGTTTCCGCCCACTTTCATGGTGTCGCACGGCTTCCGCTGCTCGATGTACTCGTTCATGGTGGACTCGAGAAGAAAGGCGAACTTGCCCTTCGACTTTCGCACCCGCGCCACACCGTCAGGTGTTGTCTTTGCAAACACAGAGGGCTCAGCAGATTTCATGTATGACCACATTTTCTCATACACTGCTATTTTGGAGCGCTGCATGGGGGGAGAGAGGGGGAGAGACAGAGAGAGAGGAAGACCGTTACACATCGCACAAGCAGCCATGTCTTGGCAGGGCATTCAACAAGATAGATTTGGTAAGAGATTAAGCATCTAATGAATATGACCACTGGAGTATGAGATGAAGTCTGCTTGGAGTTTCCTTGAAATATTTAGCGATTTACACTAAACTATACTCTTTGATTTTCTTGAACTGCCTCCGGAAATATCTGACCCAAACCCTGTTCAGCAGTGTAACACAGTGTTCAGACTCAACACTTCAGAATACTGTGTCTAAAATGGACAGGTTTATGCATATTTACCCAGCAGAAGCATAATACACTCATATCACTCACATTGAAATCTGCATTTTTCTTTCAAATGTTGTCCATATATATACTCTCCTCCATCAGGTTAACTATACTTCATAATAACACTCACCCATGAGCAAAATGCTTTGGTCAATGAAAGAAAAGGAGAGAAAGAAAAGGCACACAGGAGACGAAACACAACATGATTTAAGAGGCGAACTCAGCAAATAAGGACCCATTAGACGTCTGCTTTGGCGTGAAGCGCATTAACAACACAGCATTGTCTTATTTATTGCATGGGCAGGGATGGAATCTGCTCCTAGGCTAAGTGCAAGGCAGGGTGGAACTCGCAGTCGCATTCATTTGATCTGCTCTTACGCTGCGGCAGAATGGCGACTGGGGTTTAGGAGCACGGGTAGGCTGCCAGTAGAGCCCGGCTTTGGACAAGCTGTTGGCATGGCGACATAAATTAGAGACGCCTCTGTGGTGGCGGCAGGGGAGCCGTCACCCATCACCCCCACCACCACGCCAAGGACGCTCGGGACGGCATCAGGAGACGATGCTCCCAAATCAACCGTGACGGTTCCCTTGGATTCTGGGCAGAAGGAGTTTGAAAGTTACGTCCGTCTACAGACAGACACACACACACACACACACACACACACACACACACACACACACTCACACAATGGACCTGCAAGCATGACGCATCACCAACAAACTGAATTTCAAATAAGCTGGCCCTTCTAGTTGAATGGCTTGATAGGGCATTTCAAAAAAGTCTCGAAAAGAAAGGAGGGAGAGAGAGAAAGAAAGAGAGAAAACAGAGAGAGATGGAGATGTAGACAGAGAGAAGAGGGAGAGACTTTGCATATTTTGCACCCCGCTGTGAGTCATGAAATGAATAGTAACGAGCAGAGGTTAAACTCACTGTCCCACTGCATAATCTGAAATGGACTATATCTGCCATATTTTATTCTAAGCCTCCTTTAACAGAAAGAATGTACTGTAATTAGTGTGACTCAGCTCAAAGTGTTGCTCACAGTGTTGTTCTTGCCTCTCCGTATCACTCTCGCGGTTTAAAGATGAACAAAGCATCCTCTAATACACACTGCTTAAAACTGAGGCCGCAGAGAACATTATGAACAATACATCATGCTAAGCAAAACAGATCCATTATCCTTGACGGAACTGACAACATGCATTCCATTAAATGATTTCCAACCATCCATCATAAGCCAAGGGGTCGGTCTGAAAAGACAAAAGCATGCGTGCAGGTAGTATCAATCAAACACGTGCAGAGCCCATGCCTGTAATTCAGTGGATATAAAAAAAAAAGTGTGAAATTCCGCCTCGGATGCCAGCGCAGGACTCAGATGTTGGAGCCGACGTTTGCAAATTTGGAAGGACGCTAGCTGGAGGACGATGATGTCCCCGCGGTGCCAGGCCTAACTAGCGGTTGTGAGGCAGTTCGGCCTAATGCAGCATTCCCCCAAATCCGCAGGGATATTTACAGAGGAGAGAAAAAAGTCTGGCATTGATTAGTGCAGGCTGAGACAGTGCTGCCTCCAGCTTTATGAAGTCAATTCATCAATACGAGAGTGGGACGGGTGCAACAGGAGCCTAAAGGAGCCTCATCAGGAGCTGGACCGAGCGCTCGGAGGAAATTCGGAAGGGAGGGTGGAGAGCTTTGAATGAGGAGTAAGACACAATGAGACGCTCAATGAGAGGGCCTCTCTCAATGGGGTTGTCCGCATACCGCTGTAAGGCAGCCATTTTAAAAACTCAATTAGATGTCATGAATCAAAAGCGGCAATCGTTGCTTAATGACATTAGTGGGAGGAAATGACAGTATACATTGCCAAGCAAGGCCTCTTATTTTAATAATCCCCTCTGTAGTCATCCTCAAGGCCTCGTCATATTTTCAAGGTAATGTAATGGGGAGGCTTTAGGCCAGTGTTTACTTTCAAAGCGGCATCACCACATTCCAGTACAAACTAGGGCTTTTCAGGGGATTGTGAGCTGGCCTGATAACAAGGGGCCTCAGACAGGGAGAGGGATGTCAGTCTGACAGAGCGGCTAGCGCTGACTGGGTCCACAAGGACTATATGGGTAAAGAGAGAAAACACTTCAGATGTGATTTCCACTGGTCTCGCACGCACCCGCCTCCTAGCGCTGTCGTGCTCTGGCTACGCAGGTCTCTCTGCTGAGTGGAGGTCATTTGGCCAACACCCCCCCCCCCCCCACACACACACACCCCACCCAGCAGGACAGCGGCCAGCGCACACATCAGACTTTTCAACAGACTCTTTTGAGTATGACAGCGATGACATTCCAGTGGCAGTGGGCACAATCTAACTGCTGCCAGTCTGACATGGGGAGGGGGGGCAGAGGGGGCAGGAGGGAAACAAGGGTATTACTGCCTAGACAGGCAGGCTGGCACGAGTGCATGTTGGGTTAACTGTGGCACTCCACAGCCAGGCTACACACAAGCCACCCAGCTACTGCAGATGACCAAGCTTGCCTCAGTCTCCACCCAGCTACTGCAGATGACCCAGCGTGCCTCAGTCTACTGCAGATAGCCCAGCGTGCCTCAGTCTCCAAAGCCTAAAGGCCACAATGAAGGCCTCATGCTAACACTGCACTGCTAACACTGAGCGCTAAGCTCATGGGGTGAACGCACTGGTGACCTCATACATAGATGCATGAACATAGTGCAGCAATGGTAAACTCAAATAGAATTAAAAAGAAAATGGCTCTTGATAAATCCCTCTTTCCCCAATGCAGAGCTTAGCAGATCTGTGTGTGTCTGAGTTAAAGTCAACACTTCGGAGCTGCTGCACTGCAAGTCTTTGCTTTTTTCTGCAAAAAACACATGACTGCTTTGAAACAGGTGGGGAGAGATAAGAATCTTTGGTTTGGTGTGAAGACAGGCTGGCAGCACAGCATGGAGAGTTCCAAACATAAATACAAATACATAAATCTATGGGCCATCTGTTCAGATATCTTTTCTCAGTGCAAGTCGAACACTTTAAATGCTCCATCTAGAGCGGTAACCATGTTTGGGCTGTCTGTTAAAAAGGAGGGAACTAAGTGGGAAAGACAAGCAAGGGTAAGAAAGAAGCAAAGTCAAAGGGCATTTCCGTCTTCAACATTAATACCCTGATAATCTGTATTGATTTTGCGTTAGGCAACCTTTTCCCTGGCGCTGCCCGCCTGGCCTGCCCGGCAAACAAGCGAGGCGTTTATCCTGCGGCATTGCAAGCCGCTTTCATCATGCTCTCTGCCTCGCCGAGCACCGCGGTTCAAAAGCATCCGTAAAACATTAGAGAGCTCCTCTTTCAACTCAACTTTTTTACTTTCATATTATTGAGTTTCAGGACATTAGCGCTGCCTTGGCAGAATCTCCCTGTATCGCAGCCATGCAGAGTGGGAAAGGTAGGGCTCCAGAGGGTTGTATTGTCATTGATGTGCACATGCCTGGAATACCAAATGACGGGCTCTGAGCCTCAGACCTTGATGCCAATAACTTAGGCGCTGTCTTTTATGCCGTAGTTCTTTTCTTCCCTTTTTTCTTTCTTGCTTTTTTTTCTCTTTTCTTTTGCTGCCGTTTCAGTTCATCTGGTGTTAGACGAGGGCCTCTGAAGGGACCGCTCCCATTTGAAGGCTTATTCCTCCTTTCAGACGAGCTTGTCATTGCTTTTGTCAGGTGCCTCCCTTTCTGCAACAAGGCTCTAATCTGGGTTGTAAAAGCTGACCCTTTCAGTGGACGCACCCTGAGATGAGTCACAAGGAGGGCAGTCACCTTTGATGCCCTCAACGCTCAGGTTTATTTACAGACCCGTCAACGTCGTTAGCTCATCTTTAACAGCCATCATCTTCAATGCATTCCATTTTTCAACATTTTCACATTTGTATTCTCCGAATGACCCTATGGGGTCAGAGAAAATGGCTGACATCACATTTTATTTTATTGGTGCCGCCGACTGGTTTATATAATGTATAAGTTATAGTGTCCCTGTGCCGTAATTGCTCAGTTGTGAAATTGATTTTCACGCTCAGGGAGGTGAAAGAGATCCTGCATTGAGGTTTCCCGATTTTCATTTTCTACCTATTATGGTATGCATGGGGAAAGACGTGGGGGAAGAAATAATATATAAGCCGGGGGAGCCAATGTGGTTTTTCTTCTGCCCACATTTGCCATTCATTATTATAAAGCTCTTGAATTATGCATAGAACATGAAAGGTGGTTTGATGGTCACACATCTCTCTCTAAAAAAATATCGATCAAATATGTAAGACCATGCCCACTATTGTAAAGTATTTAAACTCGTGGGTGTGGTTTTAAAAGTCCATTCCATTGTACATGCTCGCAGTAAAACAGGAGTTTGATATATTTCTATTCTTAGCCTCCTACGCAGTGGCAGTTGTGGCATGAACTGTAGGTAAAGCTGCGATGATGTGGGCTGAACTGTACAGCCATAAAACAAAAACGTAGAGAACTGCAGAGAGTACTTTGTAGGGCTGTTCTATTAGTATGGATGTGGTGTGTGCAGTGCCCGTGCTGCTGCTGTCGGAGGGAAGCCTGGCAGAGCCTGCGGTCCCGCGTTGGTTTACGGGGCTCTCCGTGGGAGTTTCCTCACCAGCTGGCTCCCTTTATAGGAGGGACAGATGCAGACGCCTAGAGGGGCTATCGATCAGAAATAAAGCTCTTCTTCCTCATCCTCCCTCCCCGCAGAAAACAGGCCTGCATCTATCAAGTGCCTTCTCTTGAACGCTAGTGGCGTAGACTGTCTGAAGGAGTTCGTAGGCGGTGTTGCAAACGGCCACCCTTTCCTTTCAAGCCTTGGCGTCTGCGAGCGAGCTGGCACAGTGACCAAATGAGGACAGATAAGGGCGTACCTTTGCTCCCCTTGTCCAACGTGACAAATCGAGAGACGCTCGGAGGTGGACGGGTGAGTTATGTGAGTTATTGGGGTTCCAGGGCCCACCGGGGAGACGGGTCACTCCCTGAAGCTGCCACTTGTGAATTACAGTACAGCATTAGGGCAGTTGAGGGCTCTGAACATGGGTGGATTTATGGGGCAATGCAGGGATACCAACACACACACAGCTTTATGGGACGAAGGATCTATGCAGGGATACCAGCACATACACAGCGCATGTGGCTTTGGTTCTAGAGGAGACTATCTAGAATATGAAGCGCCATTACACAGTATTTGAGCTTTATGAAAATGTACTCCAGTTCTCAAGCCTTATGCCATTCAGCCAACTCAGAGGGAGTTTTCATTAGCATTTTTTCCCATAATAAGCTTGGCCACGCTTTGCTCTGGGAGGTTAACTATCTAACCTCGTGAAGGTGTTTAATGACCGTTCCTCTGGGTACCCCGGTACAGTTGTCATGCACTCTGAGCATGGTGACAAAGGAGAAAAAATAAATCATCAAATCTCCCGTTGTGTGTTCGAGGGTGGCTCACCCTGAGCACCTCCTGTTGTTATGCGTGAGGTTTCCTGCGAGGGCACTAGGTCCATCTGCTAAACACTGTGATGAATACCCTACTGATCCTCATATGGCTCACACACGAGCCGCCGACATGCTGTTTGGATGCCAAGTGTCTTTGTGAGAATGTGAACACACAATGTGTTTCACACGTCAACAACTTCAGCGCAAAAAAATTATAAATAGAATACTGGGCAAATACTGCGAATGGAGTTATGTCAAAGATGATGACATATGTCTAGTTCAGAATGTTGTGCCTCATTTCTTTTTTCCATCTGGTTTCTGCCGTATGGGTCTAATTAAACCGGAATGTATTTCCTGAAAACAGATCTAAAAAAAAGACTTGAGCCTCCATTAATAAGGGTTTTTTCCTTCGACAGCCCTCTGCAGTTTTAATTAAAAGTCCCCTGGAAAAGCAGTTCACACATGTCATTTCAGACGCCAAAGCTTTGAGTGTAACTAGGGCACTCATTATATAGAAAATGTGGAATCGGCAAGTCCCCAACCATCCCATCAGTTATCTCACACAAACCTTTAATGACACGAAAACAGCCTGCCACGCAGACCTGGAATCGACATAACTCTTCCAAGAAACAAGCCCAGACAACACAATGTTATAAGGCAAAGCTGAGCCTCTGACACCTACACACGTTGAGTCTTTGAACACTCGACATTTTCTCACTTTGTGCTTACTGCTTCGACTGTCTATTTTACTGCTTTTAACATCAATACTATTTGCTGAAGAATATTGAAGAATATGTAGAAATATTAATATTTTTAGTATACTATAGCGTCAAATATGTTATGCATCTAAGAGCTTAAATATGGAAAACATAGCTGGATATTAGTCAGATGCTATGTTCTTTCTGATCATCATCAAATTGATTACTCATCAGAGAATGGCTCGATGCTTGCAAGCGAAGTTGCAAGCGTGTTATAAGCACCTCAAAGCAATAATACGTTGCACCTTCTGACGTTAATAGAAGGCTTTAATGTTTTTTCTACCGTGGCATTTCGAATCGCCCAGAAGAGCGCCCTGTACAGAGATAGAAGAGGCCGGGCCGCCTCTCGTCTGACCATTTCAGAGAGTTAATTTCTGCTTTAATTGCGGTGGTGGAGCCGCCGAGGCCGTTGGACATATTGCTTACTTCATCTCCCTGGTCTCTCGAGGCAAACGCTGACCCCCAGGGCCTCTTCTCATCAGGTCCAATTTGCCGGCGAAGTAAAACCAACTAATTATATTTGCTGAGTTGACCTCTCCGAGCGAAAGGATGAGGTTGCGAGTTTTGATGGTTCCTAGCACCTCTCAGGCACGGGGCCTGCTCATTATTTTAGTCGCTCCCCAAGCACGACTTAGTCCAAGGTTGTTCGACACCACCTGGTGCACAACTTGCAAAAAAGTCGCATGAAGTCAGAGGGGGCCAGGTGTTGCGTGACAAGAATTCTGCAAGCATTAGTGACCGTCTCCATTCCCCTCCCTGCTTTTTCGCCTTTTTTGCCGATAATTAGCAGCCTGCCGATTAACCTCTGTTAGGTTCCCCATGCCAACATAAAAAGGCTACGGCCTTTCAAACACCTCGGCCAGACCACACATAACAAGCCGCCCACTCTGGTAAACTCCATGAAGAGTCAGCTAAGGGACGAAACTCTGCAGGAGACGGTTGCCGTCTCGCATCTTTCCGCTCGCAGCTCTATGGGTGTGTGATTGACATTGCACCGGTGGTTGTCAGTTGACTGTGATGGAAGGTTGTCTTATGTTGTCTAACCCATCACTGCAGCCAATCATATTTTCAGGGGCTTTGCAGCCAATCATATACTCAGGGGCTCTGCAGCCAATCATATTTTCAGGGGCTCTGCAGCCAATCATATTGTCAGGGGCTCTGCGGGCTCAACAGTCTGCAGCTGGGTGTGCCAATCACAGGTTTCCCCAGCACCATCTTTGAACATCATCGACTGCGCGTCTCTCAACACCATGGATGTTACAGCTGGGGTAAGAAATCAATCTTAACCTCGTTTTTGTCCCTACAAATAGTGTGTTTACATTTTGTGCCAGTAGGATTTGCAAGTTTTCTCTGACTCGAGTGTCAATTTCCGGCTGGTGTTAAAATTCCATTAAAGTGGTTAGGGAGCATGCAGCTCACTGGGACCGTATGTGACACTTTAAGCGTCGCTTTTGCAAAGTGCACAAAAACACTGCACGATAAACCCAAAACAAGATTTAGTATGACAAGTATGACAAGATTGGGTTTACATCTCCGTCTCTAAAGTTTGCCATCAACAGAAATATGGAAACTTGGTGCAAATCAGATATGGAACTAACTGCATAATGTAGTTTCATACATGATGCTATAATATGACGCTACCTTGATTAACGATGCAGTCTGTGATTTGGTTTTGCCAAAAAGGTTATTGATATTTGTGCTCAACAGCCAATTACATTACACCCCCTCCCTTCCGTGCTCCTGAAGCTCAATGCTGATTGGCTGGGATTGTTTATGAGCCACTAAGTTTGTTTCCCATTTACAGACCATTTACAGACCCAGGACTGTGTTCAAACACCAGAGTTTTTTTTTTGAGTGCACACACTGAACAGACGGCTAGAGAGCCAAGAGGAGCAATCCACTGAATTTGACATAAGGTATATGGGTTTAGAATTGCAGACCTCGCCTTTAATATTTGAAAATAAACATAAAAAAGGTCACAACGCCTATTGGTCGATGCAGATTTTATACTGACCGGGTTCTTCCTATTCCGCATTGAAAATATCGTTAATCAGAGATGAGTGTGTCACACAACGCAGGAACTCACCCTAAAAAACTCTTTGGTGGAGCCTGAATCCAGAGTTCCGTAGGCAATCTCTGTTTGTTTGGCGAGATCCTCCGCGCTCTCAATGGGGGACACCATTCTCTCTACCGTGAGGAAAGCAGCAAGATTGGCCGTGTAGGACGAGATTATGATGAGAGTGAAAAACCACCAGACGCCTCCAACAATTCTCCCTGACAAGGACCTGAGAGAGATAGAGCGAGGGAAGAGGAGGTGGGGGGGAGGGAGCGGGGGGGGTAGTTAAACAGAGAGATGGGAGCCAGAGAACAAAAGAGAAGGTGTGTTAACACTCATCCACCTACACACTAAAGAGAAGCACAATTAACTTCAACAAAAACACAGCTGCTTTCTTTCCATTCCACCTCTACCTTTCCCTGTGGTTACATCGAATATTATGCTGTATACAGTCTTCCTGCAATCACACACTGAATCTGTCATCACTCTACACTAAAACAACGATAAAACAACTTAAGGAGCTAAATCAGCACGGGAACACAGTTTTACAGAAAGTAGAGATGTTGAAAAACATTCAATCCCAAGACATATACACAACACACACACACAAGCGCACACACACACACACACACACACACACACACACACACACACACACACACACACACACACACACACACACACACACGCACACACACACACACACACACACACACACACACACACACACACTCACTCACTCACTCACACACATAACTGAGTTTTGAGAGCAGTCCTCTAACACTTAAACTGGTGGTGAGAGCAATCAGTACATATGGGCTTCAGATACCTCATGATGGCCTGTCATGATGGAAGACATTCTGCTGTCAAAATGATGCATGCCTTGACAAATTGATAAAAGATTTACACTGCACACAGTTTAATGGACACTGTCATTAGCTTAGCACAGCCATCCTACTTAACTCCCCTTCCCCAGGAGGATATTCCCCCACAGCCTTCTGCTGAACTCGCTCACGCTGGCCTTGCCCAACAGTATGGGTGGGAACTGATAGGATCTTATTGGAATATGTGTCGGGCCACGTGACAGCACAGACATAATTTCTGAGTGGTTTTAGGGGGTCAATTTTAATCTCGGCCATAAACCTTGGGGGAAAAGCACAGTGCCCCAGGATCATATATTAAAGGGACCATACTGATACAGAGATTTTAGTAAGTGCAGCCACAAAATCTGGAATTGTACTGTCTGATAGCATTGAGTGCTAAACATACAAATTATTGAGACAATTAATCAACTTGTTTTGGGTGAGGTGACAACCCTGTAAACAGTATTTTTTTGATCATTTTATCATGAAGTCATGATGCACTAATGATGTCCAATGTAGCCAACGCAGTATAAATATTGGATTTTGAATTAAAATGTCAAAACGGCTATTAAAAAAGATTGAGCATGTCATTCAGCCACATGGAATATAGCATTTACCCAAGTGAGAGAGAGCGTAAGAGAGAAAAAGAGAGAGAGGAAGTGAGAGAGAGTATGCTAGGCTTTTCAAAAGGTACAGTATAACAAAAACCAGCAATTACAGCCAACACAATGCAGGCTGTAAACTTCCCTTGCTGCTGTCAGGCAGGTGAAATTAGTTTTTTTAAAGCTCTTTTGATGCACATTTAAAACACCCAAATGGAAGTAAGATGGGCCATTTGGAAAAGCAGATAGAGTATTAACCCAGCGGGCTCTACCGACCGCCACAGGGCGCTTGGACACTGCAGGTCAAACTCAAAAAGGCTGCTGTGTGGTAACCCTGAGAGAAGAGAGAGAGAGAGAGAGTAAGAGAGTGAGAGAGAGATAGAGGAGAGAATGAGAGAGAGAGAGAGAAGAGAGAGAAAGGAGAGAGAGAGGAGAGAGATAGAGAGGAGAGAGAGAGAGAGAGCTGAGCGGATGCAAGCAAGAAGAGGAGGCCCCCCCCCAAACACCCACCTTGGAGAGGTATCACACACACACACACACACACACACACACACACACACACACACAGACACACGCACACATACACATACACATACACACACACACACAGACACACACACCCACACACACACACACACAGACACAGACACACACACACACACACACACACACACACACAGACACACACACACAGACACACACACACACACCTTGGAGAGATATCGCAGCCCTGCTGCATGAAGGCCCCCAGGGAGAACCACAGGCTGTTGAAGATCCCAAAGTCGTTGGGCGGGTCGGGAGGCGTCTGTGGGTCTTTGGTCTCGTCCTGCTCGTCCAGGTGCCACTCGTAGGGGCTGAAGCGACTCACGAGGAACAGCACAACGCTCACGCCGATGTAGGCGAACACGATGCACATCCAGATCTCATAGGCCAGCGGGTCCAGGAAGGAGAACACGCCAGGCTTGGATTTTTGCGGCTTCTTGATCATGATGGAGATGCCCAAGCTCATGAATGGTTTGGAAAAGTCAATCATTTCCTCTCGCACCAGGGTAATAGTCAGAGGCGCGACGGCTATATCAGCCCTCTGGAAACAGGAACATGTATATCATGCGTTAGTCCTCTGGAAACAGGAACATGTATATCATGCGTTTGGCCTCTGGAAACAGGAACATGTATATCATGCGTTAGTCCTCCCCCTCTCCCCCGCGTTCAGAAGCCTCGTCAAAGCTGCACACATTAGCATTTTTTCACAAGAAACTGCAACTGCTGATAACAAAGCTAATTACTTTTGAGAAGAGCACTAATTTTCCCAGTGGTGACTTGGGAGGAGCCGGGCAATGCAGGGGGACTTCAATGCTTTTACAGCACATTTGTGAAGCGTATTAATTTGGAGGACGTCAGATGAGGGCGAGAGGCTTCCTTTTCAAATCATTCCATGTTTATGAAACGGCAAGAAAAGACAGAATAATGGGAGTGGAATGGAAAATGAGCATTGCCTCACCAGATGGCCATTTTCCTCTGAGCAAAACCTCAAAAACCTTTCCTTTCAGGAAACCAGGCAGCTGCCATCAAAATCATAACTTGTCAACACATTCAACTTTAGGCCAATTGTCAATTATTTATCAACTATCAACTGTCAATTATTTAGCAAAACAACAAATATATCCACTAAACCGTCAAGGGTCAACTACTCAACTACCTGTCCACTAACAATAACCTAGTATGAGCACTACCAGCTAAGCCTGCATGTATTCCTCACTGTAACCAGGGCTGTCTTCCGTTTATGATCTATAGTTGGCAGAAATAAATGTGGGATAGACAACCCACACAAACACAGAGTGTACTCTGGCTTCCAGTCTCAGCCTCCTGCCTCTGGCGACCCCTCCACCGTGTCCTCTGACCCCTTGCTGTAAAACACAATGATGCAGGCCCTGCCGGAGCTCACGCCCACGCCTGCCCTCCTCCACGTCACTTACTGCTTGATGCCTGAGGAGCTCAGAGTGACAGGTGCGATATCAGGTTAATATGCAGTTCACATGAAACCATAAAAACACATTTATGGTGTCATCATGGTTGTCATCCACCAGGTGACAGTGACATAAACTATTGGAGGAGTAAGTCGAGACAAACAAATACAAATATCATTTTTATCTCATACCGATGACCTGTAGGAATTTGCGGAGTGCAGAGTTCCAATAAATCACATCATAATTTGCATATAAATAGCTAATTAGGGATCTGCAGTAAGTGATTTATTCTCTATTCAGAAATATGCTTCACAATCTTAGCGTGACACACCACAATCATTTCAGATGATCATTATTTTCTAGGGTGAAATATTCACAGTATAAACTTGCACTACTGTGAATGGATTGAGATGGTAATCTGGTTGATGGCTATAATATGTGGGCGTTGAATGAAGAAAGAATACGAGAAAACAAAACACATTGACAAATTCACTCTACATTTCCCCATCGAATCAAATCAGCAAACTGTTCCCTCAAGTACGTGTGTTTTCATCTGCATGTTTTATCTGCAGGGATGCCCCCCCCCCCATCCCCCATCCCAAGCAACTCCCCCCTCACTCCTTCCGTTGCCACAGCACATGGCTTTCTCCCAAAAACAAATCCTACGTTCCACTGCTACAAATGGGGGAAGGATCGCTTCGGAACAGCACAGGAGAAAATAATTTCAGCACCTCTTGCATACTTAGACAATATAACTGCCCGAAGGAGGTTGGTGATTCATCAAATAACAGACTCTGTGCCCGGGCAGTGATTCGTGAAGGGCATCTCTTTGTTGTCACATTGTGCACTCCAAGTTGATTATGGAATAAAAATGAAACTGAGCCGCATCAAGACGAATCTCTATTCCTTTAGCTCTCTCATTTTTTGGCAAGGTCAACCTGAACAAAACTAAAATATAATGACAACAGAGCTAAAAATGATGACTTTATGTTCCAAAGTAGCCGCGCAACACATTACATCTGCTTAATCTTAACAGCAAGGCCAGCAGCTCGGGATCGATCCATAACAAAGCCATAAAAAAGAACGACCACGTGCCTGCCCTTTCACAGACGGACCAAAACGGAATGAATCCAGAGGTCAAGAGGTCAAATGGCATGGCAATGATTCGTCTTGACTGTCGTCATAAAAATATGACTGCAGAAATGCTGGGTGATTTCTTGATTGAGATGGTAGCCTCCCCCACCCCCCTCCATTTATCTGACAGGCATTGAGTCTGTGAGTGTGTGTGTGTGTGTGTGTGTGTGTGTGTGTGTGTGTGTGTGTGTGTGTGTGTGCGCCCTGATTCAGTGGGTCTGCCTATTTTTGAGGATAGTTTCTGCTGTTAGGGCCGTCAAACCAGGCAATCTTTCTCACTGATGGTTTGGAAATTGAACAGATGAGGTAACCTAACCCTCATGCATTTTGTATATGGCTCTCCATCAGAAAAAAAAGAAAGAAGAAGTAAGCAATGGGGATTGGGAATGATTTCAGTGGGCTTCAAGCATTTATGGCATCTGAGCGCTTTTGACAAATGTTCAACTCAGAGGCTGGGCCTCAGCCCGCTGTGAAAAGTTGCTCTATGTGTGTGTGTGTGTGTGTGTGTGTGTGTGTGTGTGTGTGTGTGTGTGTGTGTGTGTGTGTGCTCTATGGTGGAGCGCCACAGAGACGAATCACACAATGGCACGCTGTGATGGAGTGGGTTTAAAAAAAACAAAAAAACAATCACGTCTGGAGCCTTTGGCCGGGCTTCACACCTCATCCGAAACCAGACGAGCCGGCTGCGCGCGCACCAATGCCTTGGTTCACCGGCGGACAAGCGCAGGCTTCATGCCTGATTGTTGGTTGCATATTTAACTAACCCTACATTGGCTAACATCATACTACTCAGGAAAATGGCTGGGATTAAAAGAAAAATGACAGCCATTGAGAGTTACCCTTTGCGGTGGCCGGTACTCACCCCATAGACAAGTTCACCCACCATCCCGTTCCACGTCTTGGTCTCGGGGTCCCTGGCGCCATACTTGCCGTCCATCACTATGGACAGCTTGTACTTAATGCCCACATGTTTAGCAATCTCAGAAGCTAAATCGACACAGTAGCCTTCATACTTTTCATTCCCCTCCAGATGCATATGGTTTTTCTTGTACATCACATAGGGGGCTTCCTGTTAATCAAACACACACTGGTTTATTCACACTCATGCACGGGTGCAGACAAGAGCCCCACACAACCAACAGCTCACTGCCTCACATGCATGCAGGCATGCTTTGATGACGTACAGTGGCCACGCACACACACACACACACACACACATACATACACACTCTCTCTCTTTCACAGCGGCACACACAAACATACACCTTCTCTCTCTTTCTTACACACACACACATACAAGCACAAAAGGATAGCACATCAGTGGCAGAAGCAGCATAGGAGAGGTGGGTGGTGTCGAGCCTGAACCACACTGAGCAACCCACTGCCTCCTCCTCAGCCAGCGCCTGCCTGCAGCCCTCACCCAATGCAGGCAGCTTCCAGATGAAATGGGTTCAAATCCTGGTTTGAAAGCATTTGCAAAATGAACAGACTGTTTCCCTAATGGAGGTTTGGTGGTGGTGGCGGCAGCTCCGCATGATGGTGAGGGCTGGTTGGCATGGGCTAGGCATTTGAGGGGGAGCAGAGGTGTGTGTGTGGGGGGTAGGGGGTGCAGGGGGTGGGGGTGACAAAAGCAGTGGGGTGGGGGGTGGGGATGGGGTCTGATTCATAAAGTAAATGGCGGTGACCAGAGGGGGGGGCTTTGAAAAAGTGCTGCTACTGATTTCAACATCATCAAGCACATTGCACCAATGCGCAGGGAGGCCGTATCATTCCAAACAAAATAAAACAAAATATTAAATAAACAACCAATCAAACAAAAACAAAACGACAACTTAAAAACAAACGTCAAAACAAAACAAGAACAAATAGCAATAATAAGAATCTAATGGGAAAATACCTTGTAAACATACTGAATTACACCAGGAGAATACAGCAAGCTTCCCCCCCCTCTCTCATTTCAAACACTGCTGCAGCTTGTTTTTTTCTGTTCTTTTTTGTTTGGTTGAAGTCTTTTTTAGAACATCATTACCAAACAGAGGGGCTGCTCGCAGAGAGAGGACACATCCTATTAGAGGCTGGGACGACTAGGATGCCAGTGGGGAAGCAATGGTTTCTTTGTTCTGTGCTGAATGTACGTATCTCTCACCTCGACCCTAGAAAATCCCTGTGTTAACCAAGGAGCTTTTAAGGCTGTTATCCATTCGCAGACAAACAACAAAGTTACAGTACCAGGAACCAGAAAAGTTGTTTGTAATATGTTCTGCCTTTGTCACATACAAAGCAATTAATAGGCTGGCTTGTTTTACGATGGAGGAAGGGGAGAAGTCATTAAGTTGCCACACACACATGCTCCACTGGAAAGTGTTAAGGGGTACGAGAGTGCTGCCCTTTGCCATGGAGGTTTGAACGGATTGAATTAATAGAATTATCCAATAAAAGTCGCCAACAAATGCTTCACCGAGCACTTAGGGATCAGAGAACGTCACGTTTCAGCACAGAACACTCGCCGGTCAATGCAAAACAGATTTGAGCGAGGGTAACGAAACAAATGCAAACATCGGATCGTTTCCCTGCGTCAAACTCAGCTTAATTTGCTCTGTCAGGGAGAAACCATTGCTTCTCTTTCTCCTCGTGGTGTTTGCTTGTATCCAGCATGTCATCGACCATTTACTTGATGGACAGACAAATATTGTTCTACTTACGTATGCATTGAATGTTTTTTTTTTTTTGGTTTGTTTGTTTTTGATGGAGTCAACTCAACCATAACCACTACTAATGCCGTTATTGTGATGTCACTGCTACGACAGGCCACTGAAGTATGGAAAATCAAAATGCTTTGGCACCCACACTGATACAGTTGGAACAGTCCGGCTTTAAGACTGTTTTGGCACCCACATGGATACAGTTGGAACAGTCCGGGCTTTAAGACTGTTTCAGCGTGTAGTGAGTGGATGGAAAGCAACACAAAAAGAGATGTGTTTTCTACCCGCCCAAGACAGAATGTATCAATCCTGGAATGAACACCTTGACCTTGAGAGGCAGAACTAGTGACACATTTGAAACTGTGTGGAAAGTGTACCATAATAGTAGTGACCACAATTGTTCGGTTTTCCACTGGGGATGTGTCGTTGGTGACCACCTGCTCCACTATAGATACAAAGCGCTCAAACTCGTTCCAGTACCCGATCTGAAAAATGGAAAACAGGCTTGTTATTTTCAACGCAGACGAGAGAAAAAATGCTTGCACGTCCCCTAGCACTGCATTCTTAATTCTCTGTCAACACAATCAGTGCGGGAGGCGTATAGCTGGTGGGGGGGGGACGGGGACGGGACAAAGCATTTTCTAGGATTTCAGCACAAGGCATTACAGCTCTGTATTCATTAAAACAGCATTGACTCTTGACTCTCGCTATCACACCTGCCTATCTGACGAGCGGTCTGCAGATAGCGGCGGACAGTGGTGCAGTCCACTGAGTCTCCCACTATGTGGGCCTCTGCTGACGTTTGTTAAATGGGGTATAATGCTTACAGTGGGGCAGTGCTTCACTGAGGGGCTAGGAGCAGGCCTGCCCAGTGCAACTCAAATCATCAGCAGGAAATGGCTAACAGCAATAAAAGCGCCGGTGAGCGCTGAGCAACCATTTATCACTCTGAAGCTCATAACTCTCCTTGTGCGGGGGGGAGCAGTGAACCAACAGATGGGTCATTGTGCGCCCCAAAGATAACTTAACAAATAAGGACACTCTTGAAACAGCAGTTTGTCTGTTTTATCACCGCTGTTTAACAGCTATACACAAAACCCCAAGCCCGCTGGTACATCTTGTTCCTTGATTAAGACCTTAACCTGCGCCTTCTATGGCCAGTGGATATAGCCAGCCTGCAGATGCGGCTGAGCGCTGCCAGACATCACTGGCTGAGCACAGACCTCCTGAGGCTTTGGTGTGGATAACAGAGCTAGTGGATAATTGGTGGTGGTGGGGGGGAGGGGCGAGGGGGGCAGAAGGAGGAGCAGTGAGGTGAGGCGGCAAAAGGTGGCTGGGTCCATGGAATCTCTGGCAGAACAGCAGGGGCAAATATCTCATGAATCACCCGGGACAGCTGCTGCGCTGCCACTTCTCATCCTTCTCGGGGCTGCACCGGCTCGTGAGCTAAACACACTTTAATGTTGCTGCTACGCTTAACTGGTGGCTTACTGCACACGTGTAGCTGTGCGTGTTTGCGTATGCGCAAGTGTTACATCTTGCATAATAACTATACATTTATTCTACCACTGGGTCCACTAATGAGCAGTTGCAACATACATGTGCTGACACTGAGGAAAAGATGCGAGGCCGTGCCGAAGCACGTCTCCTGTTAATTAAAGGGATATCTGTCATTATGCAGTGCCCAAAAAAACTTGCCTTAGGTTAGTGAAATGTTTGATAATAGAAACTCTCTATTCAGCCAAATGCTTTTCTAACTCAGCCATAGGGATGCCTTGACAGCCACTGGGGTGGATTTGTAAAAGCGCTTGTTTTTTCCCCCCTGCAGTGCGCATTTGACCTGCAAAAAGGCAATTAACCCGCTTGTGATTCGCGGAGCCTGGCTAGATCTACGGCAGAAAGGGTTCTCGCCTGGAATAAAGGTCTGGCCAGTAATATAAACAGAAGCACACACGCTACAGGTCTGGCCAGTGATCTAAACAGAAGCACACACACCCCAATGGCTTGTCTATTGAAATCATCTTTCTCCTTTGATTGTCTTTGAAAATGAGCAGGTTTTGAAACAGGAAACTATTTTCACACCATTCAAAAAGCAAGGAACAACACAAAGTCTGTAACAGTCATACAGTACCTTTCTCTATAACAGCTATTTCTCTCCTCTCTGAGGGTTTGGAGGCGAGCCCGTTTGCAATCCTACTGTACACTGACCTCTGCTCCCACTTTAGAGAGCACTCACAATGTGGAGACAGCTGGTTTTCAGACGCCAGAGATGCTTTTACTTACCTTTCGCGGCCCACCTGTTTTCATCTCATACACGTCAATGGTATAGTTTGATCTTCGACCGAAGCTGTCAAACTGGATATTTCCAGTCATACCTTGAACTTGGACCTGCCAAAAGAAGCCGTGGAAAAACAAACAGCAGAGCAACAAAAGGAATCAAAGATGAAGAGAAGAGAGTAAAAAAGGCAGGAGCAGTGTCTAGAAATGGAGTCATTTACATAATTGTGATTACTGTGTGCCGTTAGCCAATGGGACAGATCTTAAAACGAAAGAAAAAAAGCCCACAGCACTGAGGCCCTAAGGGTCATATTCCTGCTCAGCTGTGGATTACTGTGCAAGCTACTGTAGGACACAATGCTGTAGGAAAGTGATAGACCGAGACAGAGAGAGAGAGGGAGAGAGAGGGAGGGAGAGAGAGAGAGAGAGAGAGAGAATATGCATGTCTCGTAGGAGAGGGAGAGAGTTTCCTACCGTTTTGAGGGCTCGCTCAATGTCGATGCCTTGACTCCAGGGCACCGCTGGGTTGGCCAAGCAGTCGCCCGCACTTCCCCGGCGCGCCACGTCAACCCGCTGCCTCCGCAGGTAGCGAAAGGCTTCGGCAATCACCAGGATGGCGTCGTAGGAGAGCGCAGAGGTGTACTGCACGATAATGAGAGGTCACGTCTGCCGTGCGCCGCAAGCACTCAGCCACAAAATTACACACAGAGAGACAGCACTGGAGAAACTGCTGTCAAATTCGGCCATTTGCTGGCAGACTGTATGGTATAGAATTGAGCTGTACCTATAACATGCTCAGATATATATCAGTTTGAATGGTACACAAGAGGTTTTGGATACCCAGAAATGTAAACCTTTTGGTAGTAGAGCTTTTGTCATGATTTGGTAGCTGTTAAAATGAAAGCATATCTTTTCATTTACCTTCATATCACAGATCCTATAACTTTTTACAAAACAATTCCCAGACCCCTTTTTCTGCCTTTGAAAATGAACAGTTATGGGTGTAATGGGTAATTTGAGAGACCACAGACGATTTACCAATCGGCCAGTTTACACGAAGATCCTCTACCTTGCAGGCACCTTAAAAGTTTCTTTGACCTCCACTACTGGTGAGACGTGAGCTGGCTTATTTGTAACCACCACACCATGACAAAACCTAATGAAGTGCCATTTAAAATCTATTCCTTTCTTCATCATTGTTTAATTAGATGTAATTCCAAGGCCTGTGTCCAGGCTGCCTCAGACGCAGTGTCAATATATCGATTGTGTTAAAGGGGAGAAGGAGTGAAAGAAGAATGAAGAGAACAACAGGAGTGAGGATAGAGGAAGAGAGGAAAAGAATGATGTGTGGAAGTGGGAAGAAAAGAAAGAGAGAGAGAGAGAGAGAGAGAGAGGGAGGGAGGGAGAGAGAGGGAGGGAAGGGAAGTGAGAGAGAGAGAGGGAGAGAGAGAGAGAGGGAGGGAAGGAAAGTGAGAGAGAGAGAGGGATTGAGAGAGGGAGGGAAGGAAAGTGAGAGAGAAAGAGAGGGAGAGATAGAGAGAGAGAGAAGCATGGAGGAAGATGGAGGAACACTCCCATGGAAACGCTGGCAGGATTCTGCATATAGCATGAAAGGCTTACCTTCAGAGGCGTGTTCCTGGCCTCTGGGAATTCTCTTTCATCCAGGCGGTCCCAGCGCTGGAGGAACTGCTGTACGATGGGGTTCTCCGGATTGATTATCTGGAACCCACTTATGTTCGCTCCTCCGAGAGCAACCTTGTCCAAGCTCACATTGGAGAAGCCCTAAAGATCAAACAAAGAGCCGCCATGACAGTTGCAGAGGAGTTGTGTGTGTTAAGCCTTTGAAACCCAAGTTGGTCCATATCATCATGCAATGTCTTCCACGCAAGTGTTCACTGTATGGGCATCACATGCATAAACATCAGCCATTTTAATTATTCATCGATTATAAAAATCCTTCTTTGAGGCTGACATGCAGTCGAAGAAGGAAAGGTGGAGTCTTGTAGTCACATCACTGGCTACACCTTGCCTCTGACTTCATCCAGACCACATATGGTTGACATGAGGCGTAGGCACGGTGGACAGACTGGCCCAGCTGCCCTCCGGAGCCCATGGTCACACTGCCCAAGGTCACACTGCCTCTGCGTGGCCCAAGGTCACACTACCTCTCACTCTCCTTGGTTTCATCATGTAGGAGTGGGGGAGTGACGTATTTGTGACTACTGTGTGTATAGTGTAAATAAGAAGGCTCAAACTGTGTGCCAAGGCCCCACTTACAGGCAAGCGCAGGTGTGTGGAATAGGGTTTCAGTTTAGCTTGTCATGAGCATTGGATGGTATATCTTCACCTAGCTTAATAAACATGGTATGGTGGTAGATATACAAACATTAAATTACGTTTGTATGAGACATGCATCAGAAATATTTCTCCACACCTTCACACATTGAGCGCAACGGTACTCCAAGAGGAATAAAAGCTCTGTTGATTCTCACCAGATTGGCAATGATGTAATGGTAGCCTCGGCTATTCTTCTCCAGGGTCACGACCTGAGGGAAAGCAAGAGAGAACAAAATCAATAGCAGTTAGCCATCCATGTAAAGAGAGCCAGGAGGCCTGGCGTATTCATCGGGGTGCCGACCCTCCCACTGCATTACCCCACTGCATTAAACACAAAACGCTCCACTGTAAAGGCGACAACACAGGTCATCATTGATTGATGTGTCTTTGGGTTGCATCTCCAAGCTTGAAGCTTGGGATATTACCATTCCAGGACACACACACACACACACACACACACACACACACACACACACACACACACACACACACACACACACACACACACACACACACACACACACACACACACACACACCATTCCAGGAGTGACAGGCCAACCCCCCAGCAGCCCCTACCTGCCTCCTGCTTTCTTCCACTGTTCGCAGCGCAAGAAAATAGTGGCATGGGTGCCTCACAGACGCAGCAGTGCGTGAAGAACACAGCACAGAAAATCAACAATAAGGGGAACGATCAATCCACACCCACACACACACACACACACAAACGCACACATAGGTGTTTGGTTTGGAAACAAGGAGGGTTTCAATTCTGTAAGTGCTTCTGAGAAGAGTTTGACAGAATGATTTTTAAACTTTTCCTGCGGCCATTTGGACAGTCGATACACCGGCCGAAACCTGTCCCAGCAGCCCCAGATCAATAGGTGGTGCATCTGTATTTTCCACTGCAGGCAACATGACAGAGTAGTAACCCTCTGATATCAATTAATCACTGCACCGCCATTTTGAACACGCTCCCGTGTGGCGCTATTACTCCGCATCGATTCCCATCCTCTTTTGGGAGCGACGTTATGCCACCGGCCCTCGCTTGCAATCCCTTTGCAAAAATTACTCGTGTTTACATAAATTGAATCAAGCTTTCATCGCTGACATCTGTGAATGATCGCCCCCCCCCCCCCCCCCCTCTCCTGTTGCTCAGCGTGTGGCCAATCCTCGGTGCTCTTCCGCTCATCTCATCAGGCTGTTCAAGTAGGTCAGTCATTTCTGACAGCGACAACATCATGAATTCATATCACGGCAGAAGGGCTACAAAGAGAGAACGGGAGGAAGGAGAGAGCGAGATAGAGAGGGAAAAGGGATTCAGTGGCTTAGTTGTACAACATGTGTCAATGTAAAGTGTATTTGTAATTTGTAATTGTGTGTATTGTTTCATATCTTGTACATCACTATTAACGTCAACATTTTACTGGACAATGAATCTGTTGGGACTGACATGTACAGAGTCCCAGCGAGGCTGAGCTCAGTGTCAGCAGTGCCCTTGACTCTTGGCTCGAGCGGAGCGCTTTGGAGCCAGGGCGCTGTCCAAGTCTAGGCGCCACCTTGCCATGGCTGTGGGCACAGCAGCATCAGACCAGGAGCTGGCCAGACCGTGTGCTCCGCCTGGGGTGAGGTGAGGTGAGGTGAGGTGAGGCGGCCGGCTAGAAACCGGCCAGAGCAGGCCACCTGAGCCAGGGCTCCGTAAGATCTTAATATTGCCGCTCCACCCTAGCCAGGGCTCCGTAAGATCTTAATATTGCCGCTCCACCCTAGCCATTGCTCCGTAAGATCTTAATATTGCCGCTCCACCCTAGCCAGGGCTCCGTAAGATCTTAATATTGCCGCTCCACCCTAGCCAGGGCTCCGTAAGATCTTAATATTGCCGCTCCACCCTAGCCAGGGCTCCGTAAGATCTTTACAACGCCTCTCCACCCAGAGGCCCCGAGCCAATACTCCCCTCTTCCTCACAGGAAGTCCTTAGTCTCCCTCTTCCTCACAGGAAGTCCTTAGTCTCCCTCGCCACGCGTCAACACATTAGTCACGGCTGTTTAGCATCTGAAAAGGGAAGTGTGTTCCATTTCCATCAATTCAACGAAACAACATGGCATATTCATTTTCAAACGGGCCGATATCACATGCTGGGTACCAACTAAAACTATGACTCATGTGTTTTTGAGTTCATTTGTGACTCAGTGGCAGATACTGCCGACTCTTTAGCATATCCTTTTCGTAAATCTGAAATGTATTTACAAAATGTTTTTAAGACTTTAACCCTGCAACAGTCATAATGGATCAAAACATAGCCACATTTCAACATTAAAGCATCCTAGTCAGAGGGAAATATTCCATTTAGTGCCGCCTTCTTAAGCCTGTTATAACTTAAGTTTCAATGAAAATGCTATTTTTGGAGAAAAAACTGGTTGACTTAAGACATATACTGTATATATAACAACAGAAGATAAGCTGTGAGTCAGTGAGCAACGCTTCTTCTAAATCAAGATGTGTTTTTTGATGGGATTACAGCTGAAGAACACAGTCAAGAAGCATTAAATGGCTGGATTAGGTTGTAGTTGCAGAACCAAAGTGAAGTAAATACCAGAAAATCTCCTCCAATGCCACTGTAATCTTCCTCTCCCTTCTTCCCCCTATTTCCTCCTTGGCACATTGATCCCCAACGCCAGCACCAGTCACCTCCTGTTCTCCTCTCTGCCTGAAAGAGGCTTTCTGTCCTTCAGAGGAGTTTTCACTATAATGTGATGGCCATGGACAGGCAGGGTGACCTTGCATTCACCCAGAGCCAGTCTATTCACACAGCCTTGACAGACAGGGGGGAGGGGGGGAGGGGGGGGGGGGGTGCGGTGCGAGAGCAGTTCGGGGATGAAAGTGAAGCAATACATTCACTCTTAGGTGTTCAATAGAAAACTCAGCCAAGGATCTGCTAGGTCATCCTTGGCTCAGAATGACCTTTACAAAATGCAGCTCAGCACAAATGCCTGAAAGAGATTATCAGACATTTATTTTTTTTCTTGTAGAAAATAGGAACAGGAAGCTCTAAATTTGGCTTAGTATACCTGTTTGCGTTTAGCGTGGATAAAACCAGCACTTATAGAATATAAATAAAACAAACACTTTAAAGAATATTAATAAGGCTTTGTTATTCTTGAAATAAGCCTTTATTGTTGCACAAATCTCATTTAACACTATAATGTAATAACCCATAAAAAATGTAAATCTAAAAGAAAATATCTTCTTTTCTCCTTAGGCTCTCCTAGACAACAATGAGATTAAAAGTGAGATTTGTTCTTAAATCTCCTGCTTCTCAGATTTCTGTATGGACCAACTTTTCTGGTGTTAAAAGAGAGGGTCATACATCATGTTTGATGTCATGTTAAATATTACCTCCTCTGTTTCTCTCTCAAGACAACCTTGGTGTTAAGGGTTGAGGCATAAAAAATAACATCAAAATGCATTTAACTAACCTATGACAAGAAGACTGCTGGCGACAAGGGTAGCTAGGTGATATATTTTTTGTCAATCATGGTAGATTTTTATTTTGTTTTGAATTGATCCATGAAACAACATCTACAATAGGTTTGCTAAGCTATTAAAGATACATCTATGAGCACCAACCTTCTCCTGTGGGCATACATATTTATATTATGGAAAGGTATACAAGGTATTATAATCCATATTTCCTACTCAATTCATCAATAACGTTATGACCTGGTACAGCATGCATCTTAAAGTATAATGTCATTTTGCGGTCCAAGTCCCATAACGTTACTCCCATATATTTAACGATCATACTGCAACATGAGTGTCGTGAAGCATGAAGGCTTCCGTCAAGAATTAATACACGTTCATACACAAGAATACATTATTAATGAATTATAGCATAATGAATCGATTTACAATTCATTATGAATACGTTTTTTTGGCATACCTAGAGTCTGCATCTATGGGGCATAAATATAATTATGGCTGAATGTTGCATACTTAGTGCCACCTTAATCTATGGGGCATAAGTACGGCTGACGATGGCCTACTTAGGGCCACCTTAATCTATGGGGCATAAGTACGGCTGAATATTGCATACTTAGTGCCACCTTAATCTACGGGGCATAGGTATGGTTGAAGATGGCATACTTAGTGCCACCTTAATCTATGGGGAATAAGTATGGCTGAATATTGCATACTTAGTGCCACCTTAATCTATGGTATGGTTGAAGATGGCATACTTAGTGCCACCTAATCTACGGGGCATAAGTATGGTTGAAGATGGCATACTTAGTGCCACCTTAATCTATGGGGCATAAGTATGTCTGACGATGGCATACTTATAGCCACCAGCTCATGGGCTTAAGAATAGCTGATGAACTCTGTTGGTCTGGCATTTGTTTATGGTTGTAATGGGGATTATGTACATTCAATTCAATTCAATTTAATTTATATAGCACCTAAAAACAATTCTTTCAAGGCCCTTTACAGAGCCCGGGGCCTGAACCCCCTTAGAGCAAGCACAATGTATATATATATATATATATGTATGTTATCTGTATAGCATCTCTAAAAATAATGAATATTAAATTAAATTACATCAAATTAAAATCAGTCAAAATCTTCTACTCATGCAAGTACCATAGAGCCCTCAGACCACATCCTTGTCTCAGTTCAGGGCTATTCTCAGACTTTCCACTCAAACTCACATTCTTACCACTCTAACTCACATTCTCAAATTCACATTCTAACCACTCTAACTCACATTCTCAAACTCACATTCTAACCACTTTAACTCACATTCTCAAACTCACATTCTAACCACTCTAACTCACATTCTTACCACTCTAACTCACATTCTCAAACTCACATTCTAACCACTTTAACTCACATTCTCAAACTCACATTCTAACCACTCTAACTCACATTCTTACCACTCTAACTCACATTCTCAAACTCACATTCTTACCACTCTAACTCACATTCTCTAACTCATATTCTTACCACTCAAACTCACATTCTTACCACTCTAACTCACATTCTAACCACTCTACATTCTTATCATTCTTTAGTCTGGGAAGTCCCGCCCCTCTTCTTCCGGCCAATTTGATTTTGCCTCTGAAGTGGGTCTGGCAAACTTTGGATAGCAGTTCATTTCAACATTTCCAGAATCTCTGGAACCAATCACAAACTGGCTTTTGGCTACCTGGCACGCCATAGGCGGATTTAAAATAACCACGTCTACGTAACAAAAGCGAAAGCAAAGAGAAGTAGCACAGCAAAACTATATACTGCTGTCGCGGCAGTATATAGTTTTCATCCATGTCTTGGATGATTTCAAAGGCAAGTTTTCTTTAAAAATAGAACAGAAATCTGCTCTGGAACAATTCATACAGAAAAAATATGTGTTTGCTTTATTACCGATCGTTGTATCGTTGTAAAGTATCATTGGTCTGATTGGTTAAAGGCGTGTCCAATTACGTGACTGAAGTGGACCTCCATTTAGTACTTTGCCAGACTAACTGAGCAAATGAAATGCAGTGAAGGGGCGGGGAATTCCCAGACAAATCATTCTTACCACTCTAACTCACATTCTTACCACGTTAACCCACATTCTTACCACTCTAACTCACATTCTAACCACTCTACATTCTTATCATTCTTACCACTCTAACTCACATTCCTGCCCAACATCCCTCTAAACTATGGTACCACTAAAATCTGCCCGCATCATCATTTATCTCTGATGCAATGGCGCCTTTGTGCTATGAATAATCCATAAACACTCCCCATATATCACAGGCAGGGGCGGGGGGAAGGAGAGAGAGAGACAAGAGGGGACGAATGGGCCAAATGTTTTCCAAAAGGCCTCTTTAAAAAACTCAGCTATCTTCTTCCCCCCCTCCTCTGAGCTGCATTTCTCCTGACCAGCGCCGCAGGCTGTAAGCTGCCGTACTCCTGGGGGGATACATTCTAATTAACTGGCCAGCGTGTCCGTGGCTAGGCCTCTCTTCCTGGCGGTCTGGATTTATGCCCGCGTGCAGACTGAACCGCTTTGGCTCGGCTCCAGCCGGCAGCATTGCTGTGCAATCCTCGGCACAGCCACAGGACTTCTCTGTTTCTCTGTTGCTATTATGGTTGTCTGTTATTCGATTGCACTTGGAGAGGGACTCGCCTTCTCTGCACCCAGTCCATGCTGTCACACGGAGGCATGTGATGTCATATCGTCTTAGGGTAATTAGCTAACCTCAATTGAAACATTAGAAGGAATCAAAAGAGAACTTCTATCATGCCAAAACAGCTGCTTGCAGTACTGCAGTCGTGAAATACTACTGTGTTCTAAAATGATGGATGATTTTTCTTTCATCCACAGACATTTCATATACATACTGTGGACTCCAGTGATTGTTCCTACTCTCACATCAGTGAAAAAGGGTAGCCTCGCGCACAACACTTCTACCAGCCAGAGGAGGTAAGTAAAGCAGCATTCCTGGGTCTTTGATGGAGCGGCCCTAATCCTATTAAAGTCTGTTGAGTTGTGACATTAAACGGTCCCAAAAGGAGGGAAGGACGTGGAGGCATTAAAGGCCTCTGTCTTCAGGGCTTTACTTCAAACAGTGGGAGATCGCTGCTTTCTAACCCCCCAACCTTCTTATTTCCAAAAGCCCACCACAACACAACCTCCAGACTTCCCACTGGAGACACAAGCTGCTCTGGGGTCAGTTCTACGTTCTAATAATAATAATAATAATAATAATAATTAATTTAATTTGTAGTGCACTCCACATTCAAACAGAATCTCAGAGTGCTACATAGTTAAAAACAGCCCATAACAAAAGCATAGTTTAAAGAATAATACGTTTTAAAAAAGTAGGAAACGCCTTTCTGAATAAAAAAGGTTTTTAGGCCAGTCTTAAACAGTCTAGTGTCTTACATGATTGGTGACTGCAGTCCCACAGTCTTCCTCTGTCTAGGAGTTGATGGGGAAACCATAGGGGTGCAATCAGCGCATTCAGGGGCTTTAAATACCAAGCAATGGATTCATGACGTCTCTTTTTGAAAAGAAACCAAAAAAGCTCCCGGTTCTCTCGTGTCTGCCATCATCCCATCTCACCGGGGGTGTGGGTGCAGGTCGCTGCCATATTTGCTTCAAATTTGCATTTTTCTCCCCCTCCACCTTCTCTCTCTCTCTGTAATTAAGCTTGGGGTCTCAGAGGTAATGGCCACAGATGTCTTCATTTCAAAGGAAGCCTCTTCTCTGATACGACAAATGTCTGATCAAACCCATTTCAGTCTTTTCATGTTCCACTACAGCTTTAAAAGAAGCAGGGAGAATGAGAGGGAGAGTGACTGAGAGCGTGCTCTTTTGGAACCATCAGATTTGTTACTTGTCTCGTTGCTAAATTAATTCAGCTTTTCCCCCTGAGCTATAACCATTAATCTGGCACACCTTAGAACGAACGTGGAGTTTCTTTATCTGTATTTTCATCTGTCGTCTATTCTCGGTTCCCTTCAGAAAAAAAGGAACATGGCAGAAAATAAAAGCCAGTGTGTGGAAACAAAACAAACAGAGATTTCCCTAGCACCAGCACTCCTGGCACACACACACACACACACACAAACACACACACACACACACACACAGACACACACACACACACACACACACACACACACACACACACACACACACACAAACACACACACACACACACACATACACACACACACACACACAAACACTCCTGGCACTCTCTATCAGTAAGAGGATCAGGAGCAGCACTCTACAACCACAGGAGCCAAGGCAACCCATTGCTGCCAGTTTGTAGGTGGCTGAAAACCATTGCAACACTTTCCATGAGCAACCTCTCTCTCTCACACACACACACACACACACACACACACACACACACACACACACACACACACACACACACACACACACACACACACACACACACTCTTTCTAAGTCTCTTTCTCTTCCTGCCATTTCTCCCCCAGGTCCCCTCCTTCCCCTCTTCTGTGGTTGAGTGGCTGGCACCACAGACTGCCCTCCTCTTTCTTTGAACAGCTTGTGAGCCCTGGGCCTGTCCCAGATGCCATTCATTCATTCATTCATTCATTCCAGCCCGCTCCTTACAACAGAGACCAGCAGGTTGGTGCCTTTAAGCAGACTTCAGCGATGGAGGCACAGGAGGAGACGTTCAGGGTCAATGTGGGACAGACAGACAGACAGACAGACACACACGCACGCACGCACACACACACACAGACACACGCACACAGACACACACACACACACACACAAACACACACACACACACACACACACACACACACACACACACACACACACACACACACACACACACACACAGACAAACACACATGATTTGTGAGATTTGTGATATTTGGTTGAAGATTAATAAGACATTTTTATACTGACATAACACAGATCCTTATGCAAGGCTAGTCTGTCTCCTCTGTCAGTGCCCTTGAGACGTGGCGGCTCACGCTCTCCCATGCCAGACTGAACACCTAAGATGGAGCTGAATTTGGTTTCCAATGGAATTGATAGTGATGACTAGGCATGATGTTAAGTAGCAAGTGAGCAAAAAATGCACTAAGATCTCATGTCATGCACTCCTCATTTCTCCCTCTCTCACGTGTGGTCACACACATACACACAGCTGTTGAGCAGGCACTGCATTAGCTACAATTAGTTTCAATTTGGGTTGAGAGAGAGCTGAGGAGGAATAAAAGAATGGACTGCACCCCCCATTCACCCTCTCACCTCCGCACCCCCCCCCCCCCCTCTCCTTTCACCACTGCACCCCCCCCTCACCCTCTCACCTCCGCACCCCCCCCCCTCTCCTTTCACCACAGCACACAGACTCACCCTCTCACCCCCCCCCCCCCTGAATACATGCAGATTCATTCGTAGCATTTGCATCAATAGAACTCAAAACTGTAGCCGGATGTTTTTTTTTTTGCTTTGTGTGTGTATGTGTGTGTGTGTTTGGGGGGGGGGGGGGGGCGGCTATCACAGATACCGCATTGCTTTGTTCTTCAAATGCTTTGTAATAGATATCTCGTTTCTTATACTGTAGTCTGATGCTATCCTTGCCACAGGATAAAGCCCATGCATTCCTGTACCCACACACAGAGGAGAGGATGATAAGTGCATCGTAATAGAGAATTATTGAGTAAGGAAATTTGCACCACAAGAATTAAATTAGACACACTAAATGAATACTAAAAGCCACTCTGCATTAAGACTATGACTCTGCAATCAAATTAGATTCATAAAAAAAACCGAACGAAACCAAAAACTCATTGGGAGGTATTGTGTAGCGGAATGAGCCAGTATATCTAAATTAATGCTAACGAGCGGAATCTAATTGGATGAGGATATCGTCTGGGGGAGAGGCAGCAAGAGGGGGCCGCGGGGTGACATGACGTCCTGGGGGAGGAGAGAGGGGAGCCATGGGTAAATAGCCACTCATCTATTCATCTTAATTGCATTTCCCTGTGAGCAAACTTTCGAATCCTCATTTTCTTCCCCCTTTCCACAAAAGCAGGAGATGTGAACTCAGTGATTGAGGTGTTCTGGCTCATTAGTGAAGGATTAAGGGGCTGGCGATATCCGCTGGTAAGCCCGGCAAAAACCTTGACTTCTCCAAAGCAGAGGTCAGAGAGGAGAGCCCAACCCTCAGCCAATGTCAGTCGTCAGGGAGACAAGCACTGCAGTCGGCGTGAGTGGAGGGAGACAGAAAGAGACATAAAGAGAGGGAGACCAGGCATCGAGAAGGAACGAAAGAGACAGAGAGGGAGGGAAAGAAAGGGGGGGATGGATGAGGGCACTGCCTCGCTCACTTAGCAAGCCTAACCAGGCACACGGCTCTCAGACCGGCAAAGACAACCCCCCCCCCCCCCCACCCCCCACCTCCCACCCCTCCACTTGTCTGGTCTGGACGTACCTGCTCCAGGATGACGTTGATCCGGTCCACTTCACAGTCGATCAGGAAGCGCTTCTCCTGTCTCCTGTCCATTTCCTCGATGATGCGCTTGAACTCCTGGGGGTCGGTGATGCTCCCCACAGACCTGGCCGTCACCTGCCAGTTGTTAGCCACAGCCGCCTCCATGATCGCTTGAAGTATCGAGTAACCTTGACGACGAGCAGAGGAGAAAAGGCAGGAGAGAGTTTCCTAGGTTAGCCTAGCTTAGCCTGAATATTAGAAACATTGGAAACAATTCGTATACATTTTGAAACACAAACAAACCTGTGGTCTCTTTTAAACAGACAGACCAGATCATCAGTCTGTATGCAACCCAAGCACCCTCCACCTTTCCTATATCTCTCTTTGTGGACTAACCTATGCAGTCATATGGTGGTGATATACGTTTTTTGCTCAAACAGTTGAGTACAGAGTGGGCGAAGGCACTCACTGCAGTGAGTCAAGGACAGTTTTGTCTGGCAGCATTGTAATGCCACGAATATAAAGCGAACAGGGGCAATTATGTGAGGGGCTCTTACATGTTCGCCAATAAATGTCTACAAGCCAGTGGCTCGGCACAAAGACTCCGACATCAAAATAATTCCCGTCCGCAGAACACCGTCCTTCGAAACAGATGTGAAGTCAAAGAAAAGCAAAGTGGAAAAGATAATTATTTTGCACTTCTTTTAAAGAAATACCATTATGGTAGGGGCAGACACTGCTTGAACAAGAACATTTTCATACATAATTCAGATGACGGAGATATTAGTTTTACTAAGCTCTCAATGCCTGTGTGCCCAAATGACATACTTTCAACTGATTTACTGGGCTGTGAGGAACAGAGATCTGGATCTGGGAGATTTGCTGGAGGTTTGTAGGCTTCTTTCTAACAGAATAGATGTGGATAGTTTTAAATGCAAATCATCTAGTGAGCGTACATTCATTACGCAAGGCGATGGATTTGGAATGTACAGCGTTTGCATTAAGTTCTTTGACTTATTCATGTATGAGTCACTTAAGCTTTTTCAAAAAAATCTAGACCTGGCTTTAGAAACTTCTGCTCGAACAACACAACACCCACTGCCCTTCAATCTGGGTCGACTAGGTCATTATTTTTATTTCAAAATAAAAGCGCTGGCCATGAGGGGATTATGCAAATAGCCAGTGAAGATGTGTGAATCACGCTGAGCTGAAAGAGCCCATCTCCGTGTTGTTCCTGAGAAAGTGCCTTTCTGCGGCGCCCTTATCGCCCCTGCTTGACAGAGGCGACGGCCCTGACAAAGCAAACACTGAGTCCACAACAACAACACCCCCCCTCCTCCTCCCCGCCCTCCCTGTTCCACCTTCACATCGCCCCGCTTCGCATGGAACCCATTCCTCCCCGTGAGATTGCCGCCGTCTCCAGCCTATCTCTTCATTTCTTCCATTCCAGACCCCTCAATGGCTCAGCAGCTCTGCCCTCACGCGCACACATAGCCATCCAGATAAGGCCCCATCGCTTTCTCTTGCTCCCTCTCCCTCCCTCCCTCCTGCCTCTTCCTCCTTCTACCTCCCTCCCTCTCCCTCTCCTCCCTCTCTCTCCTCCCTCTCTCTCTCCTCCCTCTCCTCTCTCACTCCTCCCTCTCCCTCTCCCATACTCCCCCTCTCTCTCCCCTCCCTCTCCCTCTCTCCCCTCCCTCTCCCTCTCTCTCTCCTCCCCTCTCTCTCTCTCTCCCTCGCTCTCTCCTCCCCCTCTCTCTCCTCCCCCTCTCTCTCTCCTCCCTCTCTCTCTCATTGCCCCTGTGCTCCCATCTCCACCAGGTGACCTTTCAGAGAAAAGCTTCTGCAAACGGCTGAAACAAATGCGCTGCGTGTTGCCCCTCGCCCCCCCCCCCCCCCACCTTTTCTGCACCCCTGTGCCCCTGCTTCAGGTCCATACCTCGATCCCCTCCCGCTACAGCAGACACTGTGATGAGCCGGCCTGTCAGAGTGTGTGTGTGTGGGTGTATGAAGCCCATCTAGGGAGCATCGGGCAGGCGTGGGCCTCGTGTTGGACATGGGCGAAGGCTGACGTTTAACCAAATGCTCCCCGGTTGGGCAGGTTTGAACACCCTGCATACCTACAGCAGAGCGAACATGGTAATGTGAAATACACAGGCGCGTGTGTGTGTGTGTGTGTGTGTGTGTGTGTGTGTGTGTGTGTGAAATACACAGGCGTAGCCCTCGGGCAGCAACACTGCTATGCATCTCTCCCGCTCTGGGGGATGGAGACGCGAGGGGAGGCGGTTGCCATGTTCCTGTTTTTACTCCGTGACTTTAATTTGGAATTTGCAATTGCTTGACATTTAAGAAAACCTACTTGTGCTCCTTTAGGGAGGAAGGATTTTAGGGGATTTACAAAATTCTTCTTCTTCATCCGAGCAATACTTACTTATTTAAGCTGGTATTTATTACAAGGCTTGCGATGCATGTCGTTAAATAGGGCTAATCATCAGAAAAAAACGCTCACACAGATACACACAGAATAAGGAAAATAAAAGCAGCTGTTTGTGCTCCGGAAAATCCCACTTCTCCCAACAATTAGTCAGCAGTCGATGGAGTGAAGGCAGGCTTTCACTGCAGATGAGAGTGCTCATCCATGTTTGTGTGCGCTGCATCAAGGGTGTTGAACACACACCCACACACACACAAACACACACACACACACACACACAACCACACACACACAAACACACACACACACAAACATACACACACACACACAACCACACACACACACACACACACACACACACACTTCTTCCATCGCCACACAGGGGGTACTACGTTAGGGATGTGTATGGAATGTATTTTTCATCGATCTGGCGTAGCGTGGCTGTAAGGCAGGCAGGGCCTAATGGCAGCAGGAGCTCTCCTCTCCTCTCCTGGTGAATGTATTATTTAGCCGTGCTCTGGACCCCAGCCCTGCTCTGCTCTGCTGAAGGACAGGAGAGACTCTTCACTGAGCATATGCCACCGCTGAGGCAGCAGAGGAACTGGGTCAGAGTGGGGCCCTGGTGTGTGTGTGTGTGTGTGCGTGTGTGTGTGTGTGTGTGTGTGTGTGTGTGTGTGTGTGTGTGTGTGTGTGTGTGTGTGTGTGTGTGTGTGTGTGTGTGTGTGTGTGATTGCTGGTGTGTGTGTGTGTGTGTGTGAGTGCTGGTGTGTGTGTGTGTGTTTGGGGGGGGGTCACAGGTTCTAATAAAAAGAGAACCTTTGAGTTTGGAGTTGCAAATCCAATGGCAGCTGGTCCATGAAACTCCATGCCCAGAAGCAGACACACTGTAGAGGTGCCCTGTGGGTGCATGTACTAGCTGTGAAATAGATGTCAAATCCACTACAAAGTGTTGACTTGTACAAATTATCAATTGTAATTATAAAGAGGTCATTAGTCATTGTTCTCCACAAGTTCTACTGTTGGACTACTATGCCTTGTGGGTCATATATATATTGGACGTGGCAGTGTTTTTGATTTTGAAAGTTCAGTGTATATACACTAAAGTTCAGTGAATACTGTATAAATCAAACTACCTTTCCTTTCCATTTCCATGACCTGTCTTGTGAGTTCTGTAAACCATCATATTTGACAGAGTGCACTTTTAAGCAAAGTTAGTCTTTGAGATGTGTCAGTCTTGCTGAAAAAGGGACATGTCTTGCTTCAAAGCTCAGCCTGAACCCTTTCTTCATCATTGTGTTGTTAGAACAGAGATCACCCTTGCAAATTCTGTCGGAGCTCTTTGTTGCATAATTATGCATTTCTTTTCAATTTGTCTAATTAAAATGACGGCTACAAACATCACTCATACAGTAAGACAACGTAAAACCCAAGTGACATTGAAAACTGTCTGCTTCGAGGGAGAGAGAGAGAGGAAGAGAGAGAGAGAGAGAGAAAGAGAGAGGGGAAGGAAGGAATATGAAGGGAGGGAGTGAGGGAGAGAGAGAGAGAGGGGAAAGAAGGAAGATAGAGGGAGTGAGGGAGGGAAGCGGGAGCGAGATGTCTGAGCACACTGAAATGCATTTGTTCGAGCTCTTCTTCTTGGATTCTCTCTGACTCATTGTTCTGTCTCTGTGTTCTGTCTCTGTGTTCTGTGTTCTGTCTCTGTGTTCTGTCTCTGTGTTCTGTGTTCTGTCTCAATGTTCTGTCTCTGTGTTCTGTCTCTGTGTTCTGTGTTCTGTCTCAATGTTCTGTCTCTGTGTTCTGTCTCTGTGTTCTGTGTTCTGTCTCTGTGTTCTGTCTCTGTGTTCTGTGTTCTGTCTCAATGTTCTGTCTCTGTGTTCTGTCTCTGTGTTCTGTGTTCTGTCTCAATGTTCTGTCTCTGTGTTCTGTCTCTCAGTTCTGTCTCTGTGTTTTGTCTCTGTGTTCTGTGTTCTGTCTCTGTGTTCTGTCTCTGTGTTCTGTGTTCTGTCTCTGTGTTCTGTGTTCTGTGTTCTGTCTCTGTGTTCTGTATTCTGTCTCTGTGTTCTGTGTTCTGTCTCAATGTTCTGTCTCTGTGTTCTGTGTTCTGTCTCTGTATTCTGTCTCTGTGTTCTGTGTTCTGTCTCTGTATTCTGTCTCTGTGTTCTGTGTTCTGTCTCAATGTTCTGCCTCTGTGTTCTGTCTCTGTGTTCTGTCTCTGTGTTCTGTCTCTGTGTTTTGTCTCTGTGTTCTGTGTTCTGTCTCTGTGTTCTGTGTTCTGTCTCTGTGTTCTGTGTTCTGTGTTCTGTATTCTGTCTCTGTGTTCTGTCTCAATGTTCTGTCTCTGTGTTCTGTCTCTGTGTTCTGTGTTCTGTCTCTGTGTTCTGTGTTCTGTCTCTGTGTTCTGTCTCTGTGTTCTGTCTCAATGTTCTGTCTCTGTGTTCTGTCTCTGTGTTCTGTCTCTGTGTTCTGTCTCTGTGTTTTGTCTCTGTGTTCTGTGTTCTGTCTCTGTGTTCTGTGTTCTGTGTTCTGTATTCTGTCTCTGTGTTCTGACTCATTGTTCTGTCTCTGTGTTCTGTGTTCTGTATTCTGTCTCTGTGTTCTGACTCATTGTTCTGTCTCTGTGTTTCTTGTGAAGTTGTCTTCTGTTCGAAGCACGTGTCAGCACTGAGACACAGGCCTGCCACCCTGATTAAGATCAAATGGATTTTTTGTTCTTATATTTGGAATCCGATGATTAGCACCTTCACTATCTTCGCTCCAGTGCCTAGGCAGATCGGAACGGGAACAGTTGAATTCATTTCAAGATTTTGAAAAAAGATTCGACGCCTCTTCCCCCTCTCTACATTTGTATGGAAATTAGCAGATGAAATCTGACTTTGGTAAATATATTCTTCTTTGCACAAATTGGATTGAGTTTCTTTTTTTTTTCTTCGCTCACTTTTTCTTCAAAGTCAGCAAAAAAAAAGAGAAATGTTTCCACACCAATGTGAGAAGAAAGATGAAGAGACTGCTGGGCCTTACACAAAGCTCTGACAGCTCCAACTGAAAACCAGTGGCAACTTTCCCACCTACAAACACACAACAAATTGAGGAGTCTGATAAAAAAAAAAGTCTGCTATTTTTGGACTGCAAGAAAATCAAGCATCCAACTTCTTCTCCTCAGCCATTAAAAAGTTAATAAGTGAGTCAACATTAATTGACGTCGAGACTTGAATCTCAAACGATTCATTGATTCCCATACCCTCCACCCATTTGCAGAACCCTCCATGGTAAATCATGGCTAGCCAGGCTCTGTCCTCGCCAGGAGCCGTTTACAACAGAGGGGCCTCTGCACTCTTGGGCCGGCAGCCATTTGTCCATTAGGCTGATCAGAACCACCTGTCTCTGTGTCTTTTAGAGTTTGTGTAGGGGCACTTGTTTACCTGGGCCTGCCGTGAGGTTTTTTAATACTTCAGAGAGTGCCAGTGTTGCTTTTCAGAGTGAGGCCACGGCCATGCGCTGAATAGGGGACGGTGAAATGTAATGATGACATAAATTCCTGAGGCGATGACGACAAGACTTTCCTTATCGGGACCTATAAATTGTGGGTAGGGGCGGGGGCATGTGGGGGGCACGGAGGATGCGAGGTGGGTAAGGGTGGGGGCACGTGGATGCAGGGGGACGCGAGGCAGTGTGATTATTGCCCTCAGCCCTCATCAGTCTTACGAGGCAGTCTGCTTTTAATACACTGTCAGGCTGTGGTGTGCTGCAGTGTCAGCGTGACACACACACACACACACACACACACACACACACACACACACACACACACACACACAAACAAACGCACACACACACACACACACACACACACACACACACACACACACACACACACACACACACACACACACACACACACACACACACACACACACACACACACACACACACACAGAGACACACACACACACACTTGTATACATCACTGCTCTGTAATTCACCAGGCACTGAGGTGCAGAATCTTTCCATCTGCTAGTTGTCAAGGGGGCTCATCTCTCCTCACCCCCCCCCCCCCCATCCCCTGTCTTCTCCTCTCCTCCTCCTCACCCATCTCAGGGTATAACTTTTGAAATCCCTTTACTTCTGATTCACATGTTTGACTGGAAATTGCATTACCACTTTTGACAGACCTGACCCGAGTCGTGGAGCGTTGACAGTTTTTAAAATGGAGCTCAGCAACAACAGGAACATCACAATGCAGCGTGGCATGAGTGTGTGTGTGTGTGTGTGTGTGTGTGTGTGTGTGTGTGTGTGTGTGTGTCTGTGTGTGTGTGTGTCTGTGTGTGTGTGTGTGTGTGTGTGTGTGTGTCTTTCAGCAACAACAGGAACATCACAATGCAGCGTGGTGTGAGAGTGTGTATGCGTGTCTGTGTGTGTGTGTGTGTGTGTGTGTGTGTGTGTGTGTGTGTGTGTGTGTGTGTGTGTGTCTTTCAGCAACACTAGGAACATCACAATACGGCGTGGCGGAACACGTCTTTCTCCCCCGAAGCGTCGCCTCGGAGCGGGAGCCAACAGACAGGAAGTCAAAACCTGAGCAGAGAGCGCTGCTGCTGGCATTACTACCCTTGCGCGTCTGCCAACGTCAGAACCTGCCACTCTCCCAAACACTCCCTGATCTGTGTGCGCGCCACCATATTCTGCCACATCCTTCCATTTTGTGTCAGAGTACTAGTTTAACTCTACTGGAGAGAGTCTCCACAGACCCAAGGCCCCTGGTATAAAAAGAAGCGAAAGAGAGTGAGAGAGAGGGGGAGAGAGTGAGAGTAAGAAAGAGCAAGAAAGAGAGGCAGAAGGGGCGAAAGAGAGACAGAACGAGGGGGTTCTAAACGGCAGTGGCAGGAATGAAGCTGTAAGTCAAGGCCTGAAGACTCCCCCATCTGAGACGAAGTCTTAACAGGATGAAGTTTGAAGCTTCACCCGTGGCGGCTAAGCTGTAATTGAATTTAGTTGTATCTAATCTCCTCCCAGCTCCTGTTCTCTTCGCTAGCTCATTAAGGCCCAGGGCTGGCGTGGAGTGTCACCAGCCTTCCTCTTTTCCTGCGTTCTCTCTGTCGCTCCCCCCCCACCCCCCACCCCACCCTTCTTCTATTTTCATCCCTTTGGTCCCTTTGAACAATCAAGGGGGGGAAGTGGGGGGGCAGCAAATTGCCCATTTCCAACAAATACGTTTGGACCACAAGTGTGACAACCATGTCTCTGCATAGCGCTTGGTTATTATCTCTCCCTATTTCTTCTGCTCAGCAAACACCCACATCCAAGGCAAGCTGCCCTGAAAAAGCGGTTTTCACATATGATCCTATTTTGCTGCTGGGTTGAGCAAAGTATCTTCTATGGGGATGAAAGTTGAATAATTCAGTTATTGCAAAAGAAACTGTGACCATCTTCCTTTGAAAAAAGAAAAAAACAGGACAAATGCAAATGGCAAAAATAATTGCATTGGTGTTGCAATGGATTTCATATTTTCCACAGACACATCTCACTGACTTTCACATTATGATTTTTTTGAAAGTGGAACAGGCTGTGCCTTTTTAAACGAAAATGACTGTGCACAACAGTGTGTCCAAACGTGAAACATTCATGCCCAAACAATAATTTATGCTCCCTGGGAAAAAGTGGGGTTCAAAATCCCTGTGATAGGACAGTCTGGAAACTGACAAAAGGTTCTGTCTTTTCTTAAATCTCAATGGTACAGCGAAGGTGCCTGCCCTTACCTTGGGCAGTCTGTCGAGAACTGTCCAAGGTGCTGAATCCTGGGTGAAAATGAGCAGAGTGAGATCTAGGTTGATAAGAGCCATGACTCATTGGCGGTGTATGGAGAGAGGAGAGAACAGCTTATGAAAGTAGAGAGACGCCGAATCCCCCTCGGAGGCCCTGTCTGCTGCCGATCAGAAGAAACAGATAATGACAGGCCAATCTAGAGCAAACACCCAGCCATGGGAAAGGAACACAGAGAGAGGGAGAGAGAGGGAGAAAGAGAGAGAGAGATAGACAGATCGAGAAAGAGAGAGAGAGTGACAGGCATTGCAGCAGTGAAGAAAAACCTCTTGAGAGAATCCAGACGCAAACAAGAAAGAGACCCTGTCCGTCATCACATTTTCAAGCGTTCCCGCAACATTCAATGTTTCATTGGGAACGTTAGTCGAGGAGAACTAGCTCCGTGCTCGCATCTCCACCAGTGGTAGTTCGGGTGAAATGAGATTCTCTCAGATACTATCTCTTCATTGTGCCAAAATAAATACCTACTTAATGTTTGATGAGTGTTTACCGCGGGGCTGCCTGCTCTCGCGGCAGACGAGCCCATCCCTAATAAGGTGTAGAGTGAGGATGAAGATGCCGAGGCAGCGAGGAAGGGCAGAGCGTCGTAGGGATTAGCGAATCATCTCCCTGTAATGCAGGATTTCACTGCACAGACTACATACCCCACCTCTCTGCACACCTCACCCTTTCTTCCCCAAACCCAAACTCTCCTATGACAACATCCTCGGCATTGTTGTCTCCGAGATATGTGTGTGTGTGTGTGTGTGTGAGTGTGGGGGGAGGGGGGGGGGGGGTGCGTGTTTGTGAGCCTCTGCAAAACTGCAACCGAAGCAAGAGAGCCAGGGCTTTGATGGGGCCTTTTCCCTTTTCAATATAATTAAAATGATCCGGAGCCAAGAACAGTTCTAATCGGCCAGACAGCTGATGGGGAATCAGGCCACAGCAGCATGCTACGCGTATCTTATAGCGCTCATGCACACAGCGGGAGGGGGAGGGGGGGGGGGGGCATCACCACTGCTTTTCATTTGCACAGCCTGCGGCTATTTACGTGCTAACACACACACATACACACACACACACACACACACACACACACACACACACACACACACACACACACACACACACACACACACACACACACACACACACACACACACACACACACACACACATACACTCACACTTTGTAAAAAAAAAATGCATGTACACACAAACACCATTGGAGACGGGTTCTCTCTGACACACATACACATGCTGTCACTGTCTCGTTCTCTTCCTCTCTCTTAGACACAAACACACACAAACACACACACACACAAACACAGCCTCTGTCTCTTCCTCCCACTCTGACACACTCTCGAAGCCTGACACAGAATACATTATGCTTCTGTGTAGAGACAAAGATAATCAAGCAAATGAACACACACACACACACACAAACACACACACACACACACACACACACACACACACACACACACACACACACACACACACACTCAGAAGCACTGTCCAATTATCTGTTACATCACCCCTCATGAGTCACAAGGGAGGTGAGAGCCCCCCCTCACCACCCCCTCTCTTTTGGTCAGTCCAAATTAAATTTTAATCTCCTCGGGTAGTCTTATTTCCAACCTTCACAGCCAGTTCTGCCCATGCAAAAATAACACTCTTCCATGGGCCCGGGCACTGAAACGCAACAAACTAGTGGGACAGCAATTATCTCCATATCATTTAAGAGCCCCATTACATGTTCATGGAGGGACAAGCATGTGGTTACATAATCACACGCTTGGCTTCAGGGAGGAGCGGTCTGACTGCAGAGACCCGTCTATGCGGAAGCACACCAATGCAGCCTTGTGAGAGAGCGGGGGGAGTGAGCCGCATTGGCAGAAAGTGCCGCTTTTCTTTCCTTCAGTGACATAAAACACATCGGAACCTGGAGCCGCTTCAGTGGAGAGGCCCATTAAAGGGAGCAGGCGAGGCTCTCAGGAGTGTAGATGGCTCCGCTGGCATCCTTCCCCCGCAGCCCTGCTGGCTAAGACCCCAACGTAGTCCCCCCCCACCCACCCACCCACACCAAATGCATTGCGCCGCACTCTCCCCATATTGCGACACCTGCTTTGAATTAAGCATGTATGTGTGTGTGTATGTGTGTGTGTGTGTGTGTGTGGTGTGTGTGTGTGTGTGTGGTGTGTGTGTGTGTGTGTGTGTGTGTGCCTTAAGCAAGGCAGCGCATGAAAAATGAATGCAGGTCTCAGGTGAGTATGTTCTCTTAAGCTATTTATATGGGATGGAGACGTGAAGAGGCCCGGCGGAAGGATACGCTCAGGGGTTGCGTGCCCGGCGGAAGGACAGGCTCAGGGGTTGCATGCCCTGGCGCATGGGCAGGGACTCCTTTATTCTCACAAAAAAAAAAACAAGACACGCAACTTACTCAAGTCAAGCCTGGCAAAATTAAGACTGATAGGTAGATATGAGTCAGTGATGCGTGGTTGGATACTGAAAACATTTCCAAAGACACTGCCAGAGTTTTATGGGGTCATATTTTTCCATTCAAATCCTGATATTTCTCTCCCTTGTCTAACATAGTTTATCAGTCGCCTGTTACTACTGAGGTTTTACGTTTATGTCTAAACTATTTTTCGCTTTGGGTGACATTCAGAATAGATTTCCTCAAAGATCTCGGTATAGTCTTAACTCTCTCCTCCAGCATCTCTGCTGCTGTTTGGAAACCATGCTACGTGAACACAAGCACTGACAGCGTTTCTTCTAGCACCTCCTGTGTGCAAGCTAGGCTGTCAACGCTAATTGTGCTAAATATCATTGTATGCCCTTATCATCACCTCAGTGCATGACACACAATTAATGCCTGGGAATACATTGGCCCACATGCACACGTTTGTGGTGCAACAGACGGTGAAATCCAGTATATTTCACACATGAAAGAGTTTTTATTTCCTTTTTTGTTTTGACCGTTGTTCCAACTTGAACAAATCTGTTACATACTGTAACACTGGGGCAATCAAACCACTTGGGTGGCCGCTAGAAGCAAAGGGCAGGTCATTTTGTCGTGTATAATGTCATGATGAAACAAAGAGAGTGCTCCTAGCCACAATTTCATGGTAGTTGGAGCTGGCACAGGGTAGGTGGGAGAATGGCTTTATTCCAGGTTCAGTTAACAGCAGCTGCTGAAAGGCAATCCAGGTCTATTCTACAGTTATTGCTAGATGATTCTCAACATGCATTTGACAAAAAGATGTGCATTTACCTCAGAACGGCTTTGGAGTACATTGAGGAGGCTTTTCCTCGGATTGAGATGGAAAATGTGCTGTGCGTTACCATGTAGTGGAGGGGAGGGGTGGATGGACTGCTTCAAATGAAGTACGTTCTCTCCGCGTGTGTCATTTCAGGTCCCATACCTGGCGCTAGTTCCTGCTAGATGAAGGCTGCATTATGCATTTGCGATTTCCCTGGTGTGTCCTTCCTTGTCACACGCTGCTGACACTGATTTATGGTGACCCATGCATAATTTAGTCCTCTTGAAGATGGGTTTGGCCGGGTTCTCAAACAAAGAAGGCACGCATGGTAGAAATCCACAAACACGATTTATGGCCTCCTACCGCTTTTATTAGGTCCCTTGCTTGGGCAACAAGCATCTGAGTTTATTACGGCCTGCTAGTCCGCATTAGGACAGTCGGTTGTCTTTTCCATTCTATACGCACCGACACGTCTTAGGAATCAGGAGGAATCTCGTGTGTGTACTAACGTACACACACAGCTGGCCACAAGGTAACGTACACGCACAGCTGGCCACAAGGTAACGTACACACACACGTACACACACACGTACACACACAGCTGGCCACAAGGTAACGTACACGCACAGCTGGCCACAAGGTAACGTACACACACACGTACACACACACGTACACACACAGCTGGCACCAGAGTAATGTACATGAGGGAGGGAGGAACCGTGTGTGCGCCACTGAGATGCATAAGTGCAGGGAAATAGGGCATCAAGAGGTCTGGTATTCACACACACACACACACACACACACACACACACACACACACACACACACACACAAACACAAACACACACAAACACACACACATAATCACCATCCACATGATCACAAGCTGTGGCGGGAATGGTAAGATGGCTTGGAATCAGCACCTCAGCACTGTGCTGTTCAACCAGTCAGCCAGTTCACCCTGATGAGGCCCTTCAGCCAGTTCACCCTGATAGGCCCCTTCACAGGTCCAACCAGTCAGCCAGTTCACCCTGATGAGGCCCTTCAGCCAGTTCACCCTGATAGGGCCCTTCACAGGTCCAACCAGTCAGCCAGTTCATCCTGATGAGGCCCTTCACAGCACCAGGACCCCCATTACTCCATTACTCCCTTCCCAGCGCTCCCAATGCGCACGCAGACAGAGCTCCCCACACCACACAGCACACAACATACACACACACACTCCCAGAGCTCCACACACCACACAACACACACAGCACACAACACACACACACACACACTCCCAGAGCTCCCCACACCACACAGCACACAACACACACAGCACACACACACACACACACACACACACTCCCAGAGCTCCCCACACCACACGGCACAACAAACCAAGGTTGACTTCTGAAGAGCTGCCATCATCATTTACCAAACTCTGCCCAGACAGCAATTACCTGCAAATGATCCACCGAGATGAATGGAACAGGCAGGCTCACTCAGCACAAACACACACACACACACACACACACACACACACACACACACACACACACACACACACCGAACCACCATCAAGACATGAGCTATCTCTAAGGCAACAGGGCTTCTATCCAGAGGGGTATTATGGAGATAAAGACGATACAGATTCAAAGGCAATGATGTTTCATTTACATGTCAGTGACATTCTAACTTCCTTATGCTCTAATGGCGCTTGATATATATGATTTAGCACAAACGTTTGTAAAACTCGAAGATGTAATGGTTTCTGGTATATATGCAGGGCGGATTGAATGGCAGCAAGCAAGTAGAGAGAGAGAGAGAGAGAGAGAGAGAGACAGAGAGAGAGTGTGAGAGAGAGAGAAAAAGAGAAAGAGAGATGGAGAAAGAGAGAGAGAGAGAGAGAGTGAGAGAGAGAAAGCGAGAGAGAGAGGGAGAGAGAGATAGGGGAGAGAGAGTGAGAGAGAGGGGGACAGAGAGAAAGAGTGAGAGAGTGAGGTGCCTCACTAGTGCCTCAGCCTTCAAGAGCTCAAGGCACCGTGGGGGCGTGGGCGTAACAGGGGACAGGAGCAGTCGGACGGCTGGAGCGTGGTCATCTAATGACGCTCGTTCACATGCCACTTGGCCCGCACTGCTGCCCCTCACTGCCAACTGTGCCAGGCTGGTTAAAGAGGGGAGGGAGGGAGACGGGCAGGCTCCTCATTAGGAATGATCTGGCTTTAATGTGGAGCCAGGGCCGTTTTCATGCTCACATCCGTCAGAGCGAGGACCCGCCGCCGACACGGACGCTTGCTGATAACATTTTGCAAAGCCAGATTTTTATTTTAGGACAGCAAATCCGTGCTGAACGTTGATGATGTGAGCTTGAAAATCATAATAACCAGCACTGATACCAACAGAAGTCAGAGGTTAGCCGCTAATCGCCACTTATTCAGCTGGAGGTGTGAAAAGTGAGGGCCATTAAACCTAGCAAAAATAAATAAATAACAATACCACCTGGTGCCTAGCAACCAATATGATTCTATTTTAGAATAAAACAAAACAAAACAAAAAAACACATCCTAATAAGATGTAGTAAACAGCCTTTCAGTAGGCCTGAATAAGGTTGGTTCAAGTTTGGCCAAAGGGCTTAGGAAAAGGGATTAGTGCTATTTACTCTCTTTTCTATCTATGGAATAAAAGTGCGAAAGAGAGAGAGAGAGAGCGCCACACAGAGAGAGACAGAGAGAGAGAAAGAGAGAGAGGGGGTGGATGGGGGCGGGGGGATGTGCAGAGAGCATGCTGAGATGTCAGCGGATTGATCAGGACCCCGGTCTGCACACACCGGCGTACCCTGACATCGATTTCACCGTGTCAAAAAAGCCTGCGGGTGGCCTAGAGCTTTGAAGGACACTCGAAGAGAGGCCAATACGTCTCTAATTACTATGCACATCATATGAATGTTATTAACAGCCATTAGGGATGCTTAGGCATGTGTGCGGTAGACTGCAGCCCAGGGGGAAATGGCACAGCAAGCCCTGAAGGGCAGACATGCAATACCCCGACCACATCATATAAATCTCCTGACAGTTTATTATGAGGGTCTTGGCTAACATTTGATACCCGGTCTGTATGTCAGACAAACTCTCTCATCCTTTCATCCTTGTGGGTCTCATGGCAGGGCAGAGAAAAAAAGAATAACAGCAGAAAGTGTTCTGAGCCGCGTCTCGACCAACAGCCCATTTTTCTTAATTGGGCCTCACAGTGGGAGGAAAAAAAGCTCTGCGGCTTGGCGGACGTGGGCTTTTAGTCTTTTTTTTTATTTCGTCTAATGAAAAGCTTTTAGCCGATATAGCGAGGGGGCTGCTGGATGTAGCCTGACACACATCACACACAATCTTGGCTCACAAGCTCTGCCATGTAATATTGAGTGCTGTTGTCTTACGCAGAGAGCAGGGTTCAAGGCCTCGTGCTCCATCAGGACGGCCATTATTTGTAACCACCATCTCAGGCAGGCCAGAGCTACTGTATAAATTGGGCAGAAGCACGGAAATGAATAAAAGTAAACACATTGATTAGCTTTGCCTGTTAGATTAAAAAAACATCAGTTGGACTTGATCAGGTTATTTAGTAGCCACATCTTTGTTTAACTAAATCAATACAGAGCCTACATTCCCCATGGGCAAAAATACAACATTTAAGCTTCAGTCATACTCTCATGCACACACATACATACATATGCACACACACACACACACACACACACACACACACACACACACACACACACACACACACACACACACACACACACACACACGGATGCACACCAACATCAATCATAAAAAAACACAGAAAGGCACACACACTTTTTTACACACAAAAGCAAATGCAGACGCACAGACACACACAGACACACAGACACACACACATCCTCAGTAGGAAGGTGCAGTCAGTCTGTGTGTGTAAATTATGGAGATTAGCATTCAACATCCCCACATTTAGAAATGGATTGTTGTCATTACACCAGAGGATCATTCCTACATTGTGGCTAATGCACACACACACACACACACACACACACACACACACACACACACACACACACACACACACACACACACACACACACACACACACACACACAGAGCACACACAATATGAGCTTCCTATTGTGCTGTTCTCGCTCTCCAGGCTGATTCCTTCACCGTCTGAGCTCTGCAGAATGAATTAAGAGAGGGAGGAGTGGATATCCACTGTGGAGGCCCAGTGCCATCAGCTGACTGGCCTCGGCCACACCTGCCCTTTAGCCAAGACGGACTGGTCAGCTTACAGAGGCCATCAAGCACATCACAGTGTGGTGGAGGTCAGTCATATGACAGCAAAGTGTGGTAGAGGTCAGTCCCATGACATCACAGTATGGTAGAGGTCAGCCCCATGACATCACAGTGTGGTAGAGGTCAGTCATATGACAGCAAAGTGTGGTAGAGGTCAGCCCCATGACATCACAGTGTGGTAGGGGTCAGCCCCATGACATCACAGTGTGGTAGGGGTCAGCCCCATGACATCAGTGTGGTAGGGGTCAGCCCCATGACATCACAGTGTGGTAGGGGTCAGCCCCATGACATCACAGTGTGGTAGAGGTCAGTCCCATGACATCACAGTGTGGTAGAGGTCAGTCCCATGACATCACAGTATGGTAGAGGTCAGCCCCATGACATCACAGTGTGGTAGGGGTCAGCTCCATGACATCACAGTGTGGTAGGGGTCAGCTCCATGACATCACAGTGTGGTAGGGGTCAGTCCCATGACATCACAGTGTGGTAGAGGTCAGCCCCATGACATCACAGTCTGGTAGAGGTCAGTCCAATGACATCACAGTGTGGTAGAGGTCAGTCCCATGACATCACAGTGTGGTAGAGGTCATCCTAATGGCATCACAGTGTGGTAGGGGTCAGCCCCATGACATCACAGTGTGGTTGAGGTCAGCCCCATGACATCACAGTGTGGTAGGGGTCAGCCCCATGACATCACAGGGTGGTAGGGGTCAGCCCCATGACATCACATTGTGGTAGAGGTCAGCCCCATGACATCACTGTGTGGAAGGGTCAGCCCCATGACATCACAGTGTGGTAGAGGTCAGTCCCATGACATCACAGGGTGGTAGGGGTCAGCCCCATGACATCACATTGTGGTAGAGGTCAGCCCCATGACATCACAGTGTGGAAGGGTCAGCCCCATGACATCACAGTGTGGTAGAGGTCAGTCCCATGACATCACAGTGTGGTAGAGGTCAGTCCCATGCCTCTACTGCATCTGCAGCGTGGAGGGATCAACTGTTAGTGACTCTTCAGAAAAGTCTTCATGTTCTATTCGCATGGCGTCTTTCACACGCTGTCCCATTCAAAGCACTGACTCTGACTAGGAGAAGGGAGCCAGACTGGGTGGTTTGAGCCACTCTCATCACCTTCTTAAGCAGCACACAGACTGGGCAGTAGAGCCGCTCTCATCACCGTCTTGAGCACCACACAGTGGAGGAGGGAAGATGCATCCATTTAATTTGTGTTCCCACAGTGCAGAGACCCCCACCTCCTCTGGATCTCAGCATGACCATCAGCATGACCACACCCACAAACACTTCACCCCCACCACATTAACACAGGGCCCCATGCCACTTGCAACCAGTCAGCAAACAAAATGGGCACCCGCCAAGCGCCAGTGGTGTATAGATGTCAGTGTTGGCGGGTGAATGATGGCGGTTGCTGCACCACTCTGGCGTGTTAAATATGGGTGCAGTTCATCTCTGAAAAATACTCTTCAATGTGATCATGTTAAAAAAGGGCTTGCCTTATCCATACGACAGGAAAAAGGTAGGGGGGAGAGACACACAGAGTAAGAAACTAGGTAATGCTGAGGTAATGCTGAGGTAATAATGAGGTAATGCTGGTTGCTGGTTGCTAAGGTAATGCTGAGGTAATGCTGGTTGCTGGTTGCTAAGGTAATGCTGAGGTAATGCTGGTTGCTGGTTGTTGGTAGCTGGCTTCCACTGGCCAATCAGGAAGCGCTTTCCTCATGAATATTCCTTGGTGGCCAAGCTTGCTGCACCCGTTCCTCTTCCTCCCTTCTCCTTATATTCTTTTTTTCCTTTTTTTATTTAGCTGGCAAAATGGGGGTGCAGCAGAAATGCACTATGCACTCACACTGATGCAGTAGGAGCGACTGAGAGCGATAAAGAGAGAGAGAGAGAGAGAGAGAGAGAGAGAGAGAGAGAGAGAGAGAGAGAGGGAGAGGGGGATGGAGTAGATAGGAGAGAGAGAAGAGTGGGTAGCATAGGGAGTGGGGAGAAGAGAGTGCGCGTGAGAGTGCCCCATAAATCAAGTGGAGGTGAGAGTGCTGAATCAGGGACATGAGGTAGGGTTGATTGTGCCTGGGAGAGACAATAAACCCCGTAATCATCCGTCTCTGCTCCACAAGCCGGGCAATTATCTGCCCGCACCTGACCGCCGCCGCAACAGAGAGGGCAGAATCCATCTCACTTCTCCTCATATAGTCCTGCGTTCACAGACACACACACAGTTTTTTTTTCTTCTTTTTCTGAGCTCTCTTCTTTTATTTGTTTAAATAAATAAAGCCGAGGAAGGGAGGCGATACATTCAGCGCTCAGCCAAACTTATGCCTGCCTGGGAAGACCCAACATCCCGGAGGGAGAGAGATGATTACCTTAAAACAAGGTGACACAAAAGAAGCCAGCGCTGTCAGTGATGCTGCCGGGTATTTTGATGTGGAGAGGAGAGGGGGGGGGGGGGGGGGGGGGGTGGTAGTCTTTCTCTGCGTTAGGCTGCAGCATGCACCACTGCACTGTGTGTGTGTGTGTCTGTGTGTGTGTGTGTGTGTGTGTGTGTCTTTCTCTGCGTTAGCCTGCAGCATGCACCACTGCAGATCCATAGCACTCTCATCTACTAGCTAGATGGGGCAGGGCAGCATGCATATTCACACCGCATCACCAGACAGCTCCTGGAGTACAGTGTCCTCATACCATGTCACCTGCCACGGCATGTGTGTGTGTGTGTGTGTGTGTGTGTGTGTGTGAGTGTGTGTGTGAGTGTGTGTGTGTGTGTGTGTGTGTGTGTGTGTGTGTGTGTGTGTGTGTGTGTGTGTGTGTGTGTGTGTGTGTGTGTGTGTGTGTGTTGGCATGTGAGTGTGTGTGTGTGGGGTGGGGGGAGTGACTCCAGACCCTCAGTCAGTTCAGTCTGAGCTCAGAGTGTTCCTTCATAAGAGAAGACCTCGTGCCTTCATGCTCTGGTGTAAAAGCAGGTCTGTTTTAATGGAACCAATAAAGCCCTTGTGCTTTAGTTCTATTGGCTCTCAGCAACAGAGATACACTGCAGTCTCAATCCCCTGCCAGCAGTTAGGACATGAGCCACAATAACGTAAAAAATAAACTGGCGCACAATTTTGTCGTAGCACTGAGTCTCATTTATTGATTGAACGTATTAGTAAATAATAATAATAAATAATATATTTTCCAATCTTGGGTGAGACACTTGTCATTCTTTTTCTTCATCATCATGATACATAGACTTTCAACCTGTTGAAAATGATGGAATTAATGGCCCTTTCAAAGCAAGCAGAGAACAGTGTAAACACCCCCAGTGTATAGGGCTTCATTTAACAGAAGGCTAATGTGTGATCTATCTATTTGGGCCATTTGCTCTTCAGATAAATGCCATGCTGAATCACTTCCCTTGTGTTACGCCTATGTCTGTGTGGCAGTTTGACACAAGACTGGACGAGGTCGTCAATTCAGCACCAGAGGGGCAATTACCATCAACGTGACTAATCTGAGACACGCATCTTACACGGGGCGTACTGATTGGACTTGATGTTGGTTCATTTCTCCAGCACAGTGTAGCGCAGTATAGGTTACGGAGTACTGGAAACAAACAAGGGGTGAATCCACTGTGGAAAAGCATTTTCACAAGTCACACCGAGAAAAGAAATTTTGGAAAAAAACCTGATATGTTATTCAATAGAATTCGAGCTATGGGGGTTTGATTATCTTTCAAAAGCTCCAAACTACCACGTTTATCTAAATTACACACTGATTCAGGTACAGCAATTTGGCTCCAAAAATGTCAGGGTGAACTTGTACTGGGCCCTTCCGTACACGCTATATGCACAAGTACACACTCAAGCCACAGTCAAAAAACCACACCTGTGATGACAAAGGCTTCAGCCCAGCAAGGCGCAGATGAAAAGATGAACACTCACTACCGTGCAGTTGCCGTGTAACTGCACTGCAGGCAGGCTGCTTCATATAGATACTCTACCGTGTGGTGATGGGGAGATTGCCATCTCACCCTATGCCTGTTGGGCAGAGATCGACCTGACCAGGTTTAACATTATTTTTTCAAAAGACACACACAATGGCATGTGCGAGTACATAAAGGGCCATTACATTTACTGTTTGCCAGACATAAATCCATCAGCAAAAGGTCTTCTGTACCTACTGCCTTCAAACACAGAAGGGAGAAGCTGTTCTAATACCCACACACACCAAGGTAAATTCAAATCAGCCTGTAGCCTACTTGATCTCTGGTGGTTGCTCTACACACACACACACATACACACACACACACACACACACACACACACACATACACACACACACACACACACACACACACACACACACACACACACACACACACACACACACACACACACACACACACACACATACACACACACACACAGCCTGTAGCCTACTTGATCTCTGTTGGTTGCTGTACAGACTCCCAGAGGCTGAGTCTCAGTTCTTTGACTGACCGCCAGTGTAAACACTTGGCAGCAGGCTGCGTTTAGCATAAACTGTGTCAGAGCCATAGGCTGACCATGCCTCCAGATTTACCCGCCACATGTCCTGAGTTACCCACTGGTTTAAAAGGCTAATAGTGTGTCTGTTCTATACACTGTGTCCTGTAACATGTTAATGTATCCATTGTTATAGTGGTGTAACTAAACCAGTAAATACAGTCTATAACAGCACCCGGATACTCGGAACTTACATAATACTATTATAAAACCTAACCCCCATTATTACATAGTACCTAGGTGCTAGGTCTTACTTACACTACCCCTAATGGAGTAGTTGCACTGTAGCTGCGGCTATGTAGTATAAATGATGGTTCAGTATCATAAAGAATGCTATCTACCCAATAGCTCTGTTAGGGCTTCATACACAGGGAGTCTGAGTACTCTTGGACTCCGTGTCTGTGAGTGGTTCTGAGTCCAGCTCTGCAGGCTGCTTCCCATCCGTGGCAGCTACCTGATAGAGGAGGGCTCTTTGATACATCTGTCCGCTTGATGTGCCAAGTGTCAACCCCCACTGAGGTGTCTGACAGAGAGCATCCGTGGAGTTCTCTAATCCCCTCCTGGGGCCAGAGTTCCCTCACTAATAAGGATTATATTTCACCACTGGCCATCAAGAAGGCTTGGCATTGGCGCTCCAGACCAGCAGCCTGGCACAAGGTTGAGTCATGTCACAAACACACACACACACACACACACACACACACACACACACACACACACACACACAAGGACAGGAGGTGGCCTCAAATGATATGACATCCAGATATGTCCATTCACTTAAGTCCAAGGAATTTGGACCAAAAAATTAAATTATGTTTCCTGCCATGTTAGCATGCCAGCATGCAGTAATAGATAGTTTAAGGAAACGGTAACGTGTTCTGTGAACATAATGTTGGAAATGAAACCAATGTCCAAATCCACCACCTCTGTCTCAGATATCGCCATGTGTTTCCATTCTCCTGTACTGTGTCCTGATTAACTCTTCAGACTTTTCTCTTGGAATAAAAGGTACAGTCTTCTGTGAGCATATTTTAGGAATTAGACTAACAAACAAATCAATTACTTTTGTCTCAAATAGATTGTCTAGAATAAGTTCTGAAGTCATGAACTTATAATACAGCTAAATAATGACAAGTGTCTCTGAAACTAAATCCTGCTGGAGGAGGTGAGGGCCTACAAAGACCATTAAAAGAAGTCACAGATTGATGAAATATATTTTTCTGATTATTTGATATATTTTTAAAAAGACACTGTTTTATTGCCATGTGGGACATCGTTCCATGTCTTTATCCCCTTAAGTAATGAACAAGGCTAAATAAATATTTGTCTGCCTTGCTTGTGCGTTTCAACCGGCTGACCTTTAAGTGGTGGAGGTGGACGTGGGCAGCCACTGAAGGACGTTCGCTAAAAGTCATGGCAGCCCACAGAGCACTCTCTCTATTGGCTAATCTAATTAGACACACATTATCTCCCAGAAGCACAGAGGACCGAACCTCAGCTAGCGTATCACACCGCTCTAAGACGGCCCAAATACCTGCATTCCCACATTAAAGCTCATTTGACATCATGAGCAGTGGCAGCACACACACACACACACACACACACACACACACACACACACACACACCCACACACACACAAAGCAATTCTCTTAAATTAATTGCTTAATCCCTCCAATTTGTGAACAAGGGGATTGGGTTATTTTCATTCATTCATGAGAATTCAAACAGCATAAATGATGGCGGACCAAGAAAAAAAAAGAAAAGACAGCTCTGGCCAAATGTATCAATCTTTGAGGTTTTACAATGTAACCTATGTTCATTCTACGCCCATAAATCTGAAAAAGAGTCAAATCAGTGTAAAATCGTTAACATTTAAATAACAAAATAATATGCTAAATAAAGCGAAGTATAAATAAATATACTGCCAATGTATCACACGCTCCTCCATTTTGCCATCTGCTTTGTACAAATAAATAATTACTCTTCCAGGCCTTTGTGCTATAACTTTAGTAAGTGTCATAAGTCTTTTCGATTAATAAACTGATCTTCCTCTCTTGGTGCCTGTAATTCAATATGCGTTCAGTCAAGTATGGCAATTACATTGTGAAAACATAACATTTCTCAAAAGAAAACACATTTTAATATTAGCCTCCACACTGTTAAATAGACCTTGAAGTCAACCAGATGGTCCCTCTGCATACAACTGGCATGATAGCTATGTTGACAGTTCATGTACGGCAGTAATAGGCCTACATAATTAACAATACGCACGCGAGAATTCCTCACTATAGTGATACACGGACCATTTAGCCTGCTTGTATCACCTTAATCTTCTCTTGGTGTTGCTAATTACAAATATCTTGTGTATGCCACCTTGAGAGCATGTTTTCCCGCCAAGCATGTTCTCATGAATACCGTTTTGTGTGTAGAAAGGTGCTTAGCACGATTTTAGTGCTTCTGCACCATTGATGCATGTGGTCACTCATCTTTTATATACACTACACACATGACACACACAACACACATGACACACATGACACACACAACACACACGGCACACTGAGCAGTGCTTCCATAGGCTGAGCTGTGCTGTGTATGGGGGTGGGTGCGGGGGCGGGGGCGCAGGGTCTCTCAAGCGTAGCCACGGGGTCAGGACCTCTCGGCGATGAGTATACACAAAGAAGCTCCTTCAGCAGAAAGGGCCACTGAGGCTGCTGCTGCTGGCCTCTCTCACTGTCTTTTCTTATTGTTACGCACCATTTTAGAAAACATCAATGATCCATGTTGATTAGGGCTCGTTTCATTTAAACGATCAGCACTCGAGCATGGTCTTTCACTGGTTCTTTGAGAGGAACAGGTGTGCCTGTGCCAAGCCTGTGGCTGTGCTCTCGAATCAAAGCAGACAAATGACATTTTGCGTTGGACTCTCAAGAATAATGAATCCTGCACCTTCAGATGCACTCCTCCGGGAAGGAGAATGGCCCTTGCACATCACGATGCCTTCTGGCGGACCTAGCACCTGGCTCTAATTCAGTTGTCACTATCTCATTATATATGAACCTGTTAAATAAAACTACTTAAGTGCAAAGAGGGCCTTGCACTGAGGTAACACCCACAAATACTCTAAACTGTTTAACAGTATGAGAACACCAGCTACTTTAGGTTTTGCCAGATAAGGAATTAAGAAAGGGGAATGAAAATAAAAAAAGAGTTTGAGAAAGCATAAGGACCTTTTCTTGCATAAGTTAACCGCCTCAGTGCCTCTGAAAGGATCACACCTACTACATTTCGCTTATATTGTCTTGACCTTCTGTCACCCCCTCCATTTTACTGAGTTCAGGGATTAGGGGGCTGATTTCAGCACTCTCGTTCTCCCTTTACGTCACTGCTTTGTGTGTGAAACACTCACCTCTGTCTGTGTCGTAGAGGTAGACGAACTTCTGCCACTTGTACCGGGAGAGGAGACTGAGCACAGCCCCCTTCAGCGCCGGGCGCATCTGGATGACAAACTGGACGTCGGAGTCGATGGGGTAGCTGGGCGTGATGAAGGAGGTGTGCAGCGCCCCACAGAAGGAGGTCAGGGTGTTCATGGACTTCTTGTCGTAGAAGCCGAAGATGGCATACACGCCTCTGGAGAACTGGGAGCAGACTGGAATCAGAAACAGAGGACAGAAAACGCACTGTTAGCTCTCGGCAAAAACATAGCCGCCCCCGACAACAACAAAAAAAAAGAAAAAAAAAGGAGAAAAAACCGAAGAGAGAAACCAAATAGGATTTCTTACCCACACACTCAACCCAGCCACACTTTAAAAGGCAGAAAAAAACACTCTAAACGCTCACTTGTGGAAATAAAAACAGACTTGCTCTGAGCAGAGTAGGAGAGGAAAGAAAAAAAGATCTCCAAAAATAAGCAGCGCAGAGAACGAGAAAATTCCAGCCTCGTAAGAAATACAAACAAATCCAGATCAAGACGAAAATCTGCTTTGACAACATGTTTTTGGCCCGTAAAAGTATAATTGCATTATTCACAAATGAGTGGAGTGCTTTTGGTGAGACTGACAGAATGGAGCGGTAGAGAGAGACAGCTCATCCAGGCTTTCTTCCTGAAGCCTGGTCTGTTTGATTGGCTGATCAAGGGTTCATAATCTCCCTAAAACAACTTGATGCAAATGGATAATAATTATGCCCATTTCTGTGAGCTGGCAATGTTCTGCTGCATCCTTAGATCTAATACCATACTGGCTATTCAAGCTTATGAGCATCATTCAGCCTGAGGCAAGAAAGATGGTCCATGCTGCGAAAGAAGCAGGACAGTATTAATCAGAATGGGACATGGCTCCGTCTACATACAAATCTCAAATGTCAAATTCCAATAACTGAACAAGCCAGATAACCCAGCGGTAGACTCGTTGATATCTCAATCCCAGTGAATAAAACAGCCCAGCGCTGCTCGCTATTCTTGCTATCACGGTTCCAACCACGCTAGCCGTTTAGCACCCAGAGAGGCTGGGCTCACGGGCAGACACTTCGAATTTCCCCCAAACGATCCCCATGTTTGAGACCCTACAAAGTGCCCCCTTTATTAGCGCCAAACAGGGGGTCTTATCAGGGTGAGGAGATAGACTAGGTGTCTTTCAGCTGAAGAGCCCTTCTGGGCTCCTGATGTGTTGGGTGTGAGAGCAGTGGAGTCTTTCTCCTCCAGTAGACAGCAATCTCAGCAGCTTGAGCTCAGCTCCAGCTCTCCTACAGCAGCAGCAGCGGCACGCATCACTCTGGCTAACAGCCCTGATAACAGGGTTGCAGTCGGCAGACTGACAGGGACGCTGTGGGGACGACTCAACAGCAGAAGAGCGGGGGCTCAGCAAGAAGCTACGTCCTCTAGCCTTCAGTATTTTCAGTTTTCTTTTCTTTTTGTTTCTTTTCTTTTGTTTTCATGTCTTTCCATTTCCTGCTCTGTTTCTCTCTCTCTCTCTCTTTCTTTCTTTCTCTATCTCCCTGTTTAATTTAGAGATGCTGCTGACACATCCATTGACATGTTCCTGTGGGACTCCAGAGCTGTCTGCCTCCCTGTTTCACACTGTCTGGGCCTGATTAGGGTTTCAAACAAGCACCTCGGCTCTTGCCTCTCTAATAAAAATGTTTCTCCCTCTCATTCTCTCTCTCTCTCTCTCTGTCTGTCTCTCTCTCTTTCTCTCATTCTCTCTCGCTCACTTTCTCTCTCTCTGTTCCTCTCTGTCTTGCTCATTCTCTCTCTCTCTCTCTCTCTCTCTTTCTCTCTCTCTCTCTCTCTGTCTCGCTCTCCCCTGATGTCCTTCCTGCTTCACCTGTCTGCCGGCCAGCCGGCTTGCTGTTCTGGTTGAACCCGCTTACCCTGCCTCTCCCCACCCACCACCATCTGGATTCTACCTTAAGCACCCTTCCCCCCTCTCTCTCTCTCTCTCTCTCTCTCTCTCTATCTCTCTCTTTCTCTCTCTCTCTCTCTCCCTCTCTCTCCCTTTCGACAAGCCTGGCTGTCCTCTTCACCTGAGTGCATTTCAGATTGTGGTCAGTAATGTCATTCCCGCTCTGTCGCTGAGGCCATTTTGTGCAGGGACAGGTTGGACAGAGCACATGCGAGTGGATCATCAGAGAAGGGGAGAGAGAGCTAGGGAGGGAGAGAAGGAAGGAAGGAGAAGATGACGGAGGAATGGAGGGAGGGGAAGATAGCAGCTGTGACTACGGAGTGTCAGTGCCTCAGCATTCGTGTTACCCCCCCCCCCCTCTTGCCCCTTACCCTTCTCTGGGAGTAATTAGGCGAAATTGAAATAAATGTCGTAGGTGGAAATAGACACACACACACACACACACACACACACACACACACACACACACACACACACTGACTCAGAGGCAGCCATAGGCCTCGCCTCATCAGCTCCCATAATGCAGTGCTCCTCACATGTCACGTTGCATTTCAATGAGACGTGTTTACTGGGGGTGAGGCGGTGGGGGCGGTGGGGGGGGGGGGGCACATATTCAGCTTTCCTCGGTTCGTTGCCGAACTCCAGCTCTGAGCGTCGAATCAGCCGAGACCTTGAGGGCTGGGACGACCGTTCGCCTTCCTCCACGAGCGCCCGGCAGTCTCCACGGCGGCACTAAACAAACACATCGCGCCGCCGTCTTGGGCTAATCAGAGTGCGCTCCGAGGCGGCGCGCGGAGACGAACAGGGCTCATCTCAGAATGCATGAGTGATCTAAAGAGCTGGATTGGCCAATGGTGTTGAAATGATTAGAATCTCTCTAAATGCTGCCGTCCTCAAGGCTTATTTTCCACCTTGAATAATGTAATCAGTGTTGTGATTTGCGTGGGACGTCCCCCCCACTCGACATCCCCGAGGTGGGCAGAGTCACACACAGCCCTGGGATGGGAAGCAATTGTCGTGAATGTCAGCAGCAATCATGGAATCTGTGGTCGTTCGTAATTCCTCCTCCGCCCTCTCCTTCCCTTTCTCTCTCTCTCTGTCTCCTCCTCCCTCTCTCTCCATCTCCCTCCCTCTCTCCCTCTCGTTCCCCTTCTCTCTCCCTCTCGTTCCCCTTCTCTCTCTCTCCCTCTTGTTCCCCTTCTCTCTCTCTCCCCGTCTCACCTTCTCTCTCTCCGTCTCGCTCTCCTCCCACTCCCTCTCCATCGCCCCCTCCATCATCCCTCTCCTCATCCCAACCTCTCTCCCACACACACACACACACACAAACACGAACACACACACACACACGCCTGAGCACACCGAACACACTGTCACTGCCAGACAGCTCATAAGTGCTTGCTCGGATGGGGAGGGGGGGGGGGGTGAGCCACGACGACTGGATCCGTTCTTCTCATGGAGAGATGAGGCGCTTTAGACTATGGACTCAAATACCATCTCTGAAAAACACCTCTGGGCCCTTGGCTTTAACAGCACCCTCAACTGACCCACTGAAATGTACCTGTGCTTGGTCAGTGTGCATTACGAGCACTATTATTAGAATACACCTTTATTATGAAACACACGACTGGTTAATAATTAAATCTGATGTTATATAATGGATTACCTAATGTTATTTGGCACTGGCCGTTGTCGGATCAAAGTTACCGTTAAGAGTGAGCCCTTCACAGATGACAGGAATAGACCGAGAACAAAAAGGCTAGCCCACTTGATACAGATGGATCTCATTGTGCTGTCTCCTCAGCAGCTCTCTGTGGGTCCTTCTGATGTGTGTGTGTGTGTGCCTATATCTGTGTGTACATGTGTGTGTGTCTGTGTGTGTGTGTGTGTGTGTGTGCCTATATGTGTGGGTACATTTGTGTGTATGTGTGTGCCTATGTGTGTGTGCGTGTGTGTGTGCCTGTGTGTGTGTGTGTGTGTGTGTGCCTATATGTGTGATGGATTGTTAAATGGCTGGCATTCTGCCCCGCTGGTTCCCCCCCTCCTGTGGCCGGTCTCATGTCTCAATGTCTGGCCCCGAGGTTCTGACAGCCTGGTCACTGGGAGTGGGGCCTCCTATTCCAGTGTGAGCCCCCCCCCCAGTCCCCCACCCACCACACAACCCCTCTTCACCCCCCCCCCCCCCGCCCCCTTGCCCCTTAGCAGGCTCCGGCCTGCCTGACATGCCACATTCATGACACTGCCACTGGCTCCGTAGAGCAGGCCAGCCAACTGCCCATCAGGCTCCTAACAGCTCTCTGCCCGTGCTCACTGCAGAGAGAGACTTCTTACCTGACGGCCTTGGCAGGCTGCCCACCACAGTGCATACAGTGGCATACAGAGAGAGAGATAGAGAGGGAGGAGAGAGAGAGAGAGAGAGAGAGAGATGCTTAGAGTCCATAGAGTGGCTCAGAGAGAGAGAGAGGGAAGAGAGAGAGATAGAGAGAGAGATGCTTAGAGTCCATAAAGTGGCTCAGAGAGGAAGGAGAGCGAGAGAGTGAGAGAGGAGTGATAGAGAGAGAGAGAGAGAGAGAGTGAGAGAGAGAGAGATGCTTAGAGTCCATAGAGTGGCTCAGAGAGAGAGATGCCTAGATGGCAATGCAGTTGTGTTGCATCATGGTGGACCCAGTAGAGAGAGGGTGACGGTTTCATTACAGAGGTTATTCGAAGCTGCTTTTATCGTGTCTCGTTTTAGCTTATTGGCTTGTGTAAGCTGTGTGTACACACACAAATCGTCTTATTGGGTGGCTGGCTTTGGAGGAGACTATTTAAGATTTGGTGATTGGGGAGATGGTTGCCATGATTACAGAAACAATTACCACTCGGAGACCTATAAATGCCTCTGTCTGTGTGGGGGGCTCAAAGGGATAGAATAGAAGAGGAGAGATACAGATGTTCACAGTGGCTGCTTGATAATGAAGTCATTATTTCAAAATGTGTCACTGTGAATACAGATTTTTTTCACACAGATGCCCATGCAAGCCTACACCGCTCATCTACCTCACAACAAAAGGAGAGCATTTGCTTCAACCTAATTAATACACGAGATGGAGCCTCATGTGACATGATTCGACACTGCACTGTTCCTCAGCACTGACTGGAAGGAAGAAACGAAGGTAATGGAGTGAATTAACCACTCACAAAAAGATAATCCATCGGTTCAGCCAAACAATGCATCCCGAAAAATCAGCTCTCTAGTCAAACGTGGCTTGCGTTGGTTTTACAATCACAGGAGAATGACACACTAGACCCAACAAATGCCAGGGAGAGCTTCAGTTGCTCAAACCAATCTCCACATGTCAGTGTGTACTTGTGTGTGTGCATTTGTGTCTTACTATGTGAGTTTGAGCGAGTGTGTGTGTTTGAGTGTGTGTGTGTGTGTATGCAGATGTGTGTGTATGCGGGTGCCTGTGTGTATGTGCGTGTGTGTCTGTGTGCGCGCATGTGTGTGTATAAATGTGCGTCTGCACGAGGAGGCTTCCTTTTTCCCTGGGTTCTTGCGAGAGAGGGTATGGAACATGCTAGGCTTATGATATTCTGTAATTGGATTTCCAGGAGGCTGTTGACAAAGTCTCTTCGCGAGCGACTAATCCCCAATCAGCGCCGCAGGACTTGAGCATGCTCTCTGATGGATAAGGAATGCCCCCCTCAGCTGAGCTTCAGGCCGCAGTGTGTGTGTGTGTGAGTGTGTGTGTGTGTGTGTGTGTGTCAGTGTGGGGGGCTGACAGTGACTGGACACACAAATATAGCCGGGAAGGAGAGGGGCGATGGCAGCATAAGCCCAGTCAAGAGACTGAGTGGAGAGAAGAAAGGAGATGAGGGGAAGATGAAAGAAGGGGAGAGAAAGAGGACAGGAAAAGAATGGCAGGAGGAAGAAAGACATGAGAGGGCATAGGGAAGGAGGATAGAAGAGAGGCGGAGAGGAAGGAAAAAAGAGAGAAGAGGGGAGAGGAGAGGAGAGGAGAGGAGGGAGTAAGAGAGACTGTCAGAGAGGACTACTGAGGAAGGGAGGTGACGGTACGCAGTCATGACAGGACAGACAACTGACACTCACACACACACACACACTCACACACACACACACACTCACACACACACACACATGGACACACACACACACACACACACACACACACACACACACAGTCATAACAGGACAGACAGCTGACACTCACACACACACACACACTCACACACACACACACACTCACACACACACACACACAGTCATGACAGGACAGACAGCTGACACTCACACACACACACACTCACACACACACACACACACACACACACACACACACACATGGACACACACACACACACACACACACACACACACACACACACAATCACACACACACACACACAGTCATGACAGGACAGACAGCTGACACTCACACACACACAAACACGCACACACACACTCACACACACACACACACACACACGGAAACACACACCCACAAACACACACACACGGACACACAGTCATGACAGGACAGACAGCTGGCACTCACACACACACACACACACACACACACACACGGACACACACGGACACACACACGGACACACACACACACACACAATCACACACACACACACACATACACACACAGTCATGACAGGACAGACAGCTGATACTCACACACACACACGCACGCACACACACACACACACTCATGACAGGACAGACAGCTGTCATTCCACACTCTTCCTCATCTCCCGGCCCAAACGGAATGAAACGGGTGCTCATTGAGGCCCGCGCACACAGAAGTGAAGCTAGCGTCTGCATTGCTAACCACTCTCTCTCCCACACTGCCATGGACATTCTGACGAAAGAACAGGAAAAGAAAGAGGAGGGGTAGGCAGCCATCGTAAAAGGCTTAAGGGTACAGTTACGGAGGACATTTTCTAATAGCTTCTCTCTCTCAGACTAACTAAGCTGCAGTCCGAGGGCCTGGTTCTTTCCCCTTTCCTTAAGAGAGAAAGAGAGAGAGAGAGTGAGAGAGAGATGCTTAGAGTCCTCTCTCCCCTCTCTTGTTAAATATATGCGGCCGATGCACTGACTAGATGTTACATTCATGGAGGAAAATGGCGGCATTTTCAAACATCCCCCCCTCTTCCCCCCCCTGCATCTCTCCCTCTCTCTGCTACATAATCAAGGTTGAACCGTGGTGATCGCACCCACATCCCCATCCTTCACAGCCACCTCCACAGCACCCACAGTGTACCAGCCAGTGGGCATAGCAACACACTGTGTCGATTCCTAAGGGCTGTGCACACTTCACACCCGCGCTCAATCCATACATCCTTCACCCCTTCAGTGCAAATATGTACGCAGATATCGGTATGTCAACAGACAGTAGCGGTCTCTGACACCCCCAAGTTGAAATGAATTTATTCTGATTGTCATTTACTGTCCTCTAGGGCTATCACATCACCTAGCGCTGGGTTTGCATCCCATTAAAACAGACTCTAATCCTTCCCTTTCTCCAACATGGAAACCAAGACCGCAAGATAGCGATCGCAACACGGGTCTTGGCATGATAAAGCAGAGTGAAAATAAGCTTTTCTGGGCCCGAGGTGCTCTGATCAAACTCCATCTCTGTATTCATGGCCAGCAGTGCTGATGGTGGCTGATCCTGCCTGGAGAGGGATTTGTATTGTTTGGTTGATTACAGGCATGAATTTAAAACAGTCTCCATGGGGCCGTCTCTCTCTTTCTCTCTCCCTCCCTCTCTCTCTCTCTCTGTCTCTCTCTCTCTTTCTCTCTCTCTCTCCCTCTCACAGCTTCTTGCACTTTCCACTGCCCAGAATAATAAAAGGCAGTCACAGGAGGGGGAGGTTGTTTAACCTTGAAGTCCTCACATTTAGAATTCTGCTTTTCCTTCTTTTCATTGCTCTCTCTCTCTCTCTCTCTCTCTCTCTCTCTCTCTCTCTCTCTCTCTCTGTCCTTCTCTCTGACTCTCTGTGCTCCTTTGCCTCCTGTGTCTTAGAGTGTGTCGTGTTGGAGGAATCCTTGATGATGTGGCAGTAGTTTAGTGAAAGACTGTAGCACAATGGAAAAGAAAAGCAAAAACGCGAGGGAGAGAGAAAGAAGGAGTAATGAATGGAGGTAAAGGAGGATGGACAGAAAGGGAGAGAAAAAGAAGGAGTAATGAATGGAGGAAAAGGAAGATGGAAAGAGAGGGAGAGAGAAAGAAGAAGTAATGAAAGGAGGTAAAGGAGGATGGAAAGAAAGGGAGAGAGAAAGAAGGAGTAATGAACGGAGGTAAAGGAGGATGGAAAGAGAGGGAGAGAGAAAGAAGGAGTAATGAATGGAGGTAAAGGAGGATGGAAAGAGAGGGAGAGAGAATAATGAACGGAGGTAAAGGAGGATAATAGAGAAGGAGAAACAGACAGGAGGTCAGAAGGAGTGTCCATACTGGTCCGCGCTATGGCACTGCCCCTCCCTCCCCCCCTTGACGCAGAGGTGCAGTGCGCTGACGTAAAGTGCAAGCAGCACCGAAACCGACCCGAACTGCACAGCACAGCACAGCACAGCAAAGCACAGCACAGCACAGCACAGCACAGCACAGCACAACACAACACAACACAGCACAGCACAGCACAGCACAGCACAGCACAGCACAACACAACACAGCACAGCACAGCACAGCACAGCACAGCACAGCACAGCACAGCACAGCACAGCACAACACAGAACAGCAGAGGAGAGCATTGGGAGCACAGTGACACCATTGCCAACGGGAGTGGGGGGGTAGCTAGGCACACTGGCACTACCACCAGGAGGTGAAGGGGGCGCGGGGGCGAGGGGAGGTGGGGAGGTGGGGGTGCTGACTCCCGCTGGAGCTGCCATTCATCATCAACATCAAAACCTCTCCCACTCACTGCGCACACCTACCAAATGGATGTCAGAGACACTGACACATCCAATAGGGGCTTTCAAGGGTGTGAGGGAGTGTGTGGTTGTGAAAGAGAGTGTGAGAGAGAAAGAGAGAGGCAGAGAGCCAGAGACACTAGGCCAATGGACTGCTGGGGAGGGGGGGAGGGGAGGTCACATATTTACAGGGAGCGGCAGCCTGGCATGAATAACGCCGGATGCAAGTGATCGGAAGAGACGCAGCGTCCTCCGAGCAGCGGGGGCCACTGCCTCAGGAGGCTGATCGGGTTAAGGGGAGGAGAGGACAAAGAGTGTCGAGCGCACAGGTGACCAAAGAGACAGCTATTAGCCACTGGAGGGGCACAGGCTGTCAGAACCCGGGCAACCACAAGGCCACTGCGATGCCGGAGCAAAAAAAACCAACTGCATTTCTTCCGCTGTCGAGGTAAAGCAGCTTATTAGGGGCTGTGGACTCAAGCCTCCACAGTCCCAGAATGCAATGCCCTGTCGTCCTTGGAGCTGTGACAACATCGCTTTGCTTTCTTGCAGCTCTGCGGAGCCTGGTGTGTCGCTTCAAAAGCCCTCCTCCTCCATCTTTACATCTTTATTTATTTATTTATTCATTTCTCCTTTTTTTCTGTTGGCTGGCTCCTTCAGGTCCAAGGAGGGTGCAGACATCTGAGGAATCAGGGGCTGACGTGGAAACGATCCAGAGTGTCTTTTCAGGACGCAGCTGTGGAGGATTGCATCAGTCGGCCCAGAGTTCACTTCCTGACTCATGTCCCATCCTTCCCAAAATGACAAACCCATATCAACCAATGAGCACATCAGGAAGAGAGAGAGAGAGAGAGAGAGAGAAAGAGAGAGTGAGAGAGAGAGAGAAAGAGAGAGTGAGAGAGAGAGAAAGAGAGAGAGCGATAGAGAAAGTGTTGTTCCACAAAGTGATTTCATTTGCCACATTTGTCATACAAATATGGCAGAGGCCTCATTTATAGTATGCACACACACAGACACAGACACACACACACACACACACACACACACACACACTAACCCAAGGCCTACTCTATAGAATCTGCCCACAGGTCCTAACGTGCTGAAGCGTGAAGCGAGCGAGAGCAACTGTTCAAATCCCACTCCCCCCCCCCCCCCAATGTCTCTGAAGACACAGGCGATGAGCATGCTCACACACACACACTCACACACATACACACACACACACACACACACACACACACACACACACACACACATACACACATACACACACACACACACACATACACAAGCAGGTGATGAGCATGCTCACACACACACACACACACACACACACACACACACACACACACACACACACAGACACACAGACACACAGACACACAGGCAATGAGCATGCTCACACACACACACACACACACAAACACACACACACACACACACACACATACACACACACACACACACACACACACACACACACACACACACACACACACACAGGCGATGAGCATGCTCATACACACACACACACACACACACACACACACACACAGGCAATGAGCATGCTCACACACACACACACACACACACACACACACACACACACACACAGACACACAGGCAATGAGCATGCTCATACACACACACACACACACACACACACACACACACACACAGGCAATGAGCATGCTTGGAAGAACACACATCATGTTCATTTACTTCTCACGCCGGGTTGCGGTCAGCGCTGCGCTGAGACCCAATTAAACTCAACCCCTCGCAAAACAAAAAAACATGAAATACCGTAAACGAAAGGCTCGTGCTGATTTATTTGAGCGTGTTCTGTTTTTTTGTGCCCTGATTTACAGCACTGGGTCTGACACTTGGCCTCAGATGATTTTCCTGATGCCCACTGGTCCGTAAGACTGAAGAGATGGGCCTAAGTGTGCCGTCACATTAAGATACAGACTTGGCATGAGGGATAGCACCAGAGCCTTTCATCCAGTCTGCAGAGGACATCACAACGCAGCACTGGTTCACTGGCTGGATGGCCGTTTCAAAGCATGTGAGCTAACCCTCACATTCATAAGCAGAGAACAGCTCACAGCCGAGAGCTAACCCTCACATTCATAAGCAGAGAACAGGACAGAGCTGAGAGCTAACCCTCACATTCATGGACAGAGAACAGGACAGAGCTGAGAGCTAACCCTCACATTCATGGACAGAGAACAGGACAGAGCTGAGAGCTAACCCTCACATTCATGAACAGAGAACAGGGCAGAGCTGAGAGCGAGGGATCAATGAGGGTTTTACAGAAACAAGAAAAATTCAACATAGAATAGAGAAAGCCGTCAATACAACCCAAAGAAAAGGCAGGATTTTTTTAATAAGGAGTGTTCAGTGTATGCAGTTGAGCTATCCTCAGCACTCATTTCCGCATTGACGTCCCTTCGAAGTGGTTATGTACACCACTGTGACTTGTCTTCTGTGGCGATCACTTTCGGGACAGAATCAATTCCTCCAGTCATTCTGGAAGAAGCCAGTCACAGATCAATGGAAGATTACAAACAACAAAACAGTTTCTGAGTGGTGTGACTACGTGGCATTGACTTACTCTTCAAATACCCCTTTCTATTGGTCTGATCTTGTATACATTAGCGACATAATATGGGTTAAAAGTCATGACATGTTATCGCATGTTCATATAGAATCATCTGTTTAAGCTAGGCTATACGGTGCAGTGCACCAGTATTCACATACATGCATATTTCCAAAAGCATTGAAATAAAAGAATGACTATCTGCCCTTTGTCTATAACCTGATATGACAAATACTTCTGCTCTCATGCTACATACATCCCATGATCTGCAATTATGCAACACGCCTACTTCAGTATTAAACAGCCTGCGTATTTCTGGCAGGCATCCCTGCGACTGTGAGTGTTGCTGCGAGAAATATGCTAATGCTTCCCATACAGGGAACTGAAGGAGGCTTGAATGCTTCAGCACTTCCAGCAGCCACCGCGAACGGTCACTCCTAATTCCGTGTGACGATGGCACGGGTTCTGCCGGGCCGGGCTTAAGCCTGTCGCTGGTGAGGCAGCGGCGTGGTCAGCTCAGGAGACATTCCCACGTGCCCGAGAGTCAATCGGCTATCCCTGCACAGACAGTCGCTTTGAACTCGTGCCATGGCGCCGCCGTTGTGTTCTAGCATTTGCTTTGGATTAGAGCATGATACCGCACACATGACGAGCAGCGGTTTGTTATTGGCTTTGCGGCTCTTTTGTGTCACTTGTTGCCCTTTTAAACTGCAAACATTGCAGAGGGGATTGCATTTAAACAATGGAAAGGGAGGCTTTTATGGGACGGAGCAGATTACGGAAAAACATTAATGTGGGAATTGTTCCCTGCCTGCATCCGCGGAGCTGCTGAGGCCCTCTGAAAGGTGCGGGGGGGAGGGTGCGGGCCGAGACGATTCGCCTGACCTCGTCGGAGAACAATCACGCCAAGGCAGAGGCCAGTTTCGACACTGTTGAGCGCAGAGGCAGAAAAAAGCCAAGTCAATAGACAGCTTCCAGCATCAGGACAAACCATGACCTGATGTAAAGGACTCGGTCACTGATTACGGGTATTGTTGGGCGGCCGAGTGTATAGGTCTAGACACTGATTGGTACAGAGGGTCTGAAGAGCTGTGATGGCTTTCGTGAAAAGGTCTTGAAATGGCCTTGCGGAAAATAGTCTTGGGATTGGAGGTGAGACAAGAGGAGAGGGAGGGAAGTGAAAGTGAAAGTGTTTGGACGCTTTGAGGCGGTGCATTCCAAGAATCCCACACTGCCTTCTCCTGCACCATCTTTAACTGGGGCAAACCCACTTGAATAAAAAAACATCAACAGGAGCCTGTGTCAGTGCTAGCAGCCGCCTACAGTCACGCCTCACCTCCCTCTCACATAACCTACTTCTTTACCATAAACCATTCACGGCTCTTCACAGCACACGTAAATAAAGGCATTCCACGTCCCTTGTGGAATTTGATGGGTCTGTGAGCCTGTTTCAGCTTCTGCACACTACACTGTTTATGGCTGCATTTCATGGTCAGCTAAGCATTATTCTCTGTCACATCATCATGCTGATATCATCTTCACTCGGTGGGTAAAGACAACACCTGCCATTCCAAGATGTAAGGCCTCACAGTGATTTAGAGGTGTAGCATATGCTCAAGCAGGAATTACAAGGACAGAAAATGGCTTCTATTCATGCTCTGATCCCACATATGATTTGAACATCTTTGAAACGGTTGTCGGCTGCATCCTTTTCAGTGCGGCCAGAACTCCTCCTCGGCTGAATGACAAACACAGAATGTCATTCAGCTTTAAACTGCTGCAGCGGAACTGGTTGAAAGCTGTTGTTTTATCAAACAACATCTGCGAGCGGCAGCAATTCCAAGACAAACACAACTGTAACAGCAACATTTCTCCTCAGGTTCACTTAAAGAGGATCTTTTGATATTCCGATTAAAAATTCATCGTGTTGAATCTGCCTGTGAGTAAGGCGAAGGCTGTATCTCATTACAGCTGCATCTTTCAGCATCCCCCTCAGCCCTCTCCCAACTCTTCAAACATCATATTCATATATATACACACAGAGTAATGCCCAGATAGATGACCGAGTATCTTAGTAGTCTTGGCATGCCGAGACCTACGGCCGATATCTGAAACCGCAGATGGTAGCGAACACCACTTCTTTTTCATGTGCATACATACCTATGATAAATTACACAAAATAAGACCTCAAAACAATAACTAACAATACAATAAAACAGTGATATCAATATACTGTAATAAAAGTTAGGTGAATTTGGTTTTTCTCTCGAATTAAAGGGATTAAAGTTAAACCCTTAATCCTCAATGGACAATGGAGCAACCAAAAATATCTTGTACAAGACACCTGAACTTTTCCCCTTTCTTTTTGTCACAGTCTAGATCATCCCTTTGATAAACACGTGTCGGAAACGAGAACAGACTACGATGAGGATGGAGGAATCC